>NC_080542.1:4937500-5237500 GCF_028640845.1 Ahaetulla prasina
CCCCACCCCATTTTGGGCCTAGTAGGCCCCACCCGCAACCTCCTGGGACCAAAAACAGATGGTGAGGGGATGCACAGACCCCCACCCCATTTTGGGCCTAGTAGGCCCCACCCGCAACCTCCTGGAACCAAAAACAGGTTGTGGGGGGGCACACAGACCCCCCAACCCATTTTGGGCCTAGTAGGCCCCCCCTGCAGCCTGCAGGGACCAAAAACAGGTCGTGAGGGGACGCACAGACCCCCCACCCCATATTGGGCCTAGTAGGCCCCACCCGCAACCTCCTGGGACCAAAAACAGGTCCTGAGGGGGCACACAGACCCCCACCCCATTTTGGGCCTAGTAGGCCCCCCCTGCAGCCTCCTGGGAAAATGTTGGATAACCATTTGACTGAGATGGTGTAGGGTTTCCTGCCTGGGCAGGGGGTTGGACTAGAAGGCCTCCAAGGTCCCTTCCAACTCTGTTGTTATGTTATGTTAAAAACAGGTCCTGAGGGGACGCACAGACCCCCACCCCATTTTGTGCCTAGTAGGCCCCACCCGCAACCTCCTGGGACCAAAAACAGGTCCTGAGGGGGCACACAGACCCCCCAACCCATTTTGGGCCTAGTAGGCCTTACCCGCAACTTCCTGGGACCAAAAACAGGTCCTGAGGGGGCACACAGACCCCCCAACCCATTTTGGGCCTAGTAGGCCCCCCCCTACAGCCTCCAGGGACCAAAAACAGGTCGTGGGGGGGCACACAGACCCCCACCCCATTTTGGGCCTAGTAGGCCCCCCGCAGCCTCCTGGGACCAAAAACAGGTCCTGAGGGGGCACACAGACCCCCCAACCCATTTTGGGCCTAGTAGGCCCCCCCCTGCAGCCTCCAGGGACCAAAAACAGGTCCTGAGGGGGCACACAGACCCCTACCCCATTTTGGGCCTAGTAGGCCCCACCCGCAACCTCCTGGGACCAAAAACAGGTTGTGAGGGGACGCACAGACCCCCACCCCATTTTGGGCCTAGTAGGCCCCCACCTGCAGCCTCCAGGGACCAAAAACAGGTCGTGGGGGGGCACACAGACCCCCACCCCATTTTGGGCCTAGTAGGCCCCCCGCAGCCTCCTGGGACCAAAAACAGGTCCTGAGGGGGCACACAGACCCCCCAACCCATTTTGGGCCTAGTAGGCCCCCCCTGCAGCCTCCAGGGACCAAAAACAGGTCCTGAGGGGGCACACAGACCCCTACCCCATTTTGGGCCTAGTAGGCCCCACCTGCAACCTCCGGGGACCAAAAACAGGTTGTGAGGGGACGCACAGACCCCCACCCCATTTTGGGCCTAGTAGGCCCCCCGCAGCCTCCTCGGACCAAAAACAGGTCATGGGGGGGCACACAGACCCCCACCCCATTTTGGGCCTAGTAGGCCCCCCCTGCAGCCTCCTGAGACCAAAAACAGGTGGTGAGGGGACGCACAGACCCCCCACCCCATTTTGGGCCTAGTAGGCCCCCTGCAGCCTCCTGGGACCAAAAACAGGTCGTGAGGGGTACAGACCCCACCCCATTTTAGGCCTAGTAGGCCCCCTGCAACCTCCAGGGACCAAAAACAAGTCATGGAGGGGCACACAGACACCCCATTTTGGGCCTAGTAGGCCCCCCCTGCAACCTCCAGGGACCAAAAACAGGTCGTGGGGGGGCACACAGACCCCCACCCCATTTTGGGCCTAGTAGGCCTCTCTGCAGCCTCCCGGGCCACGGGCGGTATGAGCACCACACACCCTGCACTCCCCTTGCCCTCGTGCGCAACCCCTGCTCAAGCACGCATGACACCCCCGTGCATGAATGCATGTCTCCCACATGCACCCTGCCCCCCCCGAAAACCAACCGGTTGGCAGGAGGCGTGCCCGCATACATGGTACACCTGAGCTGGGTGACGGGTCGCGTGCCCGCAGAGATGCTCTGTGTTCTGTTCACCCTTCGCCTCCATCCGAGCGATGGCTTAATTAGCCGGCACTATCAGCTCTGGCAGCAAAACAGCGAGCGTCTGCCAAGTGTCTCTGTTATCTCCCTCAATGCCAATGAGTCAAACAGTACTTCAGCGCTTAGTTAAGCAGTTAATTTGCCTGCTACAAAGAGGCACAGCAGCCCTTGCTGCTTTTATATCCTGTGGGGTGTGGCTCCATGACTCAGCACTTCCTAGGCCTGCCCCACCCCTGCTTCTGTTGTTCCCTCCTCTCCTGCCTACGAAACCTAGGGTCCAGCCAGGCCTGATTGCCATCAGCTGGGTCTGAAGGCGTGGCCTGGGGAGGGGGAAAGAGTCAGGGGATGGAGGCCTCGTTATCTCTTCCATCTGGTCTGCCTCTGGCTCCTGGAGCTGAGCCAGGGAAGCCGGTGCTCCCGAGGTAAGTCCTGACGGCTCTTCCCCCTCACTTTCCAAGTTATTTTCTGGCAAGAGGCCCGGCTCGCGGGGTGCGGACACAACACTCTGTGTGCCAGCTGTGGCACGCACGCCATAGGTTCACCATCACGGCCCTATACCATTCCAGACAAATTGCTGTCCAATCTTTTCTTGAAAACCTCCATGGTTCAAGAACCCGCAGCTTAATTACCGATTAATTGTTCGGTTTGGAAATTCCTCTTGAATTCCAGGTTGCTTGTCTCCTTGATTCGTTTCCATTGGGGTAAAATCTACTTACTTTCCCAACCGTTCAGAAGGTCACGCTCCGTACGCACGGATCACACTTCACTCATGCGCATCACGTGCGTGCGCGGACCCTCTGTGCATGCACAGAGGATAAAAACAGGTACCCTGCTGGTTAAAACCAGGAAGTTACAACGACCAGGCGAGTGGGCGGAGCCTCGCACCGCCATCGCTACTGGTTTGGCCGACAAAACCAGTCAAACCGGTTTGAACCGGGAGCATTTCACCACTGGTTTCCATCCGTTGCTTCTTGTCCTGCCTTCAGGTGCTTTGGAGCGGGGGTCTCCAACCTTAGTAACTTTAAGACTTAGCTGGCTGAGGGATTCTGGGAGTTGAAGTTCACAAGTCTTAAAGTTTCCAAGGTTGGAGACCCCTGCTTTGGACAATAGGTTGACCCTCCCTCTGTTTTGTGGCAGCCCCTCCAAAATTGGGACACTACTAAACCAAGGTGCTTTTTCCAAAGGCAACTGGACTTCCTTCGGGGTTTGTTTTTTTTTCCTGGAAAACGTTTTGCTCTTCATGCCAGAAGCTTCTTCGGTTCACTTCTTCAGTTCTTTGGACGAGAAAGAAACCATTTTCAAGAAGAAAATCAAGTCCAGTTGCCTTTTGTGTTGTGACCCAGGCCCTAGTAGGTTAGTAGGAAACTTGGTCAGTGTAAAAACCAACAAACTTCATTCAAAAAGCTGAGAATTATTTCATTCTCAGCCTAGTTCAACTAAATTAAAGCAAATTCCTCCCGACACAAATTCCTCAGTCCTATCACCAACCTTGATCCAATTAGGCAAACTGCCAAAGGCCTTTCTTGGCAAACTTTCAGAAGACAGCCATACAAAATAAATGCAACAAGACGAAGCTATCAACGTTGTTTTCCGGCAAAGCCCAAATGCCGTTGCTGGTCTTTTAAGCCTTATGGGAGGGGCCAATCATCTCTTGGCCCTACTCCCAAATTGTCCTCTTTGCTTGAGCTGCTCTTGCCTTCTGGCAGCACTTCTCACGCGTGCATTAGGAACAGGTTCCTTCCGTTCCTCTGCCTCACTACTGTCAGGTTCTGGGAGGCTCTGGAGTCCGCACCTCACTCCCCGATGGCCCTGGCCCCACCTCTGCCTCCGACGCAGAGACCCTCATCCGGGCCTTCCCCAGTCTCCAGGACTGGCCCATGCTCTTCCTCAGCCTCATCGCTGTTCGACTCCGTTGCCAGCTCCGCAGGCTGCTGGCGGACTACAACATTTTGGAAAAACACCTTTTGGACAACTACGATATGGACAATGGTGGTATTCAGCTGGTTTGGACCGATTCGGGTGAACCGGTAGTGGCCCACCCCCACCCAACCGCCCCGCCCCATGCCATCCTATTTAGCCACATTTTCTAAGCCGTGCGCATGCGTGCAAGAGGGAAGCAAGCGAAGGTGTGCTCTCCCATTTTCGGTGCACGGCGAACCTGTGGTAAAATTATGCGAAACCCACCTCTGGATATGGACGATTGAAAATGGATGAACACTGCTATCATGTCACACCTAGTCCTTCATTAAACTGGACATACCCAATTCCTACAACCGTTCCTCATATGTTTTAGCCTCCAGCCCCCTAACCATCTTCGTTGCTCTTCTCTGCACTCTTTTCAGAGTCTCTACCTCTTTTTTTTTTTTTTGTATTGTAGCGACCACAACTGGATGCCGCATTCCAAGTGTGTGTTGTGACCCAGGCCCAAGTAGGTAGTAATAAACTTAGTCTGTGGAAAAAAAAACTTTATTCGAACAGCTGGGAATTACTTCATTCCCAGCGTTGTTCAACTCAAAGTAAAACAAATGCCTCCCAACACAAATTCCTCAGTTATCTCACAAACCTTAGTCCAATTAGGCAAACTGCCGAAGGCCCTTCCTGGCAAACATCCAGAAGACAGCCATACAAAATAAATGCAACAAGACGAAGCTATCAACGTTGTTTTCTGGCAAAGCTGGAACGCCAGTGCTGGTCTGCTTTAAGCCTTATGGGAGGGGCCAATCATCTCTTGGCCTTACTCCTGAGTTGTCCTCTCTGCTTGAGCTGCTCTTCCCTTCTGGCAGCTCTTCTCATGTGTGCATTAGGAACAGGCTCCTCCTGTTCCTCTGTCTCACTACTATCAGTCTCTGGAGGCTCTGGAGTCCGCATCTCACTCCCGATGGCCCTGGTCCCACCTCTGCCTCTGACGCAGAGCCCTCATCCGGGCCTTCCCCAGTCTCCAGGACTGGCCCATGCTCTTCCTCAGCCTCATCGCTGTTCGACTCCGTTGCCAGCTCCGCAGGCTGCTGGCGGACTACAACATTTTGGAAAAACACCTTTTGGACAACTACGATATGGACAATGGTGGTATTCAGCTGGTTTGGACCGATTCGGGTGAACCGGTAGTGGCCCACCCCCACCCAACCGCCCCGCCCCATGCCATCCTATTTAGCCACATTTTCTAAGCCGTGCGCATGCGTGCAAGAGGGAAGCAAGCGAAGGTGTGCTCTCCCATTTTCGGTGCACGGCGAACCTGTGGTAAAATTATGCGAAACCCACCTCTGGATATGGACGATTGAAAATGGATGAACACTGCTATCATGTCACACCTAGTCCTTCATTAAACTGGACATACCCAATTCCTACAACCGTTCCTCATATGTTTTAGCCTCCAGCCCCCTAACCATCTTCGTTGCTCTTCTCTGCACTCTTTTCAGAGTCTCTACCTCTTTTTTTTTTTTTTGTATTGTAGCGACCACAACTGGATGCCGCATTCCAAGTGTGTGTTGTGACCCAGGCCCAAGTAGGTAGTAATAAACTTAGTCTGTGGGAAAAAAAACTTTATTCGAACAGCTGGGAATTACTTCATTCCCAGCGTTCAACTCAAAGTAAAACAAATGCCTCCCAACACAAATTCCTCAGTTATCTCACAAACCTTAGTCCAATTAGGCAAACTGCCAAAGGCCTTTCTTGGCAAACTTTCAGAAGACAGCCATACAAAATAAATGCAACAAGACGAAGCTATCAACGTTGTTTTCCGGCAAAGCCCAAATGCCGTTGCTGGTCTTTTAAGCCTTATGGGAGGGGCCAATCATCTCTTGGCTTTACTCCTGAGTCATCCTCTTTGCTTGAGCTGCTCTTGCCTTCTGGCAGCACTTCTCACGCGTGCATTAGGAACAGGTTTCTTCCGTTCCTCTGCCTCACTACTGTCAGGTTCTGGGAGGCTCTGGAGTCCGCACCTCACTCCCCGATGGCCCTGGTCCCACCTCTGCCTCTGACGCAGAGCCCTCATCCGGGCCTTCCCCAATCTCCAGGACTGGCCCACGCTCTTCCTCAGCCTCATCGCTGTTCGACTCCGTTGCCAGCTCCGCAGGCTGCTGGCGGACTACAACATTTTGGAAAAGCACTTTTTGGACAACTACGATATGGACAATGGTGGTATTCAGCTGGTTTGGACCGATTCAGGTGAACCGGTAGTGGCCCACCCCCACCCAACCGCACCGCCCCATGCCGTCCTATTTAGCCACATTTTCTAAGCCGTGCGCATGCGTGCAAGAGAGAAGCAAGCGAAGGTGTGCTCTCCCATTTTCGGTGCACGGCGAACCTGTGGTAAAGTTATGCGAAACCCACCTCTGGATATGGACGATTGAAAATGGATGAACACTGCTATCATGTCACACCTAGTCCTTCATTAAACTGGACATACCCAATTCCTACAACCGTTCCTCATATGTTTTAGCCTCCAGCCCCCTAACCATCTTCGTTGCTCTTCTCTGCACTCTTTTCAGAGTCTCTACCTCTTTTTTTTTTTTTTGTATTGTAGCGACCACAACTGGATGCCGCATTCCAAGTGTGTGTTGTGACCCAGGCCCAAGTAGGTAGTAATAAACTTAGTCTGTGGGAAAAAAAACTTTATTCGAACAGCTGGGAATTACTTCATTCCCAGCGTCGTTCAACTCAAAGTAAAACAAATGCCTCCCAACGGCAAACATCCAGAAGTCACAAAAGCAAAGACGTATACGAAGCAGAAGACAAAGCAGAAGACGCAGCTACAACGTTGTTTTCTGGCAAAGCTGGAACGCCAGTGCTGGTCTGCTTTAAGCCTTATGGGAGGGGCCAATCATCTCTTGGCCTTACTCCTGAGTTGTCCTCTCTGCTTGAGCTGCTCTTGCCTTCTGGCAGCTCTTCTCAAGTGTGCATTAGGAACAGGCTCCTCCTGTTCCTCTGCCTCACTACTATCAGTCTCTGGAGGCTCTGGAGTCCACACCTCATTTCCCGATGACCCTGACCTCACCTCAGCCTCATCACTGTCCGAGTCCATTGCCCGCTCCGTAGGCTGCTGACAGACCACAATACTTACCAAGGCCTTATAAAGCGGCATGAGCACATCACATGGTCTTGATTCTATCCCTCTGTTCATGCAGCCTAGGATCGCATTGGCTTTTTTTTAGCAGCTGCAGCACATGGCAGGCTCATCATTTTCCCACTTAAAGCAAGGACCCTCCTTGTTCCCCTTTTCCCAGAATCAGTCTTTCTTCCCGTGACGGACACGTTACCTCCAGTTTAGCATCCAAACTCCAACCTTTAGCCCGTTCCATTCCCGGCAGCGGTACTCCTTGGACGCGTGACGGCTGTAGCAACTCGGTCCTCCGGGCGTCTGTCGGTGCCCTCTCTGAATCAGGAGTGGAAATCTTGTTTCGGAAGGAAAGGAAATTGCCTTAGTGTATCATAAATCAGAATAGAGCTGGAAGGGACCTTGGAGGTCTTCTAGTCCAACCCCCGGCTCAAACAGGAAGCCCTATACCAGTGATAGCTAACTTTTCTGCCATCGCATCCCAGGAACGGGGGGAGGGGGAGGTCACACATAATTCGTTGTGTCCCACTGTTGTGGCTCCGGCCCTCGGGCCTGACCTCCTGGAGCCAGATGACTTGGAGAGTGAGGAGGAGGAGCTGGCAAGGCCTCCTTCCCCCAGACCCTCCTCCTCCTGGCACCGTCCCAGATTCCAGCTGAAGGCCAGGAGGAGGAGCTGACAAGGCCTCTTTCCCCGACCCTCCTCCTCCCTGGCAACGCCCAAGAACCAGCTGCTGAGGATCAATCTTGGCTAGATGCGAAACAGCAACGCCGAGATAAGCGTGCGCAGCAGAGGAAAAGGTGGGGCAGGCCCAGGAGTGCTGAGTCATGGAGCCACACCCACAGGGGATAAAAGCAGGAGAGTGCTCCGTAGGTTGCTGACAGACCACAATACTTACCAAGGCCTTATAAAGCGGCATGAGCACATCACATGGTCTTGATTCTATCCCTCTGTTAATGCAGCCTAGGATCGCATTGGCTTTTTTTTAGCAGCTGCAGCACATGGCAGGCTCATCATTTTCCCACTTAAAGCAAGGACCCTCCTTGTTCCCCTTTTCCCAGAATCAGTCTTTCTTCCCGTGACGGACACGTTACCTCCAGTTTAGCATCCAAACTCCAACCTTTAGCCCGTTCCATTCCCGGCAGCGGTACTCCTTGGACGCGTGACGGCTGTAGCAACTCAGTCCTCCGGGCGTCTGTCGGTGCCCTCTCTGAATCAGGAGTGGAAATCTTGTTTCGGAAGGAAAGGAAATTACTTTAGTGTATCATAAATCAGAATAGAGCTGGAAGGGACCTTGGAGGTCTTCTAGTCCAACCCCCGGCTCAGACAGGAAGCCCTATACCAGTGATAGCTAACCTTTCTGCCATCGCGTCCCAGGAACGGGGGGAGGGGGAGGTCACGCATAATTCGTTGTGTCCCACTGTTGTGGCTCCGGCCCTCGGGCCTGACCTCCTGGAGCCGGATGACTCGGAGAGTGAGGAGGAGGAGCTGGCAAGGCCTCCTTCCCCCCCCCTGGACCCTCCTCCTCCCTGGCACCGTCCCAGATTCCAGCTGAAGGCCAGGAGGAGGAGGAGGAGCTGACAAGGCCTCTTTCCCCCGACCCCTCCTCCTCCCTGGCAACGCCCCAAGAACCAGCTGCTGAGGATCAATCTTGGCTAGATGCGAAACAGCGATGCCGAGATAAGCGTGCGCAGCAGAGGAAAAGGTGGGGCAGGCCCAGGGAGTGCTGAGTCATGGAGCCACACCCCACAGGGGATAAAAGCAGGGAGAGTGGTCCGTAGGCCCTTGTGTCAGACAAAGTTATGGACTACTGGCTCTTTGACTGCTTTGGACTGAAGGCTGGGATTACTTGTGAGTACTTTAGATCATCCTGCAGACTCCTGGTTGCCCTGGCAATGGTCTGTCGGCACGCTGCTACTTGATAAGGACTTGGCTGGCACGTGAAGGAACGTTGCCAGAACTTTTGTTGCCAGAAGAAACCCGGCCAAGTGTAAATAAATTGCTGGCAGACAGCCTCGGCTGGCGTATTGTTTTGGGAAGGAAGGGAGGGGACAGAACACCCACCCCTGTGCGTGCATGTGCTCACCCCCCACCCCCGCTCCTGGCACATGATGGCCCAGTAGGCCCGTTTATCTCTCTCACCAGGCTCCAGAGCCTTTCTAGGAGACTGGGGAGGGCGAAAACGGCCTTCCCCCCACACACACCCGGAGGCCCTCCGGAGGCTGGAAACGGCCCGTTTGCCAAGTTCTGGTGGGATCAGGAGTTGGCAAATGGGCCATTTTTGGCCTCCGGAGGGCCTCTGGGAAGGTGGAGAAGGCTGTTTTTGCCCTCCCCAGACTCCTAGAAAGGCTCTGGAGCCTGGTGAGAGGGAAAACTGGGCCTTCCCCCCACTCTGAGGCCCTCCAGAGGCAGGAAACAGCTTGTTCGCCATCATGGCCCTATATCATTTCACGACAAATGGCTTTCTTAAAACCTCCAGTGATGGAGCACCTACAACTTCTGGTGGCAAGCTGTTCCACTGGTTAATTGTTCTCACTGTTAGGAAGTTTCTCCTTAATTCCAGGTTGCTTCTCTCCTTGACGAGTTTCCATCCACTGTTTCTTGTCCTGCCTTTGGGTGCTTTGGAAAATAAGTCAACCCCCTTCTTCTTTGTTGGCCGCCCCTCAAACATTGGAATTCTGCTATCGTATCACCCCTAATTCTTCGCTTCTCTAGACTGGCCGTACGCAAATCCTGCCGTTCTTTATATATTTTAGCCTCCAGACCTTCGATCCTCAGAGTTGCTCTTCTCTGCATTTTTCTTACAAAGTCTCAACATCTTTTTTTGTAACGTGGTGACCAAAACTGGATGCAGGACTCCAGGTGTGGCCTTACCTAAGGCTTTATAAAGCGGTACTAAGACTTCACCTGATTTTGATTCTGTGCCTCTGTTTATACAACCAAGGACTGTATTAGCTTTCTGGGCTGCTGCTGCACATGGCTGGCTCATGTTTAAGTGATCGTCCACTAAGACTCCTAGGTCCCTCTCACAGTTACCGTTTTCCAGCCAGGTTTCACCTACTTGGTGCTTATACCTTTGGTTTAGAATAGAACAGAACAGAACAGAACAGAACAGAACAGAACAGAACAGAACAGAACAGACTGCAATACAATACAAAAAGAAGGGTTGGAAGGGACCTTGGAGGACTTCTAGTCCAACCCCCTGCACAATGGAATGGAATGGAAGAGAAGAGAAGAGAACAATGGAATGGAATGGAAGAGAAGAGAAGAGAACAATGGAATGGAGTGGAGTGGAGTGGAATGGAATTAGAATAGAATAGAATAGAATAGAATAGAATAGAATAGAATAGAATAGAATAGAATAGAATTGAATTGAATAGAATTGAATAGAATAGAACAATAGAATGGAATGGAATGGAATGGAATGGAATAGAATAATGGAATGGAATGGAATGGAATGGAATAGAACAGAACAGAACAGAACAGAACAGAACAGAACAGAACAGAACAGAACAGAACAATGGAATGGAATAGAATAGAATAGAATAGAACAGAACAATAGAATGGAATGGTATGGAATAGAATAGAATAGAATAGAATGGAATAGAATGGAATGGAATAGAATGGAACAATGGAATGGAATAGAATAAGAGTTGGAAGGGACCTTGGAGGTCTTCTAGTCCAACCCCCTGCCCGGGCAGGAAACTCTACACCATTTCAGACAAATAGCTATCCAACATTTTCTTAAAAATTTCCAGTGTTGGAGCATTTACAATTTCTGCAGGCAAGTCGTTCCACTGATTAATTGTTCTAACTGTCAGGAAATTTCTCCTTAGTTCTAAGTTGCTTCTCTCCTTGATTAGTTTCCACCCATTGCTTCTTGTTCTACCCTCAGGTGCTTTGGAGAATAGTTTGACTCCCTCTTCTTTGTGGCAACCCCTGAGATATTGGAACACTGCTATCATGTCTCCCCTAGTCCTTTTTTTCATTAAACTAGGCATACCCAGTTCCTGCAACCGTTCTTCATATGTTTTAGTCTCCAGGCCCCTAATCATCTTCGTTGCTCTTCTCTGCACTCTTTCTAGAGTCTCAACATCCTTTTTACATCGTGGTGACCAAAACTGAATGCAATATTCCAAGTGTGGCCTTACCAAGGCATTATAAAGTGGCACTAACACTTCACGTGATCTTGATTCTATCCCTCTGTTTATGCAGCCCAGAACTGTGTTGGCTTTTTTAGCAGCAGCTGCACACTGCTGGCTCATATCTAAATGGTTGTCCACTAGAACTCCAAGATCCCTCTCACAGTTACTACTGTTGAGCGAGGTACCACATATCCGGTACCTGTGCATTTTGTTTTTTTGGCCTAAAGTAGAACCTTGCTTAAATTTCCTTACCTGTTTGGAATGGCCCGGGAGGCCTCTCACCCCGCTACCAGGCGCTCCTACGACTGCCATTCCTGGAAGGGGCATGGATCCCCCTGTGATGTCCTGATCCAATTTCCATTCTTTCTCGTGGGCGACCGAGTACATCAGGGATTTCGCTTCCTCGCCGCCCAGGGGAGGCGGGGGAGGATTGGGGGGCAAGTCATCGGGGTCTCGCTCTCCCTTGATGCTGCGATATCGGCGAAAATGGAAGAGACCCTTTTTCCTCTTCCTCTGAAGCGGTGGGAGGGAATCGGACAGGCCCGGCCGTACGGCGCAGCTCTCCGAGATCCGTGGATAGCTGCGCGGGAGAGAAACGGCGGAACTAAGACAGCGGGAAGTGGTTGGGGAAGACAGAAGGGAGAGAAATATTCAGATGTAGAGGCGGTCCCCGACTTACGCCCGCAACCAAGCCCAGAATGTCTAACGCTAAGTGTTGTGACCCAGGCTGAAGTAGGTAGTAATAAATTTAGTCTGTGGGAAAACAAACTTTAATTCGAACAGCTGGGAATTAATTCGTAAAACAAAAGCCTCCCAACACAAATTCCTCAGTTATCTCACAAACCTCAGTCCAATTAGGCAAACTGCCAAAGGCCCTTCCTGGCAAACGTCCAGAAGCCACAAAAACAAAGATGTAGATGAAGCAGAAGACACAGCTACAATGTTGTTTTCCGGCAAAAGCCAAATGCCGGTGTTGGTCTGTTTTAAGCCTTATGGGAGGGGCCAATCATCTCTTGGCCTTACTTCTGAGTCGTCCTCTCTGCTTGAGCTGCTCTTGCCTTCTGGCAGCTCTTCTCAAGCTGCATTAGAAACAGGCTCCTCCTTTTCCTCTGCCTCACTACTATCAGTCTCTGGAGGCTCTGGAGTCTGCACCTCACTCCCCGATGGCCCTGGTCCCATCTCAGCCTCATCACTGTCCAACTCCATTGCCCGCTCCGTAGGCTGCTGACAGACCACTAAGTGAGACAGGGGTGCGGTGAATTTTGCCCCGTTTTACGACCTTTCCTGCTACGGTCGTTCAGTGAATCAGTGCCCGTTGTTAAAGTTAGGTTGTTAAGGGAAATCTGGCTCCCCCCCCGTTGACTTTGCTTGTCAGAAGGTCACAAAAAGGGATCACGTTTACAACCGTCGTAAATGGGAGTCAATCACCAAGCATTTGAATTTTGATCCCATCACCATGGGGGGTGCTGCAACGGTCGTTAAGTGTGAAAAGTGAGGATAAGTCAATTTTCCCAGCGATGTCGTAACTTCGAGTAGGCGCTAAACGAACTGCCAAAGATAAACCCTGAAAAACTAAATTGGAAACTGCTTTTCTTCCAGGCTGATGTCAGCAAAGACAGAATCACAAGAGCTTGTAAAAAAATGCTTTTAAAAGGCTTTGACGATCTCAGCTGAGCCGCGTGATCATCAGAGGCTTTTTTTTTTAAACTTTTGAAAGTATTTTTCCGGCTGAAGAAAAAAATGCTTTTAAAAGTAAAAAAACCCCCAAACCTCTGATGATCACGCGGGGTGGGAGCAGCGATTTTTGCTACTGAACCACCACCCACCATCGCTACCGGATCAGGCGATCCGGTCCAAACCGGGAGCATTTTTAATTTTTTTTACATTTATATCCCGCCCTTCTCCGAAGACTCAGGGCGGCTTACAGTGTATAAGGCAATAGTCTCATTCTATTTTGTATATTTTTACAAAGTCAACTTATTGCCCCCCCAACAATCTGGGTCCTCATTTTACCTACCTTATAAAGGATGGAAGGCTGAGTCAACCTTGGGCCGGGCTTGAACCTGCAGTAATTGCAGGCTGCTGTGTTCTAATAACAGGCTCCTTACAGCCTGAGCTATTACGGCCCCTTGGGTGGACCCCCTCCTCTTTGTGGCGCCCTCTCAAATACTGGAATACCGTTATCTTGTCCCCCCTAGTGTTTCTTTTCTCTAGATTGACCATACCCAATTCCTGCAACCCTTCCTATGTTCTTGTCTCCGGCCCTTTAATCCTCTTAGCTGCTCTTCTCTGTACTTGTTGTGTCTGCGCCCCCCAAGCCGAGCCCCCTGCCAGAAAGTGACTTGGACAGTGAGGGGGAAGGGCCATCAGGATTTACCTCTGGAGCACCGGCTTCCCTGGCTCAGCTCCAGGAGCCAGAAGCAGGCCAGGTGGAGGAGATAACGAAGCCTCCGTCCCCTGACTCTTTACCCCCCCCAGGCCACGCCTCCAGACCCGGCTGATGGCAATCAGGCCTGGCTGGACCCTAGGTTTCGTAGGCAGGAGAGGCGGGAACAACAGAAGCAGGGGTGGGGCAGGCCTAGGAAGTGCTGAGTCATGGAGCCACACCCCACAGGATATAAAAGCAGCAAGAGCTGCTATGCCTCTTCGTAGCAGGCAAATCAACTGCTTGACTAGAGCTGAAGTACTGTTTGTTGACTCATCGGCGTCGAGGGAGATAACAGAGACACTTGGCAGACGCTCGCTAGTTTGCTGCCAGAGCTGATAGTGCTGGCTAATTAAGCCATCGCTCGGACGGAGGCGAGGGGGAAAGAACAGCACTCTTTCCAGAATCTCAACATCTTTTTTGAAATCGTGGCGACCAAAACTGGATGCAGGATTCCAAGTGTGGCCTTACCAAGGCCTTATAAAGTGGTATTAACACTTAACGTGGTTGTGATTTCTATCCCTCTGTTAACACAGCCGAGGATTGCATTGGCTCATTTGGCTGCGTCCGCACACAGCTGGCTCATATTTAAGCGATCGTCCACCAGGACTCCGAGGTCCCCCTTACAGTTACTGGTTTTGAGCCATGTCGTGTCCCACTCCTCCGCTGACGGCCGGGTCGGGGAAGTCCGTATCAAGCGTGCCTCTGCAGCTCTGCCAAAGTCCTATCAGAGTTCTCAAGGCAGGCAGGAGACCAGGAAGTGACTTCAGCAATCCACAGAGAATGCCAGAAAGCACATCCTTTATATAGGCCATGGGGTGTGGTTCCATGACTCAGCACTTATCCAGGCCTGCCCCTCCCTTCCTTTTGCTGACGTCGCCTCTCAACTCTCCGGAAGCGAGGTTCTCTCCAGCCTCCAGCTGTTGGTAATCTGAGCTCATGACTGGCTTCACATTCTTCAGGCTCACGTGCTGTGGGGGAGGGGTTTAGTTGCTCCGTTTGCCTGGGCATGGTGCCAGGACTGGCGGCTGAAGGCACGTCAGGCCCTTCGTCTTGCTCGGCCTGTCTGGGCATGGTGCCAGGGCTGGGGGCTGGGGGATGCCAGGACATTCTTCTGAACTATCAGCATCCGGGAAGAGATAAGAGGGGCCCGGTTGCGGCAGGGGGAGCGGGCGAGACACAACAAGCCAGGTCTCGCCTACACTGTACTTATCATTATCTTCTTTTAATGACCCCAGAATCCTTTGCGGCGTGGAGTCTGGGCAACTGAATGGAGCTGAGCGTTTACTGGCCGGATGCCCTTCCTGTTGCCAATGCGGAGTTTTATTCAGCAGATATATATATTCTCAATGTGCCCAGGCAGAGAAATATCGGCCTCTGCCTAGGATTGAACTCACAGCCTTCTGATTGTGAGGTGAGAGAGCTCCGCCTCTAGGCCACGGCACCACTCAATGAACGAACAAACAAACAAATGAATCATCATCTTTTAATAATCCCTTGCGGGTTGGTGTCAGGGCCACTGAATGGAGCTGAGCATTTAGTGGCCGGATGCCCTTCCCTGTTGCCAGCGCGGAGTTTTATCCAGCAGATCTATAATCTCATTGTGCCCAGAGTGAGAAATATCTGCCTCTACCTAGGATTGAAGATCCCTCTCGCCGTCCCACCTATTCCGTACCTGTACGTTTGGTTTTTCTTGCCTAATTGAGTGACGTCAACCCTGCCCTATGGAGAACCTCCCTCGGCTCACCTGATGGTGTTGCTCAGAACTCTCCGGTTAAAAAATTCTTCGAGACCCTCATCCAGTCTGGGCCCCAACCCGTTCTCCTGTTCTCTGGATTCCAAGGAACGGAAAATTCGGTTCTGAAAGAGAAGAACAGCGCCTGGGATCGGGGTGAAATCTAAAAATTTTCCCTACCGGTTCTGTGGGCGTGGCTTAATTGGTGGGTGTGGCTTGGGGGGTGTCAGGTGACTGGGTGGGCGTGGCCAATAACAATAAATAATAAAAATAATAAAGTACACAAAACAATAAGAGGTACCAAAACCCAACAATTTACACACACACAACACAACTGACTCACAAACAATGTAAAAGCAGCTGCACCTCACCCAAAATGGCCCCTGCAACAAGCGGGAACCTCACACAGCCACAAAAAGACCAAAAACCAACTTTCACACTTTACACATATATACCACAACACAACACAACTGACTCACACACAATGTAAAAGCAGCTGCAATTCACTCAAAATGGCCCCTGCAACAAGCAGGAACCTCACATAGCCACAAAAAGCCACAAAACCAACTTTCACACTTTACACACACACAACACAACACAACACGACTCACATACACCCACAAAATGCCACATACAGCTTTGTGAGATTTTGTGTGTTTGTGTAGAGTGAAACACACAAATCTCAGAAACACACCAAATCTCAGAAAGCTGCACAAATATTTTATTTTATTTTATTTTATTTTATTATTTTATTTTATTTTATTTTATTTTATTTTATTTTATTTTATTTTATTTATTTTATTTTATTTTATTTTATTTTATTTTATTTTATTTTATTTTATTTTATTTTATTTTATTTTATTTTATTTTATTTTATTTTATTTTATTTATATTTTTTAGATAAAAGCAGCTAAATTTAAAACTCCCTTAACTTTAAATTGCTATATCTAACAAAAAAAAAACTCCTAAAAAAAACCCTAATTAATTATTTTTTTTAAAGCTCCCCCCTGCACTTACTTACTCAATTCAAGGGAAAAGGCAGGCAGATTGAGTTGCTCACCGATGAGACAGATTGCAGGCAGGCAGATTGAGTTGTTAGCTGATGCAATTGATTGCAGCAGCCGAAGCAAGGCAGGAATAGCGAGCGAGCCCAAAAGAAGGAGGAAGCTACCAAGTAGGCAAGGGGGGACTGGGCGATTGGGTGGGCATGGGCGGGGGAGGGGAGCAAGGATTTTTGCTACCGGTTCTCTGAACTACCCGCCCTCATCGCTACCGGATCACGCGATCCGGTCCAAACCGGGAGGATTTCATCCGGCCTGGGTCTGTTCATTCTTCCCATAGACTAGGGTGTCAAATTCAATTTCATTGAGAGCCGTATCAGGGTTGTATTCGAGCTCGGGGAGGGTGTGGGGGGAGGGCGTGGCCAGTGGGGGCATGGCCGACATGATGTCACTTGTGTTGGAGGGCTGCTGTGGCAGCCCGAGAGCTCTGCCAGTGAAAATGCGCTCCTGAGCTCCGTTTTCGGCTGCAATGGCCTCCTGCAACCCTCTGCCAGTGAAAATGGAGCTCGGGGGGTGGGGAACACGGCCCTCACGAGCTCCGTTTTCACTGGCAGAGGCACCGCGAGCCGCTCCTTATGTCAACTTGCAAAGCATCCCTGGCCTGCTCTTGAGTTGCCATAGGCAAGAGGGAGCAGTACAGCAGCCAAAGACAGGACAGCACATTCCAAACATAACTTTCTCAAGGCTATCTCCCAGGGTTACCCACAGCGGCCGGAGGGGGAGTGATCTCTATAATCCGCGAAATTACTCCGTTGGCGAATGTGATTGATGACACACCCTGGGGGGAAGCGGGAAACAGGGTCATGATTGGGGCCGTAATTTAGGTGGGGTCAGAGGTGGCTTCATTCGGGAACTAGGCTCGAAGCTCATGATTTAATTAGGGCATCCGTCGCAACCCTGACAACAAACCAACTCTTTCCAGGGCAGCCCCGTGGGCTAGGTCTAAGCACTCCGCGGGCTGGATCTGTCCCCCAGGCCTAAAGTTTGACAGCCCTGCCATAGATTGAGTGGGGCAGGTGGGTGGCGAGACAGAAATGGAATTTAAAAAGAACCAGTAAATAAAAGAGAAAAGAAGACTGGAAAACAGTTGGGTTGAGAAACTGTTCAGGTCGTCCTTGACTTACAACCAAAACCGAGCCCCATATCTCTGCTGCTCAGCGAGACCGTTGTGAAGTGAGGCTTTTTGCCCCATTTTACGACCTTTCTTGCCACCGTTGTTAAACGAATCACTGCAGTTGTTAGGAGGACAATGGCTGTTCAGTGAATCTTGCTTGTCAGAAGGTCACAAAAGGGGGTCCCGTCACGCCGGGAGATGGCGACCATCTTGAACACACGCCGGTCGCCAAGGGTCTGAATTGTAATCACATGATCACGGGGATGCTGCAATGGTCGTAAGTCTGAGAACCGGTCATGAGTCACTTTTTTCAGGGCCGTTGTAACTTTGAACGGTCACTAAAGAAACTGTCGTAAGTCAAGGATTACCTGTCATGCTATGTGGAAGATAAGAGAAGAGATCCTTCCTAGGGAACAATCAGATAAGACAGAGGTCCCCAACTGCAGGCCGTGGATCGGCACCCGGGTCGCGGTATGCCAAAAACTGGGCTGCACAAAGAAGCGAAACCCCATCCGCGGGATACAGGTGGCACGTGAAACCACGTCCCCCCCGGTCCACGGAAAAACCCTTCTCCACGGAACTGGTTCCCGGTGCCCCAAAAGTTGGTGACGGCTGAGATAAGGGATAACCTAGCCCTGAGCTGTATAACGGACAGAGGACAAAAGCTCAGGAAAGCATCTAAGTTTATCAGGCTTTAGAAGCGACTGTTGTGGCCTGTCGGCCGCCGGCCCCTCCAGCAACCGAATCAGAGGAGGAGGAGGAGACGCGGGTGTCACGGTCAGCAGCAAGGCAACCTGGGAGCTCTGAGGGGCAAGCGGGAATGGAGCTGGCAGAGAGACAGACAGAGGCGGAGCCTGGGCTGTCCGTCAGCCCTCAGATGGAGAGTCAACAGCTCCCAGGTCTGGAGGTGGCTGATGAGGAAGAGGAGGAACAGCTGGGTCCAGTGCCTGATGCGCAGAAGGCAGAGGAGAGGAGAACAGTGGAAATCTATGGGCCGGTCCTCGGGACGGAAAAGCCACCGTTGCTAGCGAAATCCCACTCTAACTTTGAGGATAAAAGGCAGGGGGCGGAGATGAATAGATGTGGCAGACAACTATTCATTTTCTGGACAGACGGACTTGTTAGCCTGCGGTGACAGAGAAATTTTTTGCCGGGGTTGCCGGCATTCCCGAAAAGCCAAAGCGAGGGATGAAACAGCTCATGAAGAATGACAAGAGGAAAGGATTGGTTCAGGGGAAAAAGGGCCTGGGGAAAGCGGGAAACAGGGTCATGACTGGGGCCGTAAATTAGGTGGGGTCAGAGGTGACTTCATTCGGGAACTAGGCTCGAAGCTCATGATTTAATTAGGGCATCCGTCGCAACCTTGACAACAAACCAACTCTTTCCAGGGCAGCCCCGTGGGCTAGGTCTAAGCACTCCGCGGGCTGGATCTGTCCCCCAGGCCTAAAGTTTGACAGCCCTGCCATAGATTGAGTGGGGCAGGTGGGTGGCGAGACAGAAATGGAATTTAAAAAGAACCAGTAAATAAAAGAGAAAAGAAGACTGGAAAACAGTTGGATTGAGAAACTGTTCAGGTCGTCCTTGACTTACAACCAAAGCCGAGCCCCATATCTCTGCTGCTCAGCGAGATCGTTGTGAAGTGAGGTTTTTTGCCCCGTTTTACGACCTTTCTTGCCACCGTCGTTAAACGAATCACTGCAGTTGTTAGGAGGAAAATGGCTGTTCAGTGAATCTTGCTTGTCAGAAGGTCACAAAAGGGGGTCCCGTCACCCCGGGAGATGGCGACCATCTTGAACACACGCCGGTCGCCAAGGGTCTGAATTTTAATCACATGATCACGGGGATGCTGCAATGGTCGTAAGTCTGAGAACCGGTCACAAGTCACTTTTTTCAGGGCCGTTGTAACTTTGAACGGTCACTAAAGAAACTGTCGTAAGTCAAGGATTACCTGTCATGCTATGTGGGAGATAAGAGAAGAGATCCTTCCTAAGGAACAATCAGATAAGACAGAGGTCCCCAACTGCAGGCTGTGGATCAGCACCCGGGTCGCGGTATGCCAAAAACTGGGCTGCATAAAGAAGCGAAACCCCATCCACGGGATACAGGTGGCACGTGTATCCCCGGTCCACGGAAAAACCCCTCTCCACGGAACTGGTTCCCGGTGCCCCAAAAGTTGGTGACGGCTGAGATAAGGGATAACCTAGCCTTGAGCTGTATAACGGACAGAGGACAAAAGCTCAGGAAAGCATCTAAGTTTATCAGGCTTTAGAAGCGACTGTTGTGGCCTGTCGGCCGCCGGCCCCTCCAGCAACCGAATCAGAGGAGGAGGACGCGGGTGTCACGGTCAGCAGCAAGGCAACCTGGGAGCTCTGAGGGGCAAGCGGGAATGGAGCTGGCAGAGAGACAGACAGAGGCGGAGCCTGGGCTGTCCGTCAGCCCTCAGATGGAGAGTCAACAGCTCCCAGGTCTGGAGGTGGCTGATGAGGAAGAGGAGGAACAGCTGGGTCCAGTGCCTGATGCGCAGAAGGCAGAGGAGAGGAGAACAGTGGAAATCTATGGGCCGATCCTCAGGACGGAAAAGCCACCGTTGCTAGCGAAATCCCACTCTAACTTTGGGGATAAAAGGCAGGGGGCGGAGATGAATAGATGTGGCAGACAACTATTCATTTTCTGGACAGACGGACTTGTTAGCCTGCGGTGACAGAGAAATTTTTTGCCGGGGTTGCCGGCATTCCCGAAAAGCCAAAGCGAGGGATGAAACAGCTCATGAAGAACGACAAGAGGAACGGATCGGTTCAGGGGAAAAAAAAGGGCCAGGGAAAGAGGGAAGGGATCTTTTGGACAAAGCTACTCACGCCGGAGCGGAACCGGGTCGAGCGAGGTGGCCGGGGTCTGCCGCACGTCTGGTGTTCAAGCCGACTCCCTTCTGTGGGCAGCTCGAAAAGCCCGTCGAAGGAGGCGCTGTGCGAATAGGAATACGGTGCGTTGCCGACCAGAGAGATCCACCCCAGTGGGGAGTTCATATTAGCGGCTGTCAGGTCGCTGTCTTGCTCCGATCCACCTAACAAAGGGAGAGAAGTCATCAGTTGTTGCGGTCAAGGCACCCGTGACTGGATTCGATTTTATGACGGTCGTTCGGGGAATCGCATTGAAAGGATATCCAACAGGCGGTTTTCGTTGGGTTTTGTTGTTGTTGTTTTTTTGCCAAAAAGAAAACTTTTCGGCATGCGTGTAGTTGCTTTGCGCTCAAAATAAAGCCAGTTTTTAAGGTTGAAACCCCTTTTTCATTGCCTGGTTGCAGGCAGTCTTCGACTTACAACCGCAGTGGAGCTCCCAAATTTATGCTGCTAAGCGAAACGCATGTTGAGTTTTGTCTCCGTTTTACGACCTTTCATGCCACTGTTGTTAAGTGAATCATGGTAGTTGTTACATTAGCCAATCTACTGTTAAGTGAATTTGGCTTCCCTGTTTGACTTTGCTTGCCAGGAGGTCGTAAAAGGGGATCATGCGATCCTGGGACCGTCATAAATATGAACTAGTTGTCGTAAGTGCGAAAAAAACAGTCCAAAGTTACTGTTTTCAGTGCTGTTGTAGCTTTGGTCACTAAACGAATGGTTGTAAGTCGAGGACTACCTTTATGGATTTAAGAACAACAGCTGGGAAACTCATTGTTGCACTCACTAATAAAGGCAGAAGCGGGCCGGATCCTGCGGCAGTTCTTCTGTCTTTTGATAGCCATGGTGTCCTGCAGGAGAGAACATAGAATAACAGAGTTGGAAGGGACCTTGAAGGTCTTCTAGTCGAACCCGCTGCTCGAGCAGGGAACCCTATACAATTTCTGACATATGGTTATCCAACATCTTCTTAAAAATCTCCAGTTTTGAAGCAATGTTGAGGCAAGGAGTTCCACTGGTTAATTGTTCTCACTATCAGGAAATTTCTCCTTAGTTCCAGGTTGCTTCTCTCCTTGGTTAGTTTCCACCCATTGCTTCTTGTCCTGCCCTCAGGTGCTTTCGGATGTGAAATGCTACCGGTTCGGACCGGTTTGGGCAAACCGGTAGTAAAATATGCTAACGGTTCGGGTGAACTGGTATTTCCAAACGATCAGCTGGGCGAAGATCAGCTGCGACACGTGATTTATATTAGCTAGAATCGTCGGTTTTCCTGCTTTCTAGCTAATCTAAATCGCGTGGCACACCGGATTCCCCTCCCCTCACTGTTCTACTTACCTTTGCAGACTCGGAAGGCTTCAAAATGTTCCTTTTTTAACGCTGCGTGGGCACGCCTCAGGTGCGTATGCACGCATGCGCCCGTGAAGCGTGCGCTCAGTAGCAGACTCACAGAACTGGTAGCAGACTTCAGAGGATTTCACCCCTAGGTGCTTTGGAGAATAGCTTGACTCCCTCTTCTTTGGGGCAGCCCCTGAGATATTGGAACACTGCCTCCCCTAGTCCTTCTTTTCATTAAACTAGACTTACCCAGTTCTTGCAACCGTTCTTCATTTATTTTAGCTTCCAGTCCCCTAATCATCTTTGTTGCTCTTCTGTGAACTCTTTCCAGAGTCTCAACATTCGGAACAGAACAGAACAGAAGAAACAGAACAGAACAGAACGGAATAGAATAATGGAACGGAACGGAACAGAACAGAACAGAACAGACGGAACAGAACAGAACGGACTAGAACAGAACAGAATAGAATAATGGAATGGAATGGAAAGGAATGGAACAGAACAGAGCAAATAGAACAGAACGGAATAGAACAGAACAGAATAGAATAGAATAATGGAATAGAATGGAACAGAACGAACAGAACAGAACAGAATGGAACAGAATGAACAGAATGGAATAGAACAGAACAGAATAGAATAATGGAACAGAATGGAATGGAATATAACAGAACAAACAGAACAGAACAATGGAATGGAATGGAATAGAACGAACAGAACAGAACGGAACAGAACAGAACAGAATAGAACAGAATAGAATAATGGAATAGAATAGAACGGAACAGAACAAACAGAACAGAACAGAACAGAACAGAACAAAGCCGAAGGGCCAGCGCTGTCCAAAGACATCTCCGTGGTCACGTGGCCGGCATGACTCAATGCCAAAGGCGCACGGAACGCTGTTCCCTTCCCACCAAAGGGGGTCCCGATTTTTCTCCTTGCATTTTTTACGGGCTTTCGAACCACTAGGTTGGCAGAAGCAGGGACAAGTCATGGGAGCTCACCCCGTTACGCAGCACTAGGGATTCGAACCGCTGAACTGCAGACCTTTCTTAGCATCTTAGCCACTGAGCCACTGCATCCCTGTTCCCCACTGCATGGTGGTGACCAAAACTAAATGCATTATTCCAAGTGGGGTCTTACTAAGGCATTATCAAGCGGTATTAACACTTCACGCGATCTGGATTCTATCCCTCCGTTAATGTAGCCTAGGATTGCGTTGGCTTTTTTAGCTGCCGCCACACACCGCTGGCTCCTGTTTAAACGATTGTTCATTTTAAATAGGGGCCAAACCGAGCGCCAATGTCGGTCGCGCTGTCACTCAAGATCTACACAAGGCAGGACTTGCTAAAATAAGGCTCTTCGCCGGAATCAGCCGGGAACCACTTACGATGTTGGAATCGAGTTCGTGATCGGTGAAATCTTTCGGGGCCTGGAGTTGAGGTTTCCCCAGATGTTCGGGAAGGATGAGGTTGTCCTGACTCTCCGAAAGCCGGTGGAGATGGGTAATGTGCTGGGCCTGGGGTTGGAAACAGGTAAGAGAGGGAAGACGGAAGCCGTCAGCTTGCAATTATCCCGATAACGGATCTGCGGCACCAGAGCTAAACACAAGGTGGATCAAAAATAAAACAAAATAAGTACAAGTCGTCTTTGAGAGAACTTGGGAGTGGTGCGGTGGCCTGGAGGATTGAGCTCTCTCGCCTCACAATCAGGAGGCTATGAGTTCGATCCTAGATAGAGGCAGATATTTTTCTTTCTGGGCACAATGAGAATATATCTGCTGAACAAAACTCCGGACTGGCAACAGGGAAGGGCATCCGGCCAGTAAAAAACACTCTGCTAGCTCCACTCTGTTGCCCAGACTCCACTCCGTAAGGGATTATGCGGTCGTTAAATGAAGATGATGATGAATCCTTGTTGGTTAAGGTGACCCTCTTTGGTCACCAAAATTTTTAAAAAATTTTTTTTTAAAAAATCCAGCGGCCACTAGAGGGCAGCAGAGCATTCATATTTTTTTCTCTGTAGCTCTTTGCTGCCTCCTGCTGGAAAGGTTAAAATAAGTATTTAATAAATAATATAACGTAGTCCTCGACTTACAACTGTTCGTTTGGTGACCGTTGAAAATGACAACAGAAAAAAAGTGACTTGTGACCGTATTTCGCACTTATGACCATGGCAGCATCCTTGCGATGATGTCATTTACATTCCGGATGATTGAAAAACTGGTTCATATTTATGACGCTTGCAGCCTCCACTTTTTGTGACCTTCTGATGAGTAACGTCAATGGGGAAGCTGGATTCACTTAGCAACCCATGCAACTAGCCGAACAACGGAAGTGCTTCACTTAACAACTGTGTCAAGGAAGGTCGTAAAACGGGACAAAACCCGCTTAACAACTTTCTTAGGGTTCTTTAACAACACACATTTTGGGCTCCGTTGTCGTACGTACAGGTAGTCCTTGAGTTATGACCACAATGGAGCCCAAAACTGATGTTACTAAGTGAAACATTTGGGAAGCGAGTCTGCCCCATTTTTACGACTTCTCTTGCCACAGTTGTTAAGTGAATCATTGTGTACGATTATTAAGTGAATCTGGATTCCCCGTTGACTCTGCTTGTCAGAAGGTCGCAAAAGGGGAATCACGGGATCCCAGGACACCGCAACTGTCATAAATACGAGCCAACGGCCAAGCGTCTTAATTCGGATCTCATGTCCACAGTCGTAAGTGTGAAAACTGGTCATAAGTCTCTTTTTTTTTAGCGCCGCTGTCACTTCAAACGGTCATGCCACAGAGGGTTGTATGTTGAGGCCGACCTGCATCGAGGGGTTCTACTGCCAATACTGGGACTTCCGGATGTCTCCCATCCAATTACCAGCTGAATCCGACCCTGCTTAGCTTCCCAGTCCAAACGAGGTCCACTGGACACTGATCGACTGAGAGACCAGGCCGCAAATCAGAATGAAATGATGACAGGGAAGGGAGGGATGCGAGTCCCTGGGACACCCTAGAGATCATCCTTACCAGGTTCTTGTGAGCGTAATACAACTCTTCCAGTAGCTCCTCCACGATGGTGTTGGTGAGATACGTCACGACTGAGAGTTTCACCTCGCTAGAGAAGAAGAATCCAGGTTGAAGAAGATCAGAGGGTGAATGACAAAATAAGAGCCGAGACACAGAGTTGGAAGGGACCTTGGAGGTCTTCTAGCCCAACCCCACCCCCCCATCCGCCGACTCAGGCAGGACACCCTAGATACCAAGGATGGCGAACCTTTTTGGCATCGACTGCCCAAATCGGAGTGCTGTGCGTGTGCCGGAACGCCAAAAACCTGAAGACCAACTGGTAAGCTCACGCGTGCCTGTTTTTTGGCTGTTTTGGGGGCTGTTTTTTAGGCTGTTTTCAGGCAATTTTCAGGGCAAAAAAAAAAAGTGGCCTGAAAATGGCCCCAAAAGGGCCTGGTTTTCTGCCGTTTTTCGGGCTGTGTGTTGTGTCTCGTCCGATCTCACCTCAGCCGGGGTCTTCTTATCTGCTTCCGAACACGGAGGAATGTTCTAGTATGCCTCCCGGCCCCAGCCCTGGCTCCATGCCCAGACAGGCTGAAGAGGAAGAAATACCTCCAGCCCCCAGCTCTGGCTCCATGCCCAGGCAAACGGAGCAACTAGACCCCTCCCCCTCCTCCACAGCATGTGAGCCTGAGGGAGATCAATTGCCAACAGCTGCCGACTGGAGTGACCCTCGCGTCAAGACTTGATAGGCGGAGGCAACAGAAGGAAGGGAGGGGCAGGCCTGGATAAGTGCTGAGTCATGGAGCCACACCCCATGGCCTATATAAAGGATCTGCTTTCTGGCATTCTCTGAGTCAGGCAAAGTCTAAACATATCTTGCTGAAGTCACTTTCTGGTCTCCTGCCTGCCCTGAGGACTTTGCTAGGACTTTGGCAGAGCTGCAGAGGCACGCCTGATTCGGATTTCCCTGACCCGGCCGTCAGCGGAGCAGTGGGACACGACACTGTGTTCCGGCGCTACAGCACCTGCGAAGACCAGCTGGCCGCCGCGCCGAAAACCAAAAAAGCAGCTGGCGATGCCGCATGCGCCCATAGAGAGGACTCTGCGTGTCACCTTTGGCACCCGTGCCATAAATTCGCCATCACGGCTATATACCAATACAAACAAATAGTTGTCCCATCTCTTCTTTAAGAGGAGGAGGAATAACAGAATAACCGAGTTGGAAGGGACCTTAGCGGTCATCTAGTCCAACCCCTTCCCCGTCCAAGCAGGAAACCCTAATACCATTCTAGACAAATGGCTGTCCAATCTCTTCTTTAAAAAGAGGAGGGGTGAGAGAGAAAGAGGAGGAGGAGGAGGAGGAGGAAGAGGAAGAGGAGGGGGAAGAGAACGGAAGGAATAGGGGAGGGGAAGTGGAAGGGGGGAGGAGGAAGTCAAAGGGGAAGAGGAGGAGAAGGAAGTGGAGGGGAAAGAAGGGGGAGGAGGAGGAGGAGGAATAACAGAAAAAAACGAGCTGGAAGGGACTTTAGAGGTCATCTAGTCCAACCACCACCCCTGCTCAAGCAGGAAACCCTTATACCATTCTAGACAAACGGCTGTCCAACCTCTTCTTAAAAAGGAGGAGGGGTGAGAGAGGAAGAGGAGGAGGAAGAGGAGGAGGAGGAAGAGGAGGAAGAGGAGGAGGAGGAGGAATAATATAATAATAGAATTGGAAGGGACTCTGGAGGTCTTCTAGTCCAACCCCCTCCAAAGGCTGATAGTAGCAAGGCAGAGGAACAGGAAGAGCCTGTACTTAATGCATGCATGAGAAGAGCTGCCGGAAGGCAAGAGCAGCTCAAGCAAAAAGGACAACTCAGGAGTAGGGCCAAGAGATGATTGGCCCCTCCTATAAAGCTTAAAAGACCAGCAATGTCATTTGGGTTCTTTGTCGGAAAACAACGTTGATAGCTTTGTCTTGTTGCATTTGTATCAGTGTCGTCTGAATTTTTGCCAAGAAAGGCCTTTGGCAGTTTGCCTAATAGGACCAAGGTTTGCGATAGGACTGAGGAATTTGTGTTGAGAGGAATTTGCTTTAATTTCGTTGGACTACGCTGAGAATGAGTTAATTCTCAGCTGTTTTAATAAAGTTTATTTTTACACTGACTTGAGTTTCCGACTACCTACTTGGGCCTGGGTCACAACAAGGAGGAAGAAAGGAGGAGGAGGGGGAAGTAGATGGGGAGGGGAGGAGGAGGAGGAGGGAGGAGGAATAACAGAATAACCAAGTTGGAAGGGACCTTAGAGGTCTTCTAGTCCATCCCCCCTGCTCAAGCAGGAAGTCCTTATCACCATTCCAGACAAATGGCTGTCCAATCTCTTCTTTAAAAACTCCAGTGATGGAGTTGGACTCACAACTTCTGAAGGAAGGAAGGAAGGAAGGTCATTCCCCCGATTACATACTTATGACCGCAATGGAGCCCCCAAATCTCCGTTGCCAAGTGAGACATTTCTTAAGTGAATTCCGTCCCCTTTTACAACCTGCCTTGCCCCAATTCTGAAGTGAATCACGGCGGGTGTGAAGTTAGCAACACATGATTTTGCCTGTTAGAAAGTCGTAAAAGGAGGATCACGCGACCCCCAGGATACTGCAGTTGTCTGTTGTGGTCCGCCAGCGGCCTGCAGAGCTGGTAGCAGAGTCGGACAGTGAGGAGGCTGGGGAGGAACGTGGGCCAGTCCTGGAGTCTGGGGAAGGCCCGGATGAGGGCTCTGCATCAGAGGCAGAGATGGAGCCAGGGCCATCTGGGATTTATGTGCTGACTCAGGAGCCTCCAGCAAGGCAGAGGAACAGGGGGAGCCTGTTCCCAGTGCGCACATGCCCAGAGCTACCAGAAGGCATGAAGATTTAAGACAAAAGGGGCGACTCGGTAGTAAGGCTTGGAGATGACTGGCCCCTCCCATAAGACATAAAGGTGGAGCAAAGGGACTGAGACATAAGCAGATGCTGTGGGGAGGGGCATTTGTTGGGAACAAACCCTGAATTCCTAGAGTGTTGAAACTTTCCTGGATTCTTGGCATTCTTGCTGGATTTCTGGCTTTGCAGCCATAGTGCTCACAGCGTCGGGAGGAACTATTTGCAGCCCAGAGGCTGCTTGAGGTTTGTTTGTGTATGTGCCATCACTTCGCTCTGGGACTTGCCAAAAACATGGGAGCCTTTGGGGAAATTCGGAGCAATAAAGGGGTGGTTTGAACAGCCAGCTGCCTGTGTTACCTCTGTGCCATTCCCCCGATCGTCACAGTAACCTTGATCTGGAACTCGCCTCCACTGCTAAGAAAAAGCCCTCCCTGAACCCCCTTTTAAAAAAAAATCTGCACCCCAATTCTTACTTGAGCTTGTTCTGAATATCCTGACCAGCCTGTTCCAGCAAAGCGGCTCGGATAAAGTTTCGGGGCACGGTAATATGCTCCGAAACAGCTGCCAACATCTTGTGATGATCTTCAGCAGCCTGGACGGCGTGCGGACACAACTCCTGGGTTAGAGCCACCATGGATTCCAAGATCATCTGGCAGAGAGAGAAAAACCAGGAATCAAGGGTTATCTTTTCTGTCCCCCCACCTCAGTCCGGGAGGCACGTGAACTGACTCAATTAGCCAGCAATTTAGTCCACGGCAGCTATCAGCTCTGGCAGCAGACCAGCGAACGTCTGCCAAGGTTTTCCCTGACGTTACCGGAGCAACCAGGAAGCCAGGAACGAACAGCAATTCAGGCCAAATGCTCAGTCAAACAGTTCAGCTCAAGTTTTCTCCAGTCAGTTTGTTTGTCCGTCACGAAGTAGTAGAGCAGCCCCTCCTGCTTTTATACCCTGTAAGATGTGGCTCCGTGACTTAGCACTTTCTAGGCCTGCTCCACCCCTTCTTCTGGCAGGGGGACAGGCCCGGGGGGGTGGGGTGGGGCTGGAGCCACAACATTATCCAAAAGAGGGCAAGCTGGTAAACCAAGATGATCATCTTGAGTTCCTCACAACCACCAAAGCCACCCTTGTCTTGGACTGTTGTGCCTCGCTCGCCCCCCTCTCCGCAGTCGGGCCCCTCTCATCTCCTGTTATCTCAGCCAGAGACGGATAATGAAGACGAACGGCCTGGCATGCCTCCAGCCCCCAGTCCTGGCACCATGCCCGGACAGACCGAGCAAGACGAATGGCCTGGCATGCCTCCAGCCCCCAGTCCTGGCACCATGCCCGGACAAATGGAGCAACTAAACCCCTCCCCCACAGCTTGTGAGCCTGAGGAGTATGAAGCCAGTCACGAGCTGGAATTGCCGGCAGCTGGAGGCAGGACAGATCCACGCTTCCGGAGAATGGAGAGGCGACGTCAGCAAAAGGAAGGGAGTGGCAGGCCTGGATAAGTGCTGAGTCATGGAGCCACACCCCATGGCCCATATAAAGGATCTGCTTTCTGGCATTCTTTGAGTCAGGCAAAGTCTAATCTGGATTGCTGAAGTCACACCTTGGACTCCTGCCTGCCCCGAGAACTCTGACAGAACTTTGGCAAAGCTGCAGAGGCTCTGTGGCTACACTTGATACAGACTTCCCTGACCCGGCCGTCAGAGGAGGAGTGGGACACGACACGGACACAGACACTCAAATTCCCAAGACCTACGACCTGGGACATCCCATCAGGAGGACTTGCCACCGTCAATAGCGTGAACATGTGATGTTTTCTTCACCTGAAGTTCCTTGTCGACGGCTTTCGCCACTTCGTTGGCCATGGACTCCAGGCGGTGGCGCACGGGCCCATCGCTGGCCAACAGGTGCCCAAGTTCATACAGGCTGGGAAAGAGCTGGAGGAAAGAGATGATGAAGAACATTCCTCAACCTTAGCATCTTTAAGAAGGGTGGACCTCAACTCCAAGAAGTCCCCAGCCAGCTCTGTTGGCTGGGGAATTTTGGGAGTTGAAGCCTACACTTCTTAAAGTTGAAGTCCATCCTTAAACTTCGTCCACCCTTCTTAAACTTGGAAGTTCACCCTTCTTAAACTTGGAAGTTCACCCTTCTTAAACTTGAACCCCACTCTTCTTAAATGAACTCCACAAATTTGAAGTCCATCCTTCTTAAACTTCATCCAACGTTCTTTAACTTGAAGTCCAACCCTTCTTAAGCTTGAACTCCACAAGTTTGAAGTCCATCCCTCTTAAACTTCATCCACCCATTTTATACTTGAACTCCACAAATTTGAAGTTTATCCTTCTTAAACTTCATCCACCTGTCTTAAACTTGAAGTTCACCTTTCTTAAACTTGAACTCCACAAATTTGAAGTCCATCCCTCTTAAACTTCGTTCACCCATCTTAAACTTGAACTCCACAAATTTGAAGTTTATCCTTTTTAAACTTGGTCCATCCTTCTTAAACCTGAAGTCCATCCTTCTTAAACTTCGTCCACATGTCTTAAATTTGAAGTCCACCCTTCTTAAATTTGAAGTCCACCCTTCTTAAACTTTTTTTTTTCATAAAAAAGTTTTATTTTTACAATCATATCAAACAGCTCATCCAATGTACAGTTATATACAATTAGTCGGGCTTGCCCAGTCACCACCCCCCTTTTTAACTCTCTTCCCTCTTCTACCTTCTTCTACTTTCCAGACCTTCCTCTCCTTCTCTTACCTACATCCTCTCCTCCCTCCACCCTACACCTTCCTTCTCCCTCTCCTACCCCTCTTCCTTCCTCTTCTCCTCTTTCCTACCTCCTACTCTCTCCTCTTTTCTCCCTCCCCACCGTTCTAAAATGGTAACTGGGCAGACCCGACCCTACATTAATTTTATTTATACATCTTCAATAATCCCTGTACATTAACCTTCTTAAACTTGAAGTCCACCCTTCTTAAACTTAAACTCCACAGATTTGAAGTCCATCCTCTTAAACTTCGTTCACCCATCTTAAACTTGAACTCCACAAATTTGAAGTTTATCCTTTTAAACTTGGTCCATCCTTCTTAAACCTGAAGTCCATCCTTCTTAAACTTCGTCCACATGTCTTAAAATTTGAAGTCCACCCTTCTTAAAATTTGAAGTCCACCTTCTTAAACTTTTTTCATAAAAAGTTTTATTTTTAATCATATCAAACAGCTCATCCAATGTACAGTTATATACAATTAGTCGGGCTTGCCCAGTCACCACCCCCCTTTTTAACTCTCTTCCCTCTTCTACCTTCTTCTACTTTCCAGACCTTCCTCTCCTTCTCTTACCTACATCCTCTCCTCCCTCCACCCTACACCTTCCTTCTCCCTCTCCTACCCCTCTTCCTTCCTCTTCTCCTCTTTCCTACCTCCTACTCTCTCCTCTTTTCTCCCTCCCCACCGTTCTAAAATGGTAACTGGGCAGACCCGACCCTACATTAATTTTATTTATACATCTTCAATAATCCCTGTACATTAACCTTCTTAAACTTGAAGTCCACCCTTCTTAAACTTAAACTCCACAGATTTGAAGTCCATCCTTCTTAAATTTCATCACATGTCTTAAACTTGAAGTCCATCCTTCTTAAACTTGAACTCCACAAATTTGAAGTCCATCCTTCTTAAATCTGGTCCATTCTTCTTAAACTTGAACTCTATTCTTCTTAAACTTGGTCCACCCTTCTTAAAATTTTAGCCCACCTTTCTTAAATCTGAAGTCTATCATTCTTAAACTTGAACTCTATTCTTCTTAAAGTAGTCAACAAACACTGCTTAAGAGGAACCAGGTTTTAGAGATGATATAACAGTGTTCCTTAATGACAACAGTGGTGTCGGAAAACCTAAAAGGCCAAGTACGTTGAGGAAGGTCTACCTCTGTGGTTGCTAAAAGTCAACATCAACCTGAGGCTGTTTCATAATCAGCCCATCAATCAATCCGCCAACCAAACAATTTCCCTCGTCCCCTATTCACGGGATCCTAGAATGGATGACAACTACGAATTCTGGGAATCCAAGTCCAGCACGCCTAAAGACACCAGATTCCAGAATAACAGAATTGCAAAGGGACCTCGAGGTCTTCTAACCCGACCCTCTGCTCAAGTGGGAGACCCTACGCCATTTCAGAAAAAAAACGGCCGTCCAATCTCTTCTTATAAAGAGTCGTAAGCACAAAGACCGGGTTGAAGTCGCTTTCTCCCTCTCCCCCCAGTGCCGTTGTGACTTTAAACGGTCACTAAATGAGCGGTGGTGAAGTTGTAAGTTGAGGACTCTCCACATCAGCGATAGTTCCTTACCGCTCTTGAATTCTTGGCTTCTTTCATCAACTTCCGGGCATACAAGACTTCCTCCTGGACAGAATCAGCCGAGCACGTTCTCAAGACCCGTAGTTCCTCCTGAACTCGCACACAAAGCCGGCTCATCATCTAAGGTGGGAGGCGGGGGCAGGAGAGGAGAATGTTAACTCAGACTGCCCCGCCCCTCGACCTGAAAACCCTCCAATGTGCCTCAGTGGTGGGATTCACTTACCTTCCCTATCAATTCGCGAATGTGAGCTCCGCACATGCGCATGCCCTTCAGCGTGTGCGCAGTGCTTGCGTAATACATCCAGGCGGGAGGCTCCACCCACCCACAGTCACTGCTACCGGTTCGCCCGATCCGGAGAGAACCGGCTGAATCCCACCTATGATGTGCCTGTCTCCACAAACCTACTTGGGCCTTTCAGGTCACCCCCAAATCCCACCCGGTCTTGCGGGTGTCCCCCTTGGTCACGTCGGCAAGCCCCCTCCCTCCCCCAGGACATTAAGGATGGACGGGAGAAGGGCAGTCCAGGGAGATGGGAACGTTTACTTGCTCGGCGCTATGGGTGACGATTCCTTGGTGGAGGCGGAAAGCTTGGTCCTGGGAGATCTTGGAAGAGTGGTTGTTCCTCAGGAGACACCACTGGATCTGAAGAGGGAGGAGAAGACGGAGGTAGCGGTGAAGACAGAACGGCTAAATTGCAGAAGGGAGGAGAAGACGGAGGTAGCGGTGAAGACGGAACGGCTAAATTGCAGAAGGGAGGAGAAGACGGAGGTAGCGGTGAAGACAGAACGGCTAAATTGCAGAAGGGAGGAGAAGACGGAGGTAGCGGTGAAGACAGAATGGCAAAATTGCAGAACGGAGGAGAAGACGGAGGTAGCGGTGAAGACAGAACAGCTAAATTGCAGAAGGGAGAAGACGGAGGTGAAGACCGAATGGCTAAATAGCAGAAGGGAGGAGAAGACGGTGGTAGCAGTGAAGACAGAACAGCTAAATTGCAGCCTGTCTTCGAGTTACTACCATTATGAAGCCTGTGCATTGCGGACATAAACCATACCACACAGGTAAGTGCAGAGCACATGCGGAGGCCTGGGGAGGCCGAAAAATGGGCCTAGTTATGGCCCTAGTCCATTTCAGTCAAATGGTTGTCCGGTGTCTTCTTAAAAACCTCCAGTGTTGCAGCACCCACAACTTCCCCTGGTTCATTCATTCATTCATTCATAATACCAGATCGGTGGGAGGGGGCTTACCTTTTGCCAAACCTCGTCCGTCCGGTCGGGGGCATTGCGGTACGCCGCGGTGATGTCGCTCATCGGCAAAGCCATAAACTTGAGTGTGTAGTTGCTGAGAAAGACGACAAGTTGAAAAAATAATAATCTTGTGTTTAATCAGGTTCCGAGCGGCACGCAAGGTGCCAACAGCGTACGGCTAATCCTGGATTTACGACCATAACTAAGTCCGAAATTTCCTGTGGCTAAGCGAGGCAGTGGTTAACACGCAATAACACTTAAGACTTATCCACCTGCTTCGCAGTGCTTCACAGCCCTGTCTAAGAGGCTTACAGAGTCAGTCTATGGCCCCCAATAATCTGGGTCCTCATTTTACCCACCCTCGGAAGGACGGAAGGCTGAGTCAACTTTGAACCGGTCAGGATCGAACTGCTGGCAGTCGGCAGAATTCGCCTGCAATACTGTATTCTAACCACTGTGCCACCACGGCCCTTCCTTCCTTCCCCCTCCCTCCTTCATTTTCCTTCCTCTCTCCCTCTTCCTTTCGTCCTACCTTCCTACCCTATCTCCTTTCCTCCCTCCCTCTTTCTTTCTTCCTTCCATTTCCCACCATCTTCCTTCCTTCCCCTCCCTCCTTCCCTCCGTCTTCCTCCCTCCCTCCATCTTCCTTCCATCCTCCCTTCCTATCCTCCCTTTCTCCTCCCTCCCTCCCTCCCTTCCTTTCCTTCCCACATAGTGATAGCACTTATATACTGCTTTACTGTTCTTCGCAGCCCTCTCTAAGCGGTTGACAGGGTCAGCCTATTGCAATCTGGGGCCTCATTTTACCGACCTCGGAAGGACGAGACATCCTTCAGCCTGGTGAGATTTGAACTGCTGACCTGCAGGCAGCCCGCAGGCAGCAGAAGCAGCCTGCAGTTCTGCATTCTAACCATGGCGCCACCACGGCACAAGGGAGCGGTGCCTTAAAAGTTGCCAGGTTTGGAGATTTCTGGCCTGGACGTTTCCAATTCCTCTGCTCCTCAAATTCTACCTTCTCCACCTTTTGTCCTAGGCCCGTAATGGCAAACCTGTGACACGTAGAGCCTTCTCTGCGGGCACGCCAGCCGTTGTCCCATGCCGGCTCCACCACTCAGGCTCGTGCGCCTCCAGCCAGTCAGCTGGTCTTCAGGTCTCTGCCGTGCATGTGCAGGGGGCATGCGGGGATGTGCACGCACATGCGCGGCGGTTGGGGAGGGCATGCACGGGGGACAGGTTGGTGCAGGAGACTTTCCAAGCCCAAAGTGGGGTGCCGGGAAGCCTAGTGTGCCCCCCCTATTTTGGCTTCCAGGTTGGTGCAGGCGGATTTCCAGGCCCAAAATGGGACACTGGGGGGCGGCTCGTGCAGCCTCCCCCCCGCGCCCTGTTTTGGCTTCCAGGTTGGTGCAGGCGGATTTCCAGGCCCAAAATGGGACACTGGGGGGCGGCTCGTGCAGCCTCCCCCCCGCGCCCTGTTTTGGCTTCCAGGTTGGTGCAGGTGGCTTTCCAGGCCCAAAATGGGGTGCTGGGAGGCCTAGTGTGGCCCCCCTGTGCCCCATTTTGGCTTCCAGGTTTGTGCAGGAGGCCCCCGCACCCCATTTTGAGCCTGGAAAACCTCCCGCACCAACCTGGAAGCCAAAACGGGGTGTGGGGTAGGGGCACATGCGCAGGGAGGGCAGAGCGCATGCGCAGGGGACATGCATGGATGCGGGGGTGTGTGTGCATTTTTGGGGATTCTGGCCCGCTTAGGGCCCTCGGCATCAAAAAGGTTAACCATCGCTGTCTTAGGCTGTGAGGAACCCCAACCCAATCCACAGCTCCACCAATCAAGGACCCAAGTCAACGTCTCTCCTCGGTTGGCCATCCAACCACTGGCTTCCGTCTTTAGAGCAGATCTGGACAATGAGCAGGTTGGTTGGTGGAGCGTTAAGGAGTCACGCGGAAGTTAAAAGCGAGCAAATCATCTTTCTGATCACGGAACTGGCTCGCTCCATGATCCATTAAGTTCTGTCACTTGAAGGACATCTCAACCAAGCCAAGGGATGAAGCGCATCTATTTCCCCCCGACTCATCCAGATTCATGATTAATGGATGCCACGGTGTGGACCCATTATCCCGCGGCTGTCTTCCCACCGAGGAGAGCACGCTGGTAGCGGAGTGGGTCCAAACCCACGGCACATGGGGTAGTGGGTCTCTCCCCACCTCCGTTTTTGTGGTACTTCCTTCTCTTTCTCTTCCTTCTCCTCCTTTCTCACTCCTCCTCTCCTCCTCTTTCTTCTCCATCCCTTCCTCTCCTCCTCCTCCATCTCTTCTTCTTCTCCATCTTCTCCTCCTTCTCCCTCCCGTCCTCTCCTCTTCCTTTGTCTCTTCCTCTTTTTCTTCTCCTCCATCCCTTCTTCTCCTTTTTCTCCTCCTTCTCCTCCCTCCTCCTTCTCCTCCTTCATCATCTCTTCTCCTTCTCTACCCCTTTTCCTCTCCTCTCCTCCATCTTCTCCTCCTTCCCCATCTCTTCTCCTCATCTTCCTTTCTTCTCCATCCCTCTCCTCTTCCATCTCTTCCTTTTCTCCTCCTCCTTCTCCATCCCTTTTTTCTTTTCCTTCTCCACCTCCCTTCCTCCATCTTCTCCTCCTTCTCCCTCCCCCCTTCTTTTTCTCCCCCTTCTCCCTCTCTCTCCTCCTTCTTCTCCATCCCTTCCTCCCTCCCTTGTCTATTCCTCCATCTTCATCTTCTTCTCCACCCCTTCTCCTTCTCCATCTCTTCCTCATCTCCTTTTCCTTCTCCTCCTCCCCCTTCTCCTCCATCCCTTCCCCTCCTCCTCCAACTCCTCCATATCTTCTCTTCCTCCATCCCTTCCTCTTCTTCTCCTCCTCCGTCTCCTCCTCTTTCTCCATCCATCCTCCTCCTCTCTTCTCCATCTACTGCTATTTTTCTTCTCCTTCTTCTCCATTTCCATCTTCTTCTCCACCCCTTCTCCTTCACCTCCTCTCTGTTTTCCTCTCCATCCAGCTGAACTACCGGTCCTGCTTTAAGAAGAACTCCGGCACCCTCCGGCACCCTCAAACCAAGGGTTGGCTTCTTGTCTCCAGTGGCTCGAAAACCACCATCCACAGAGAAGGTTCATCCTTCTCTCTCCAGGTGGACATCCCTGCTCACTCACTTCTCCAAGGCCCGGGCGATGTCCTGGAAACCTTGGGCGGTGGTCCCATTCCTGTCCCAGGAAATGCTCCTAGAAAAGAGGAAGACAGTCTGAGTTTTCTCCACGTGGATGTTGAGTCTTCTTGTAGCCAGACTCCATCTTTGACGTTCCTGCTGCCGTCAGATTTGTCCTTCAGGCAGAGGCGGGATTCACATAATTTACCTTCCGGTTCGCCCAGCACAGAAAATGTGGGCCCGGCCTTCCGCGCATGCACCCGGCCTCAAAAACGTGCCTAAACAGGACAGCATAGAGCCGGTTTTTCTGCTATCAGTTCGCCCGAACCGGTATGAACCGGTACCACCTCTGCCTTCAGGCCTATTTACCTGAGCGTGCTGTTGATCTGCAGAGCCTTGGACAACATCTTGGCGCCGAGATCTTCCATGTTGTTCCCGCTCAGGTCCACTTTGGTCAAGCAAGTGTTACTCCCCAGAGCGTTGATCAGGATGCTACAACGGGTTTTCAACCGGGAATCGGCCACCGAGAAGGACTGTAAGGACTTTGGGGAAGTGGGGAGGGGGCGAGAGAGAAGAGGAGCAGGAGAGAAAGGGGCAATGGGGGGGGGTTGAGCAGCCATTTTGAATCCCCTAAAAAAAACAGCTTCGACCCCTTTCCTTGACCCCAGAACCACCTCCAACTTAACACGTTTTGCTAGGAACAACTCATAAGCCCTGTGGTGCAGTGGCCTAGAGGTGGTGCTCTCGCCTCACAATCAGGAGGCTGTGAGTTCAAACCTAGGTAGAGGCAGATATTTCTCTCCCTGGGCACAATGAGAATATATATCTGCTGAACAAAACTCCGCATTGACAACAGGAAAGGCATCGGGCCAGTAAACACTCAGCTCCATTCAGTTGCCCAGATTCCCTCATTAAACGATGAACAATATAACAGCCCTGTAAATAATACTCATAATAATTCTACCAAGTTACGCTTTGGACCGGCCAAGAACTTACACACTCTTCTTCTTGGATAAATTGCACTAACTTCTGGAGAATTTCTTCCAGGGTTCTGGAAAATTAAAAAGATAAAAGATTACAGATGGCTCCTGTCAACATTACATCGCCCTCAATATCCCCATCCTCTTCTTCCTCCTCCTCCTCCTTACATTCAAAACAGGGAAGAAATTGCGCTCATTACAAAGCAGTCCTCAACTTACGACCACAATGAAACCCGATGTTTCTGTGGCTAAGTGAGACAGTTGTTAAGCGGGTTTTGCCCGGTGTTACGACCTGTCTTGCCACAGTTGTTAAGGGAATCACCGCGGTTCTTAAATAGTAACACGGTTGTTAAGTGAATCGGACTTCCCCATTGACTTGGCTCGTCAGAAGGTCGCAAAAGGAGATCGCATGACCCCCGGGACACTGCAACCGTCGTAAATATGAGTCAGTGGCCAAGTGACTGAATTTTGATCCCGTGACATGGGGATACTGCAATGGTTGTAAGTGTGAAAAATGCCTGTGTCACTTTTTTTGGTGCTGTTGTAACTGCAAACGGTCACTAAACGAATACTTATAAGTCGAGGGCTACGTGTATTAAGGCAGTCCTCGACTTACGACCACATTTGAGCCTGAAACGTCTGTCGCTAAGTGAGGTATTTGCTAAGTGAATTGTGCCCCATTTTGCAACCTGTCTTGCCACAATTGTTAAGAGAATCACTGTTAAGCTAGTAAGACCGTTGTTAAGTGAATCCGGCTTCCCCATTGCTCATCAGTCGGTCGCAAAAGGGGATCACATGACCCCTGGACCGTCATAAATATGAGTCAGTCCAAGCATCTGAATTTTGATCACGCGACCGTGAGAATACTGCGTCGGTCGTTAAGTGAGAAAAACGGACAAAAGTGCCATTGTAAGACTGAACGGTCACTAAGCGAACCGTGGTAAGTTGAGGACGGCCTGTAGCTAGCTCTGCATATTTGGGCGATAAATCAGTGATTCTCAACCTCAGCCAACTTTAAAACGGATGGACTTTCAACGCCCAGAATTGTTAAAAGGGAAACAATTGTTAAAAGGGAAACAATGTCCTGTTTTACAACCTTTCTTGCCGCAGTTGTTAACGCGAATCGGGGCGGTCGTTAAATCGGGAAGCCGGTTGTTAAGCGAAACTGGCTTTTTTTCTCCGCCGATCTGGCTTATCCGAAGGTCCCAAAAGGGGATCCCACAGGGCCTAGGGATATCACGACCACGAGTGGAATGCGGGTCAGTTGCTAAGCAATGGCCGGCTGGGGAATTCTGGGAGTTGAAGTCCATCCCCCATAAAGTGTTTTTTTTTTTTTTTTTGCAGGCAGTCGCTTTTCACGACAAACTATTTTTGTGTTGGAGTTCAAGTTTTACCGACAAAGAAATAAAGGGAGACTAGTAGAGATCTATTTCAAGCTGTTGTGACACATCCTCCCTCCTCTCCTCAGCCAGGCCCCTCCCGTCTCCAACCGGGCCTGTTATCAGACTCCGAATCTGATAATGAAGATGAACGGCCTGTAATGCCTCCAGCCCCCGGCCCTGGCCCCATGCCCGGAGAGGATTCCAGGAGTGAACAGACAAGCTTGATAAACTTCACTCCTACAGTATATGTTTCTTTGGCTCAGCCATCAGAGCAGGAAGCCAGCCAGGTATTGGAATTGCTCGGGCCTACTCCTTCTGACCCCTCCCTTTCCCAGACAGCAGATCCAGCTGAAGACAATTCACAGTGGGAGGCTCCTCGCTTCCGGAGATCTAAGAGGCGACGCCAGCAGAAGGAAGGGAGGGGCAGGCCTGGATAAATGCTGAGTCATGGAGCCACACCCCAAAGCCTATATAAAGGACCGGCTTTTGGCATTCCAACCTTGAGCCAAGCAAAGTCTTATCGAGTTTGCTGATATCGAACCCTATCGCTGAAGTCACAACTCGGACTCCTGCCTGCCCTGATAAACCTCGAAGGAACTTGGCAAGCTGCAGAGGCATCGTTGCCAAGTTTGTTACGGACTTCCTTGACTTGTTCGTCGGAGTGGGGGGTGGGACACGACACAAGCTATTTAGCACTCATCCGCTAGCCCCCATACCTTTCTGGGATTCGTTCCTCCTTCTGGGAAGTAGCCGGGGTTCGAATCCCAGAAGGATATGGGGGCTAGCGGATGAGCACTAAATAGCTTGAAATAGAACTATACCACCCGTGTTTCCCTGAAAATAGGAATGGGTCTCATTTTCTTTCGGGCCCCAAAATAAGCACTAGGGAGTGATGGCTAAATATTTTGCCACCGGGTGCCAAAAGCGGGGGGAGTGCAGGGGGGTTGTGTGCGCGCGTGTCCACACTCATAATTCTATGCCACCATGCATGCGCGCGAACCCCCCCCCACGACCTCCGCTTTTGGCACGTGATGGCCTGGTGGGCCCGGTGGGCCTGTTTTTTGCTCTCCCCGGGCTCCAGAGCCTCTCTAGGAGCCTGGGGAGGGCAAAAACGGCCTTTCCCACCAATTCATTTTCCCTTCCATAGGCCAGAAACAGCCTGTTTCCCTACTTCCGGTGAGCCCAAAAGGTCCGAAAATCAGTTGGCAGGCGCGCATGCGCGAACCCCCACGACCTCCGCTTTTGGCACGTGATGGCCTGGTGGGCCCGGTGGGCCTGTTTTTTGCTCTCCTCGGGCTCCAGAGCCTCTCTAGGAGCCTGGGGAGGGCAAAAATGGCCTTCCCCACCAATTCATTTTCCCTTCCATAGGCCAGAAACAGCCTGTTTCCCTACTTCCGGTGGGCCCAAAAGGCCCGAAAATCAGCTGGCCGGCGCGCATGCGCGAACCCCCACGACCTCCGCTTTTGGCACGTGATGGCCTGGTGGGCCCGGTGGGCCTGTTTTTGCTCTCCCCGGGCCCCAGAGCCTCTCTAGGAGCCTGGGGAGGGCAAAACCGGCCTTTCCCACCAATTCATTTTCCCTTCCATAGGCCAGAAACAGCCTGTTTCCCTACTTCCGGTGAGCCCAAAAGGTCCGAAAATCAGTTGGCAGGCGCGCATGCGCGAACCCCCACGACCTCCGCTTTTGGCACGTGATGGCCTGGTGGGCCCGGTGGGCCTGTTTTTGCTCTCCTCGGCTCCAGAGCCTCTCTAGGAGCCTGGGGAGGGCAAAAATGGCCTTCCCCACCAATTCATTTTCCCTTCCATAGGCCAGAAACAGCCTGTTTCCCTACTTCCGGTGGGCCCAAAAGGCCCGAAAATCAGCTGGCCGGCGCATGTAGACTTCCGAACCTGTAAGGAAGGTAAGTAAATTTCACCCTGAGCTGCCCACACGCACCTTACTAACTTACCTCAGGCCACCCATAGCCAGCTCACCCTATGCTGCAACCTGTGCCTCGCCTCACAGCAGCGGCTCTAGCAGCCCCGTCAAACCACATGGCCACCAGCCCATTTCTTCTGCTTGCTCGCAGCCACAACAGAACAGGAGGCAGAGCGACATGCCAGCGTTGCAGCCATGAGGCAAGGCGGGTATGAGTGGAGCTGTTCCAGGGGTGAAATGTTACCGGTTCTGACCGGGTCTCGCGATCCGGTAGCAATTGTGGCTGGTGGTTCAGCGAGCCGGTAGCGATCACCGAACCACCGGCGACACCTGCCGTCCGGTGTCATTACTTCCTGGTTTCAACTAGGAAGTAATGTATTTTTTTAGCTTCTGCGCATGCGCACGCATGTGATGCGTGCGCAGGCGGCATGTAGACTTCCGAACCTGTAAGGAAGGTAAGTAAATTTCACCCCTGAGCTGCCCCACACGCACCTTACTGGCTTACCTCAGTCAGGCTATCCATTCCCCGACATCTGCCTTGTCTCGCAGTCGAGGCACCGACACATTGCTCAATCTCCTGCTCCACTGAGGCCGCAAGCAAGCAGAAGAAGTGTGCCAGCAGTCATGCGGGCTCCTGCTGCACATGGGGGGGGGTGGAGCTGCCGCCGCGAGGCAGCTGTTGGGACGTGAATGAGCTAGCTGCGTGGCAGTGGTGGGTGGGATTCAGCTGGTTCAGACCGGTTCGGGTGAAAAACTCACCCTGGCGCTATGCCGTCCTATTTTCTAAGCCACGCGCATCTGTGCAAGCTACGCGCCCAAGCAAAGCGCGTGCGCGAAAGGCTGCGTCCATGTTGTGGTCCGCCAGCAGCTCGCGGACCTGGCAACGGAGTCAGATAGTGAGGAGGCTGGGAGGACAATGGGCCAGTCTTGGAGTCAGGGGAATGGCCGGACGAGGGCTCTGCACAGGAGGCAGAGATGGGGCCAGGGCCATCTGGGAGTGATGCGCGGACTCCGGAGCCTCCAGAGGTGGAAAGCAGAGAGGCAGAGGAACAGGAGGAGCCTGTTCCTAGTGCACGCATGCGAAGAGCTGCCAGAAGGCAAGAGCAGCTGAAGAAAAAAGGACAACTCAGGAGTAAGGCCAGAAGATGATTGCCCACTCCCATAAGGCTTAAAAGAGCAGCAACGAGCCATTGGGTTCTTTGTAGAAAAGCAACGTTGATCACATTGCTTCTTGTCAGCGTCTCATGAACTTTGTGGAGGTTTTTGCCAAGAAAGGTTGGTGATAAGGCCGAGGGACGGGTTATGAAGAATTTTGTGTTGGACTAAGCTGAGAATGAATGAATTCTCAGTTGTTTTAATAAAATAAGCTTGTGGAGGACTGAATTGTGTTTAGTAATCACTACTTGGGCCTCGGTCACAACAGTCCATGTGTGGAAGGCACATGCGCGAGCATGTGCACGTGTGCGCTCACATTTTCAGTGCTAAGTGGGGAAAATGGCCCACCTTTAACACCCAACCGGTGTTAAATTATGCGACGCCCACCTCTGCTACGCGGACCCTGAGGTAAGCCGGTGGGAGGGGGGCTTGAGGCAGTTCCACCACCACCCCGCCTCGCTCGCACCTCACGCAACCAGATGGAATGGGCAGGTGGCTGGCTGCTCAGGTTCTTAAGTAGGGCTTATTCTGGGAGTAGGGCTTATAGTAGGCGCACATATAAAACCATGCTAGGTCTTATTTTTGGGCTAGGTCTTATTTTCAGGGAAACAGGGTAAGGTAAAGGTTTCCCTCACACATATGTCGTTCCCGACTCTAGGGGGCGGTGCTCATCTCCGTTTCAAATCCGAAGAGCCAGCGCTGTCCGAAGACGTCTCCTTGGTCATGTGGCCGGCACGACTCAATGCCAAAGGTGCATGGAACGCTGTTCCCTTCCCACCAAAGGTGGTCCCTATTTTTTCTACTTGAATTTTTTACGTGCTTTCGAAACTGCTAGGTTGGCAGAAGCTGGGACAAGGAACGGGAGCTCACCCCGTTACGCGGCAGCACTAGGAATTCGAACCGCTGAACTGCCGACCTTTCGATCGAGAAGCTCAGCGCCTTAGCTGCTGAGCCCTTTATTTCTTTGTCGGTAAAATGTCAATTCAACCCCCATTGTAAAGTTGCTAAGGTTGAGAATTGAGAAACAAACGGCTTTAACGGTTGGTTTGTTACAAATTAGATCGTGGCCCGGCCCAAAAATTCTTTAGCCTCACTGGGTGCAGAAAAACGGTGCCTATTTCCCACAAACACTCACCTGGATTTGACGTTGAAATTTTTCCCTAGCCAGAGATGTTTCAAAGATTTGTTCTTACTCAACGCCGGAAGCAAAGTGATCAAATCTGCGTCGAAGCCTGTCGGGACGAGAAAACAGCAAGCAAGCGATCGTGTTTTATTTCCTTGTACAGGTAATCCTCGGTTTATGAACAGTTCACTTAGTGGACCGTTCGAAGTTATGACGGCATTGAAAAAACTCCCAGGGCCATTTTTCCCACTTAGGACCGTAATAGCATACCCCTTGGCAACTGACTCATATTTATGACGGTCGCAGGATCCAGGTTTTGGCGACCCTCCGACAAGTCAAGGCGATGGGGAAAGCCAGATTCACTTAACAACTGCGTTACTCGCTTAAGAACTGCAGTGATTCACTTAACAACCAGGGCAAGAAAAGTCGTAAAAACGGGGCAAAAATTCATTTGACAAATGTTTCACTTAGCAACGTAAAAGTTGGGCTCAGTTGTGGTCATAACTCAAGGACTACCTGTCGTGTATTTCTATTTCCAAGTGGTCCCCGATGTACAAGCACAATGGAGCCCCACATTTCTATTGTTTTTACGACCTTTCTTACAACCGTCGTTAAATGAATCGCGGCAATTCTTAGTAACATTGTTGTTAAGCGAATCTGGATGCAGATGGCAAGAAAGACTTCCCAACTGTCTCGCTTAGCCACAGAAACCTGGGGCTCAGTTACGGTAGTAAGTTGAGGACTACCGGGCATTGAACTTGCCAATTTGGAATGTGGTTGTTTAGTTGAGGACTGCCGACAATTTCCCTTCACGTGGCAAAGGGTGGGACCAGACAAGGCCGCGATTCTCCGATTCTACCCTTTGCATCCAACCAGGATTTTTGAGACTCACCGTTATCCGAAATATCGAGACCGCTCAAGGCGTTTATCCCGGGCATCTGTTCTTGAAGGATCTGAGCTCCCGGAGAACGGAGCTAACATAGAAAGGGGGAAAAAAAATTGGTATTTATTTAGAATGGAATGGAATGGATTTAGATTTAGATTTAAATTTAGATTTGGACTATAATATAATATAATAAGAATAAGAATAGAATAATGATAGAATAGAATAGAATAGAATAGAATAGAATAGAATAGAATAGAATAGAATATATGGAATAGAATAGAATAGAATAGAATAGAATAGAATAGAATAGAATATATGGAATAGAATGGAATAGAATAGAGAATAGAATGGAATGGAATGGAATAGAATAGAATAGAATAGAATAGAATAGAATAGAATAGAATAGAATAGAATGGAATGGAATGGAATGGAATGGAATGGAATGGAATGGAATAGAATAGAATAGAATAGAGAAGAATGGAATGGAATGGAATGGAATAGATCTAGATCTAGATCTAGATTTATATTTAGAATAGAATAGAATAGAATAAGAATAAGAATAGAATAGAATAGAATAGGATAGGATAGGATAGGATAGGATAGGATAGGATAGGAATAGAATAGAAAATATGGAATGGAATGGAATGGAATGGAATGGAATGGAATGGAATGGAATGGAATAGAATAGAATAGAATAGAATAGAAAATATGGAATAGAATAGAATAGAATAGAATAGAATAGAATAGAATAGAATAGAATAGAACAGAGAAGAATGGAATGGAATGGAATAGAATAGAATAGAATAGAATAGAAAATATGGAATAGAATAGAATAGAATAGAATAGAATAGAATAGAATAGAATAGAATAGAACAGAGAAGAATGGAATGGAATGGAATGGAATAGATTTAGATCTAGAATTAAAATTAGATTTAGATTTAGAATATAATATAATAGATTAAGAATATAAGAACTAATAAGAGGAAACAAAATTGTTGAAAAGAAATTGCGTACATGTTTATTTATATATTTAAAGAAAACAATTAATATTAGAAATATATATATATAAGATACATTAGGATAAGGGAGAAAAAATGCATAAGTATTGGTTACTGATGCAAAACTGTTGAAAAGAAAAAAGTGTTAAAATTTCTGTTTGTTTTTAAAAAATGGAACGGAACGGAACGGAACAGAACAATAACTTTATTGTCACTGTGAATGTACATCGGCATACTTGAAAATGAAACTTCATTGCAGACAGCCCTCAAAGGGTAACCACCTCCAATATACCCCACATGAATGTGACAAAATATATAAATAAATACAAAATTATGTACTGTATACCCCCATATATTCTATGACCGAGAGAAACACCGAACAGTCTAGTTCGGAGGTATAGCTGCTGCACAGGGCGAGGAAAAACGGATTTTGTCAGTTTACCAGATGGATGGCCTAGGGAACAAAGCCGTTAGAGAATGGGTAGTCATAACCCATAACCCATAACTTTGAAACAGGCTCAAGCTCAATCCCTCCAAGACTGAGTGGCTGTGGATGCCGGCGTCCCGGTACAGTCAGCTGAGTCCACGGCTGACTGTTGGGGGCGAGTCATTGGCCCCGATGGAGAGGGTGCGCAACTTGGGCGTTCTCCTGGATGAACGGCTGTCTCTTGAAGATCACTTGACGGCCGTCTCCAGGAGAGCTTTCCACCAGGTTCGCCTGGTGCGCCAGTTGCGCCCCTTTCTAGACCGGGATGCCTTATGCACGGTCACTCACGCCCTCGTGACATCTCGTCTGGATTACTGCAATGCTCTCTACATGGGGCTCCCCTTGAGGGGCATCCGGAGGCTCCAGTTAGTCCAGAATGCGGCTGCGCGGGTGATAGAGGGAGCCCCTCGTGGCTCCCGCGTGACACCTATCCTGCGCAGACTGCACTGGCTACCTGTGGCCTTCCGGGTGCGCTTCAAGGTTTTGGTGAACGTCTTTAAAGCGCTCCATGGCATAGGGCCGGGTTACTTACGGGACCGCCTGCTGCTACCGAATACCTCTCACTGACCCGTCCGCTCCCACAGAGAGGGTCTTCTCAGGGTGCCGTCCGCCAAGCAGTGTCGGCTGGCGACACCCAGGGGAAGGGCCTTCTCTGTGGGGGCTCCCACCTCTGGAACGAGCTTCCCCCAGGACTCCACCAACTTCCTGACCTCCGAACCTTCCGTCGCGAGCTCAAAACACACCTATTTATTTGCGCGGGACTGGATTAGATTTTTAAATTTATTGGTTTTAATGGGTTTTTTAGTATTTATATTGTTTTAATAATTTGGCTATTTAATAAGCTTTTTTATGTGTTATTTTAAATTGTATTTATATGTTTGCTTTTAATTGCCTGCTTTTAATTGCCTGAGTCCTTAGGGAGATAGGGCGGTATATAAATTTAAATAATAAATAAATAAATAGTAAATAAATACGGTAAATAAATAAATTTTATTTATCTATTTAGGATTACCACACTTCACTTAGTGACCGTTCAAAGTTACAACAGCACTGAAAAAAAGGGACTTATGATTTGTTTTTCCTACTTATGACCGTGGATGCCTGACAACTGCCTCACATTTATGACGAATGCAGTGTTCCCGGGGGCCCCTGATTCTCTTTTGCGACCTTCTAGCCATCCAAGCCCCTGGGGGATCCAGATTCACTTCACAACCAGATTCCTCACTTAACGACCGTAGCAATCTTCACTTAACCCACGTGGCAAGACCAGAAAAGTGCTAAAACGGGATAAACACACTTCCCAAATGTTTCACTTAGCGGCATAAATCTTGGGCTCACTTGTGGCCGTAAGTCAAGGACTACCAGTGTAAAGTTTAAGCTGTATATAAAGTTTGAGTATGGAAGTCCTCCGAGTCTCCTGCTTGGGCGGAGGGGTTGGACTAGATGATCCACAAGGTCCCTTTCAACTGTTCTGTTCTGTTCTGTTCTGTTCTGTTCTGTTCTGTTCTAACATAACATAACATAACATAACATAAAATAACATAACATAACAACAGAGTTGGAAGGGACCTTGGAGGCCTTCTAGTCCAACCCCCTGCCCAGGCAGGAAACCCTACACCATCTCAGTCAGATGGTTATCCAACATTTTCTTAAAAATTTCCAGTGTTGGAGCATTCACAACTTCTGTAGGCAAGTCGTTCCACTTATTAATTGTTCTAACTGTCAGGAAATTTCTCCTTAGTTCTAAGTTGCTTCTTTCTTTGATCAGTTTCCACCCATTGCTTCTTGTTCTACCCTCAGGTGCTTTGGAGAATAGTTTGACTCCCTCTTCTTTGTGGCAACCCCTGAGATATTGGAACACTGCTATCATGTCTCCCTAGTCCTTCTTTTTGTTAAACTAGACATACCCAGTTCCTGCAACCGTTCTTCATATGTTTTAGCCTCCAGTCCCCTAATCATCTTTGTTGCTCTTCTCTGCACTCTTTCTAGAGTCTCAACATCTTTTTTACATCGTGGCGACCAAAACTGGATGCAATATTCCAAGTGTGGCCTTACCAAGGCATTATAAAGTGGTACTAACACTTCACGTGATCTTGATTCTATCCCTCTGTTTATGCAGCCCAGAACTGTGTTGGCTTTTTTAACAGCTGCTGCACACTGCTGGCTCATATCTAAATGGTTATCCACTAGGACTCCAAGATCCCTCTCACAGTTACTACTATTGAGCAAGGTACCACATATACGGTACCTGTGCATTTTGGTTTTGTTTTTTGGCCTAAATGTAGAACCTTACTTTTTTCACTGTTGAATTTCATTTTGTTAGATAGCGCCCAATGTTCAAGTCTGTCAAGATCTTTCTGTAATTTGAGCCTATCTTCTGGAGTGTTGGCTATTCCTGCCAGCTTGGTGTCATCTGCAAATTTGATGAGTTCCCCATCTATCCCCTCGTCCAAGTCACTGATGAAGATGTTGAAGAGTACTGGGCCAAAAACAGAGCCTTGGGGTACTCCACTGCATACTTTCCTCCATGTGGATGTAGTTCCGTTGAGGACTACACGTTGAGTGCGGTTGGTCAGCCAGTTATGGATCCATCTGGTGGTGGTGCTGTCTAACCCACATTTTTCTACTTTACCTAGTAGTAGATTATGGTCTACTTTCTCAAATGCTTTACTGAAGTCCAAGTAAATTATATCGACAGCATTCCTGTGGTCCACTAATTTGGTTCTGTTCTGTTCTGTTCTGCTAGAGAGGCTGGTCGAAGGAGAGATGTACCAAAAGCTTTATGCACTGCATGGATAAATATCTTAATTTTATATCCTAATTTCATCCCCATATCCGAATTTTACCTCGCAGCCGCTCAAATCCAGGTGCAGGTCACTGAGGTGGGTGTTTGCAGACAAACCTTGCATGAGAGACCTGCGTGAAGGGTGAAAACACGGATTATTGCTTTTCAATGTTTTGGCATGGATATTTTCCCCAGACTCTTAAGCCTTTAAAGAAGTTTAATTTAATTTAACAGGGTAGCCGATCAAACCACCAAATATTTATAAACGAAATGAAGTTAAAAGGCTAAACCACACCAAAAAAAAAAAATGTACAAAGTCAACGTTGTGCCTCTGTTGTCCCAACAAACACTCACAACAAATGTGCAAATAACTTGTATTCGAGAGACAGTTTGGTCTAGTGGTTAAGGTACCACTCTAGAAAGCAGGAGATGTGAGTTCTAGTCCCGCCTTAGGTTTGAAATGTGACTGGGTGACTTTGGGCCAATTACCAGGAGACAATGAATTCTAGTTCCGCCTTAGGCATGAAAGGCAGCTGGGTGACTTTAGGCCAATCACCAGGAGATGGTGAGTTCTAGTCCCGCCCTTAGGCATGAAATGTGACTGGGTGACTTTGGGCCAATCACCAGGAGATGGTGAGTTCTAGTCCCGCCTTAGACATGAAAGTTGCCTGGGTGACTTTGCACCAACCACCAGGTGACTATGAGTTCTAGTCCTGCCTTAGGTACAAAAGCCAGCTTGATGACTTTGGGGCAATCACCAGGTGACTGTGAGTTCTAATCCCACCTTAGACATAAAGGCAACTGGGTGACTTTGCCCCAATCACCAGGTGATTGTGAGTTCTAGTCCCGCCTTAGACACGAAAGCCGGATGGGTGGTTTTGGCCCAATCACCAGGCAACTGTGAGTTCTAGTGCTGCCTTAGGTATGAAATATAGCTAGGTCACTTTGGGCCAGTCAGCAGGAGAGGGTGAGTTCTAGTTCCACCTTGGACATGAAAACCAGCTGGCAGACTTTGGACCAGTCCCCCCCTCCACTCTCTCTCTCAGAGCCCACCCACCTCGCAGGGTTGTTGACTCCTTTTTGTGACTCGACACCCCAGTGAAATTGCACACGAGACAATCGCACCCCCGGTTTTGTTCCAGAAGTAGCCCAACGTGGGGCCCGAGACCGTGCTCGAGACTCACCGCAAAGCTTCTACGGGGACCCTGATGCCGGACAGGTTCACACAGTTGAGTGAGTAGGCACTGCAGAAAAACTGCTTCAGAGAGGGTGGGAATTCTTTTCCTTTCCTGAGGGTGGGGGAGGGGAAAAAAAGAAAGGATTCCTCTTATTTCTTAGCCAGAAAAAGACACCCCAGCCTCTCGCTCTCCCTTTGCAGATGTTATAAACAATGTTATCCTTACCGGTGGGGAAAGGTGTTTCGCGAAAGATTGAGGTAGCAGAGACGAGGGCAGCAGCCGTGCAGCAGCGCACTAAAAAGCTACCAAAAAACAAAAAAAAAACCACACGCCCAGATGGGAGCCGTGCTCCTGCTTACTAAATCCCAGGACCACCACCCAAAGTTGGCAACCCGCAACTATGTAGGTCAGAGGGGACGGGGTGTCAAACTCGATTTCATTGAGGGCCCATCAGGGTGGGGGTGGGGGCTGGCCAGGGTGGGAGTGGCCAGCTCGACGTCACTCGTGTTGGGGGGTGGGGGCGGGGGCGGGTGCCTGTGACGACCTGAGCACTCTGCCACTGAAAACGGGCTCCCATGGTCCGTTTTTGGCCGCCACGGCCTGCTGGAACCTTCCACCAGTGAAAATGGACTTTGGGGAGGGCGTGTGTGTTCCCCCCCCTTCCTGGGCCCCGTTTTCAGCTGTGATGGCCTCCTGCAGCCCTCTGGGAGCGCCGTTTTTGCCACCCCGAGCACTTTGCCAGCGAAAATGGTTTTCAGCTGCAATGGCCTCCTGCTGCTCTCTGCCAGCGGAAACAGAGTTTGGGGAGGGCCGCTCCATTTTTACCACGGGGCCTGTCCTTCGTTGTTTCCAGGGTAGCTCCGCGGGCCAGATTTAAGCACCCCACGGGCTGGATCCGGTCCCCCCCTTCCTTCCCTTGAGTTTGACACCCCTGCCATAGCTACTCCATAGCCTGTGGTCAGTCCCCAACTTTTCTGGCTTGGCAGATTGTTCTGTGTGAGTGGCAGGTGTCCGTCAACTCCATCTGACCAAGAACGGAGCTGCCCGCATGCGTGCTTGGCCGCGGCTGATGCAGACTGGTAACAAATGGGCCGCGGCCCGGGATTGGGGACCCCTGCCGTAGCCAACCCATCCCCATCTCCGTTCTCCGAAATCCTTACGGCGTCTACCGCACAATCCGTGGAAGATACGTCCAGGTGAATTAGTGCATTAGGCTGTGCCAGGAATGAGTAGAAACTCTGTAAGGAGACCCAGATGGAAAGGTATAAACAAACCATGATATGCAGGTAGACATAGAACAGTTCATTTGGTGTCCTTTCAACGTTACAACGGCAAAAAAGTGAATTATGATTGTTTTTCACACTTACGACTGTTGCAACAACCTCCACACACACACACCCCCGGTCAAAATTCAGACGCTTGGCACCTAACTCGTATTTATGACGGTTGATGTGTCCCCACTGTCACTGGGCCGAGCAGTGCTCCAGGAAACGTTTGGGAAGCGAATTGTGCTTCATTTTACGACGGTTCCTTGCCACCGTTGTGGCATGCATCCCTGCCGTTGTTAAGTGAGTGGCACGGCTGTTAAGTGAATCCAGCTTTCCCCCATTGACTCGGCTTGCCAGAAGGTCGCAAAAGGGGAGACTGCGACCGTCGTTAAGTATGAATCAATTGGCAAGCCTCTGGATTTTGATCCCGCGATTGTGAGAATGCTCGAATGCTGGTCTCAAGTGTGGAAAACAAGTCACCTTCCTTTTTTCGTCGTCGTAACTTTGAACGGTCACTAAATGAATGGTTGGGAGTCGAGGACTTTTTGCACTTGTACCGTGTTGTTGTTGTTTTTGTCTAATTTTGGATTTCCTCATGTTGGAACTCTCCAGATTCTGGAGATACGAGGAGATTGTAAAGTTGGGTCGCCCTCCCTCCCAAGTTGGAATTCATACCCAGAAAAAGATTTTTCTGGACCATGATGTGATCTGGCTCCCCAGCTGTAGCTGGATAACGGAATCACAGAGTTGGACGGGACCTTGGAGGTCTTCTAGTCCAACCCCTGGTCAGTCCAGAAACCCTTTGCCATTTCAGACAAATGATTGTCTGATCTCTTCTTAAAATGGAAAAGAGGGAGGGGGGGGGAAGAAGGAATAACAGAATAACAGAGTTGAATGGCACCTTGGAGGTCTTCTAGTCTAATACCTGCTCGGGGCAGGAGGAAGAAAGTGGGAGGAAGGGCATAGCAGGAGGAAAAGGAAGAGGAGGAAGAAAGGTGGAGGAAGAGGAAGGGAAGGAGAAGAGGAAGAAGAAGAAAGGAGGAGAAGAAAGGAAGAGAAGGAGGGGAGAAGCAAGAGGTGAAGGAAGAAAGGAGAGGAAGGAACTGGAGGAGGAGGTAGAAGAAAGGAGGAGGAGGAAAAGGAGAGGGAAGAGGAGGAGGAAGAAGAAGAAAGGAGGAGCAGGGGAAGAAAGAAGAACGGAGGAGGAGGAGGGGAAGAGGAAGAGGAAGAAAGGAGGGGGAGAAACAGGAGGAGGAAGAAGAAAGGAGGAGGGAGAGGAAGGGAAGGAGAAGAGGAAGAAGAAGAAAGGAGGGGGAGCAGGGGAGGAAGAAGAAAGGAAGAGGAGGGGAAAAGGAAGAGGAAGAAAGGAGGGGGAGAAATGGGAGGAGGAAGGAGGAAGGAGGAAAAGGAAGGAGCAGAAGGAAGACTAAGAAAGGAAGGAGAAGGAAGAAGAAAGGAGGAAGAGGAGGGGAAGAAGAAGAAAGGAGGAGAAGAAAGAAAGAGAAGGAGGGGAGGAGCAAGAGGAGAAGGAAGAAAGGAGAGGAAGGAACTGGAGGAGGAGGTAGAAGAAAGGCAGAGGAGGAAAAGGAGGGGGAAAAGGAGGAGGAAGAAGAAGAAGAAAGGAGGAGCAGGGGAAGAAAGAAGAAAGGAGGAGGAGGAGGGGAAGAGGAAGAGGAAGAAAGGAGGGGGAGAAACAGGAGGAGGAAGAAGAAAGGAGGAGGGAGAGGAAGGGAAGGAGAAGAGGAAGAAGAAGAAAGGAGGGGGAGCAGGGGAGGAAGAAGAAAGGAAGAGGAAGAGGAGGGGAAGAGGAAGAGGAAGAAAGGAGGGGGAGAAACGGAAGGAGGAAGGAGGAAAAGAAAGGAGAAGAGGAAGAAGAAGAAAGGAGAAGGACTAAGAAAGGAGGAAGAGGAGGAAAAGGAAGGAGGAGGAAGAGAAAGAAGAGGAAGAAGAAGAAGAAAAAAGGAGCAGGAGCAGGGGGAGGGAGACCTTGGAGGTCTTCTAGTCCAACCCCCTGCTCAGGCAGGAAGCCCTCTCCCATTTCAGGCCAAGGGATGACAATGCCCATCACTCACGTTCGCCTCGTCCGTGCCCAGAAGGCCCGGATTTTTGCTTAAGTCAAGATGGCGGAGAGAACTGGTGAAGGCTGGGTTGGCACTGAAAGTCTGGCACAAAACGGCGAGTCCTGAGCAAAGGAAGCAGAGAATTAATTTGGGTCTCGAGCGCTCAAAGCCCACCTCCCCAATTGGGATGGGAAGACTCCCATTCCCAGAATGCCCTGCAAATGGCTATGCCGACTGAGGAACCCTGGGAGTTGAAGTCCAGTAGACATTCTGGGAAACCAAGGCTTCACTGTCTGGAACGGGCCCAGTTTGCCTGAAGCAGTATTTCCCAACCTTGGCGGCTTGAAGATGTGTGGACTTCAACTCCCAGAATTCCCTGGGCAACACGGGAATTCTGGGAGTTGAAATTTACCCATCGTCAATTGACCTACGTTGAGAACTATTGGTCTGGAATAGAAGATTGGTGTTGTGACTCGTCCTCCCTCCTCTCCTCAGCCGGGCCCCTCCCATCTCCAACCGGGCCTTTTATCAGACTCCGAGTCTGATAATGAAGATGAAAGGCCTGTCATGACTCCAGCCCCCGGCCCTGGCCCTGGCCCCATGCCCGGAGAGGATTCAAGGAGTGAAAAGAGAAGCCCAATAAACCTCACTCATACAGCGTGTATTCCTTTGGCTCGGCCTTCAGAGCAGGAAGCCAGCCAGGTGGTAGAATTACCCGGGCCTACTCCCTCTGACCCCTCCCTTTCCCAGACGCTGACAGCAGATCCAGCTGAAGACAATTCACAGTGGGTGGACCCTCGCTTCCGGAGATCTGAGAGGCGACGCCAGCAGAAGGAAGAGTGGGGCAGGCCTGGATAAATGCTGAGTCATGGAGCCACACCCCACAGCCTATATAAAGGACCTGCTTTTGGCATTCCAATCTTGAGTCAAGCAAAGTCTTCTCTAGTTTGCTGCTATCGGACTCTATCGCTGAAGTCACAGCTTGGACTCCTGCCTGCCCTGATAAACCTCAAAGGAACTTGGCAAGCTGCAGAGGCTTCGTTGCCAAGTTTGTTACGGACTTCCTTGACTCGTTCGTCGGAATGGGGGTGGGACACGACAATGGGTTGAATTCCCCAATCTGCCAGGAACCCACGTTTGATCCATTTATATTTGGTGCCTTTATTCTGGTTTTAACTGTTAGCCATTTAAGAGTCATCCAAATATAAACGTATAAATAAAAGTAGTGGATTAATTCCTTCCTTCCTTCCTTCTTCTTCCTTCCTCTTCTCTTCCTTTTTTTCCTTCTCTACTTCTTTCCTTACTTACTTCTCATTCCCATCTCCTTCCTTCCCTCCCTCCCTTCCTCCTCGTTTCCTTTTTTCCTTCTTTCCCTCCTTCCTTCCTTCCTTCAATCCATCCATTCATTCTTCTGTTCCTTTCTCTTTTCTACCTTCCTTTCCTTCTCTACATTCCTTCTTTCTTTCCTTCCCTCCCTTTCTTCCTCTTTTCCTTCTTTCCCTCCTCCCTCCCTCCCTCTTCCTTCTCTTTGTTCCTTCTTCTCTTCCTTACTTTCCTTCTGTCTCATTCTCTCCCTCCTCCTTCGTTTCCTTTTTTCCCTTTTCTTTTCTTCCTCTGTCCTTCCTTCCTTCCTTCCATTCATTTATTCATTCATTCTTTTTGTTCCTTCCTTGTTCCTTCTTCTCTTCCTTTCTTTTCTTTCTACTTCTTTCCTTCCTTTCTTCTCCTTCCTTCCTCCTTCCTCTTTTCCTTCTTTCCTCTTCCTCCTCCCTCTTCCTTCCTTTGTTCCTTCTTCTCTTCCTTTCTTTCCTTCCTTTCTTCTCATTCGCATCTCCTTCCTTTCATCCCTCCCTCCCTTTCCTTTTTACTTTCCTCCTTCCTCCATCCCTTCTTCCTCCTTCCTTGCTTTCTTTTCTTCCTCCCTCCTCCCACTTCCTTCCTTTGTTCCTTCTCTTCCTTTCTTCTTTCCTTCCTTTCTTCTCATTCGTATCTCCTTCCTTCCATCCCTCTCCCTTTCCTTTTTCCTTTCCTTCCTCCTTTCTTCCTCTTTTCCTTCTTCCTCCTCCTCCTCCCTCTTCCTTCTCTTTGTTCCTTCTTCTCTTCCTTACTTTCCTTCTGTCTCATTCTCTCCCTCCTCCTTCGTTTCCTTTTTCCCTTTTCTTTTCTTCCTCTGTCCCTTCCTTCCTTCCTTCCATTCATTTATTCATTCATTCTTTTGTTCCTTCCTTGTTCCTTCTTCTCTTCCTTTCTTTCTTTCTCTACTTCTTTCCTTCCTTTCTTCTCCTTCCTTCCTCCTTCCTCTTTTCCTTCTTTCCTCTTCCTCCTCCCTCTTCCTTCCTTTGTTCCTTCTTCTCTTCCTTTCTTTCCTTCCTTTCTTCTCATTCGCATCTCCTTCCTTTCATCCCTCCCTCCCTTTCCTTTTTACTTTCCTCCTTCCTCCATCCCTTCTTCCTCCTTCCTTGCTTTCTTTTCTTCCCTCCCTCCCTCCCACTTCCTTCCTTTGTTCCTTCTCTTCCTTTCTTCTTTCCTTCCTTTCTTCTCATTCGTATCTCCTTCCTTCCATCCCTCTCTCCCTTTCCTTTTTTCCTTTCCTTTCCCTCCTTCCTCCATCCCTTCTTCCTCCTTCCTTGCTTTCTTTTCTTCCCTCCCTCCCTCCCTTTCTTCCTCCCTCCCTCCTTCTTTCTTTGTTCCTTCTTCTCTTCCTTTCTTCTTTCCTTCCTTTCTTCTCATTCCCATCTCCTTCCTTCCATCCCTCCCTTCCTTTCCTTTTTTCCTTTTCTTTCCCCCCTTCCTCCATCCCTTCTTCCTCCTTCCTTCCTTCCTTGCTTTCTTTTCTTCCCTCCCTCCCTCCCTTTCTTCCTCCCTCCCTCTCTCTGTCAGCTACCTGAAAGTTCCTTCTGTAAAGCAAAACCAACCCCAGGCTCCTCCTTCCTCCAGCCCTTTGCCCCAACCATCAGAACGGGACAACTCCCCATGGTCAACTCCCCGTGGCCAATTTGGCGCGGCCAGCTCGCCACAGCCAACTAACTGCAGACCAACTCACTACGAGACCTCTCGGTTGCGGGACAGTTCGACAATTCCATTTAATTGTTTAAAACAATTTTTAAAAAAAAACACATTTGACGTTTGTCATCCACATTTCATCCCTCCTTCGCCATCCTTTCTTTAATCGTTCTATGCCACTATTTCTTCGCTATTGGCGTAACTCTTGTCCCGCCGGGAGTTGTCCCATTGGCCATGGCAAGTTGTTCTGTGGCTAGTTGTCGTAGTAGACACACACACATACGTACACACACACACACCCTCCCAATGGTGCTGTTGTGCCTCGCCCGCCTTCCTCTCCTCAGCCGGGCCCCTCCCATTTCCTGCTATCTGAGCCAGTCTGATAATGAAGAGGAACAACCTGGCATGCCTCCAGCCCCCAGCCCTGGCACCATGCCCGGACAGAATGAGCAAACAAACCTCCCTCCTACAGCATGTGAGCACGAAGCCAGCAACGTGCTAGAATTGCCGGCAGCAGAGCAGGAGGACGGAAAGTCACAGTGGACGGATCCCCGCTTCTGGAGAATGGAGAGGCGACGTCAGCAAAAGGGAGGGGCAGGCCTGAATAAGTGCTGAGTCATGGAGCCACACCCCACAGCCTATATAAAGGACCTGCTTTCTGGCATTCCTTGAGTCAGGCAAAGTCTTATCTGGTTGCTGAAGTCACACTTTGGATTCCTGCCTGCCCTGAGAACTCTGACAGGAATTTGGCAAAGCTGCAGAGGCTTCGTGGCCACGCTTGATACAGACTTCCCAGACCCAGCCGTCAGAGGAGGAGTGGGACACGACAGGTGCCTAGGCTTCCTTAGAAAGCATGAAAGTCTTAATTCCCGCCAAACCTCTTTTATTTCAATTACCGTGAACTGCTGTCGTTCACATTCAACAAAGGTTTGGCAAACAGTCTTTCAGAGGAATTTTATCAACACCCACCGTCTCTCACTTGGAACGCTGCCAGAGAACCAATTTCCAAACGCCAGGCAAGGCCAAACTTGGCACAGAGCCCATTAGAGTCACAAACAGAACTTTCCAATCTTGAATCGACCAAATGAACTAATTTGCTTCCTGCAAAAGCCCATGTCCCGTTTGCTCCTCTTTTATGTCCTATGGGAGGGGCCAATTATCTCCAAGGCGTGGCCTTACTCCTGAGTCGACCCTGGTTTCTTAATTGTTCTTGTCTTCTGGCAGCTCTGCGCGTGATAAACACTAGGAACAGGCTCCAGCTGTTCCTCTGCCTCGCTACTGTCTATCTCCCTCTCTGCCTCCAACTCCCTCATCCGAGCTTTCTCCAGCCCCCAGGACTGGCCCATGTTCCTCCCCAACCTCCTCACTGGCCGCAGGCGGGCCTCAATAGTGTCGGGGGTACCTTTAGCAGTGATGCCGGTCTTGGAAAGGCAGAGTTTGCTAAGGCCTTTGGGAAAACACAGGAGCTGCTGACTCAGGGCACCCAGGCCTGTGCAGAGGGGGAGAGAAGAAAAGGGTCAAGGTGTTGTGTCTCGCTCGCTCCCCCTGCCGCAGCCGGGCCCCTCTTATCTCCTGCCGGACACTGATAGTTCGGAAGAATGTCCTGGAATGCCTCCAGCCCCCAGCCCTGGCACCATGCCCGGACAGGCCGAGCAAAACGAAGGGCCTGACATGCCTTCAGCCCCCAGTCCTGGCACCATGCCCAGGCAAACGGAGCAACTAAACCCCTCCCCCACAGCATGTGAGCCTGAAGAATGTGAAGCCAGTCATGAGCTAAGATTACCAACAGCTGGAGGCTGGAAAGATCCTCGCTTCCGGAGAGTAGAGAGGTGACGTCAGCAAAAGGAAGGGAGGGGCAGGCCTGGATAAGTGCCGAGTCATGGAGCCACACCCCATGGCCTATATAAAGGATCTGCTTTCTGGCATTCTCTGAGTCAGGCAAAGTCTAACTTGGATTGCTGAAGTCACTTCCTGGTCTCCTGCCTGCCTTGAGAACTCTGATAGGACTTTGGCAGAGCTGCAGAGGCACGCTTGATACGGACTTCCCCGACCCGGCCGTCAGCGGAGGAGTGGGACACGACACAAGATCTCCTTCCCCCCTCCAAGGACCCCCCATTTCAAAGCACACTTAGATCGTCCCACAGACTTCTGCAGGGTCCAATGTTTGCGGACGTTGCTGGATCCCCTATCTCCAGCCCTCACCCCCCGCCCTTCAGACGCGGTGGGATCCAAACTGTCAGAACCCCTAACTCCACACACGTCACCAGCAGTGGGTTTTACATTACTGGTTTGCCACGTGTGCACCCAGTTCGTGCGCCTGCCTTCCGCGTACAGGCTTTGCTTGCACGCGTGCCTTCTGCACATGCATCCAGCCTCAATAACGTGCCTAAATAGGACGGCATAGAGCCAAAGCAGTTGGGCAGGACCACCCGCGATTTCTGCTACCGGTTCGCCCGAACCGGTCTGAACCAATCCTGAACCGGCTGAATACCACCTCTTGACGTCAGGAACCTGGGAGCTGAAGCCCCTCTCCCCAACCTGTGGGGTTTGTGTGTGTGGGGGGGGGTCGAGCTCCGTCAATCACCTTTGTCCTCCAGCGGGTTGTGCGAGAGCGTCAGGACGTGGAGGGCGGTGTTGGGGTTTTCCGGCAAAACGTTGGCGAGTTTTATGGCAAAATCCCTGCGGCCAAAGAGGAAGGAGAGCGGATCAGGTGGGAAATCTTACCGGAAGAAGTGCTTGTGAAGGGATAAAGGTGAAGGGATAAGAATGGAGGAAGGAGGCGAGGAAATAAAAGGGCCGGGATAGCTCAGGCTGTTAGAAGCCTGTTATTAGAACACAGCAGCCTACAATTACTGCAGGTTCAAGCCCGGCCCGAGGTTGACTCAGCCTTCCATCCTTTATAAGGTAGGTAAAATGAGGACCCAGATTTTTGGGGGGGGCAATAAGTTGACTTTGTAAATATACAAATAGAATGAGACTATTGCCTTATACACTGTAAGCCGCCCTGAGTCTTCGGAGAAGGGCGGGATATAAATGTAAATTAAAAAAAAAAAAGATCTCCCCAGCGGTAGCAGTGTCAACCTTTGCATGTCGGTCAATGGGAATGTCAAAGTCGAGACGAGGCTCACGTTTTTAACCCTGCGTTGTCCAGTACCAGTTCCTCCAGGTGATGGGACTTGCTCACCGTGTGCAAAATCTGCTCAGCTACCTCGGAGCCCTGAAGAGGGAAAAGGAAGGAGGGGAAGGAGAGGAGGAGACAGGAGGAGGACTTGACGACTGGAAGTCCAGCCAACCTTATCTATCCATCCATCCATCCATTTTTCCGTCTATCCTTTCATCCATCCTGGCATCTATCCATCTGTCTGTCCATCCATTCCTCTATTCATCCATTTTTCCATTCATCCCTTCATTCATTGTTGCATCCATCCATCCATTCACCCACCCCTCACCCATCTATCCATCCATCCCTGATCTACTCATCCATCCATCCATTCTTCTAACTCATTCACCTATCTATCCATTTTCCATCCATCCCTTCATCTACCCTTGCATCCATCAATCTATCCATCCATACTTTCCTCTATCCATCTCTCCACTCATCTGTCCATCCATCCATCCATCCATCCATCCATCCATCCATTCATCATCTAATCATCCATCCATTCTTCCCGCCCATCCATCATCTATCCATTTTCCATTTATCCCTTCATCCTTGAATCCATCCATCTATCCACCCACCCACCCCTCACCCATCTATCAATCCATCCATCCATCCACCCACCTATCTGTCATCTATCATTACTCATCCATCCATCCATTCTTCCCAACCATCTATCCATCCATTTTCCATCCATCTCTTCATCTATCTATCTGTCCATCCATACTTTATCCATCTCTCCATCAATCCATCCATCCATCCATCCTTCCCACCCATCCAACATCTATCCATTTTCCATCCATCCCTTCACCTATCCTTTCATCCATCCACCCACCCACCTATCTACCATCCATTGTTATTCATCCATCCATCCATCCATTCTTCTCACCCATCCATCTATCCATCCATTTTCCATCCATCTCTTCATCTATCCTTCCATCCATCCATCCACCCACCCATCCACTCACCTATCCACCCACCTATCTACCATCTATCATCCATCCATTCTTCTCACCCACCCATCTATCCATCCATCCATCCATCCATCCACCCACCTATCTGTCATCTATCATTACTCATCCATCCGTTCATTCTTCCCACCCATCCATCTTGAAAGTCGAGGACTACCTGTAGTGGACAGAAGGTGAACTCAGATAAGACAAGACCCAAGGACAGTGGTAGGAACCTACCAGCCGCAAATCCTTGCAGTAAAGTTTGGTAAACCACTGGTTGTAAGCCAAAGCTGCCACAATCAAAGCGAGGTCTCTGAGACGAGAAGAACAATGGAAAAGAAAGAAGGAAAAAGAAGACAAGAAGGATCAACCAGTGACACTTCACCTCAAAAAGTTCTCTGCTTTTAAAATTCACCCGTGAATTCAAGAGCAGTGTTTCTTGACTGTCATCCCTTTAAAGCTGTGTGGACTTCAACTCCCAGAATTGCCCAGCCAACCATTTTGGCTGGGGAATTCTGGGAGTTGAAGTCCACACAGCTTAAACTAGGAGAAATTGTGAAGTAGTATTCTAGACCATTGGAGTCCCCAAGAAAAGAACAAAAGGAGAAAGGAGGGACCGAAGGAGGACAGATCTTCCGTTAATTTATGACACTACAACTCCCATGTTCCTTGGCAGGAAAGGAGACCCGCCATCTTGTATTTCTCCCAATTAAAATTTTTCCAGTTTTAGAAACCACTCCCTCTCAAAAAGAAAGTGCTTTCAAATTCTATATCTTATTTGAGATGACCAGCAAATCACCACTTTGAAGATCTTCGTAATAATTCACAATTATGTTTATATTATTATTATTATTATTATTATTATTATTATTATTATTATTATTATTATTATTATTATTAATAATAATAATAATAATAATAATAATAATAATATCAGAGTTGGAAGGGACCTTGGAGATCTTCTAGTCCAACCCCCTGCCCAGGCAGGAAACCCTACACCATTTCAGACAAATGGTCATCCAATATTTTCTTAAAAATTTCCAGTGTTGGAGCATTTACAGCTTCTGGAGGCAAGTTGTTCCACTGATTCATTGTTCTAACCGTCAGGAAATTTCTCCTTAGTTCTAAGTTGCTTCTCTCCTTGATTAGTTTCCACCCATTGCTTCTTGTTCTGCCCTCAGGTGCTTTGGAGAATAGCTTGACTCCCTCTTCTTTGTGGCAACCCCTGAGATATTGGAACACTGCTATCATGTCTCCCCTAGTCCTTCTTTTCATTAAACTAGATCTACCCAGTTCCTGCAACCGTTCTTCATATGTTTTAGCCTCCAGTCCCCTAATCATCTTTGTTGCTCTTCTCTGCACTCTTTCTAGAGTCTCAGCATTTTTTTTACATCGTGGCGACCAAAACTGAATGCAATATTCCAAGTGTGGCCTTACCAAGGCATTATAAAGTGGTATTAACACTTCACGTGATCTTATGTTTGTGTATGTTTATGCTTAGGTTTAGGATTAAAATTGGGATTAAGATTAAGATTGGGATTAGGATTGGGATCAGCCGAAGAGGTTGTTTAAAAAAAGCTTTTAAAGGGTTCTAACGATCCTAGCTGAGACACGCGATCATCAGAGGCTTTTTTTTTTTACTTTTAAAAGCATTTTTTCAGCCGAAGAAAAATTGCTTTTAAAAGTAAAAAAATATATATATCAAACCTCTGATGATCGCGCGGCTCAGCTGGGGCGGGGGGCGGGGCCAGGGATTTTTGCTACCGGTTCTCCGAACCACCCGCCGCCATCGCTACCAGATCGAGCGATCCGGTCCAAACCAGGACCATGTCACCCCTGCTTCAAGGTCCCTTCCAACTCTGTTATTCTATTCTATTCTAATTGTGGGTTCGGCAACTGTTGAAAAGACCAGCAAGAAGAGGAGACCATCAATCCAGGAGGACATGGGGCTGAGAAGGTAGGGGAGACCCCCCCTGACTGGTGGAGGGCGCCAAAGGTGGCTTCTCACCGGCTTTCCAAGTGAGAGAAATCCAAGAGGTTGAACTCGCGGTTGTCTTCGGAATGATAAATCGTATCCACATCCTGGAAGCAATTGAAGGACCAGAGATAAGAAAAAATACAATTATTTTTACAATTTCCATGGATTCCTCCCAAGACTCCCACCTACTCCTTAAGCACCCTTGTTCTTCCCATCTTCTCCTCTCCCCACCCCCCGCCAGTTGTCAGGGCCTGTGCGAAGGACCTTGGGAGTTGGAGGGAAAGCTGCAGAGTATAGAATGGATAGATAAGAGGCTGCTGAGCCCTCAGAAGAAACAAGAGGAAAATTCTGCGAGAGGGAGAGGGGAGGGGAGAAAGGCAGGCAGGCAGGAAGGAGAGAGGAGAGGAGAGGAGAGGGAGGGAGAGGGAAGAAGAGGAAAGAAGGAGGGGAGGAGAGGAGAGAGGAGGAAAAAGGGAGGGGGAGGGGAGGAGAGGGGGAGGAGAGGAGAAGGAAAGAGATGGAGAGTAGAGGAAGGCAGGCAGGCAGGCAGAAGAGAGGAGAGAGGAGGGGGAGAGGAAAGGAGAGAGGAGGAGAGGAGAAGAGGAAGGAAGGAAGGAAGGAAGGAAGGAAGGAAGGAAGGAAGGAAGGAAGGGAGGAGAGGATGGAAAAGGAGGAGAGGAGAGGGAGGTGAGGGGAAGAGAGGAGAGGAAGGAAGCAGGGACAGGAGGGTGAGAGAGCAGAGAAGAGGAGAGGACGAGACAGAGGAAGGAGAGGAGAAGAAGGAGGAGGGAGGGAAGGAAAGAGAGGAGGAAGGAAGCAGGGACAGGAGGGTGAGAGAGCAGAGAAGAGGAGAGGACGAGACAGAGGAAGGAGAGAGAGAGAAGGAGGGAGGGAGGGAAGGAAAGAGAGGAGAGGGGGAGGTGAGGGAGAGAGAGAAGGAGGGAGAGGAAGAAAGGAAGGAAGGGGAGAGGAGGAAGGAAGGAACGAAGGAAGGAGAGGGAAGGGGAAGGAGAGGAAAGGGAGAAAGTGAAAGAGAGGGAAGGAGAGGGAGGGGAAGAAAGGAAGGAAGGAAGGTTATTTTTGATGAAGAAAAACAAGCCACCCCTCCCTCTTCTTGGCTGGTCAACTCACCCACTGAACTTCTTCCCGGCAAGACTGTCCATTGTAATCGCAAAGGGCTGCATACGTTTCTGAGAAACCTCCTGAGGACGAGGCAAAAGAGAGAGAGAGAGAGAGAGAGAGAGAGAGAGAGAGAGAGAGAGAGAGAGAGAGCTTGCAACCTCCTTACAAGAGTTCCTCTTTCATTCTTAACCCACACCTGGCATCTAGACCAGGGGTGTCAAACTTGATTTCATGGAGTGCCGCATCAGGGTTGTGTTTGACTTCGGGGGGCTGGGGTGGGCATGGCAGAGGTGGTGTTGTGCCTCGTCCTCCCTCCTGTCCTCAGCTGGGCCCCTCCCGTCTCCACCCGGGCCTGTTATCAGACTCCGAGTTTGATAATGAAGATGAACGGCCTGTCATGCATCCAGCCCCCGGCCCTGGCCCCATGCCCGGAGAGGATTCCAGGAATGAACAAACAAACCCGATAAACCTCACTCCTACAGTGTGTGAGCAGGAAGCCAGCCACCTGCTGGAATTACTGACAGCAGATCCAGCTGAAGAGAATTCAAAGTGGGAGGATCCTCGCTTCCGGAGATCTGAGAGGCGACGCCAGCAGAAGGAAGGGAGGGGCAGGCCTGGATAAATGCTAAGTCATGGAGCCACACCCCACAGCCTATATAAAGGACCTGCTTGGGGCATTCCAACCTTGAGTCAAGCAAAGTCTCATCTAGTTTGCTGCTATCGGACTCTATCGCTGAAGTCACAACTTGGACTCCTGCCTGCCCTGATAAACCTCGAAGGAATTTGACAAGCTGCAGAGGCTTCGTTGCCATGTTTGATATGGACTTCCTAGATCCGGTCATCAGAGGGGGAGTGGGACATGAAAGGTGGGCATGGCCAGCTTGACATCTTGCAGCCCTCTGCCAGCAAAAACAGAGCCCGGGAGAGTCCTTTTTTTCACTGCGACGTCCTCCGGCAGCCCTCCCGAGCTCTGTTTTCACTGGCAGAGGCACTGCAGACTGGTCCCTTGCTGTTTCCAGGGTGGCCCCCATGGGCAGTGGTGGGTTTCCAATATTCTTACCATTGGTTCGCTTCGCACGTCCTCTGCGCAGGCGCCCTGCCTTCTGCGCATGCACTTTGTTCACTCGCTCGCCTTCCGCGCACGCTCCCGGACTCGAAAAGATGCCTAAATAGGACATCGTAGAGCCGCGACAGGTGGGCAGGCCCACCCGCGATCTTTGCTACCGGTTCTCTTGAACCGGTACGAACCGGCTGAATACCACCTCTGCTCACGGGCCAGATCCAAGCACCCCGTGGGCCAAATCCAGCCCGCAAGCCTTGAGTTTGACACCCCTGATCTAGACAATCTAGCGCAGGGGTCTGCAACCTTAAACACTCCAAGAGCCATTTGGATCCATTTCCCACAGAAAAGAAAAAAACGGGAGTCACAAAACCTGGGTGGGCGTGGCCAACTCCACATCACTCACTTCCACCAGTCACATGACTTCCCCCCCACCCCCAGCCACACTTACCCAGCTGGTTATTAGGGCGGAGAACCGGTTGCTAAAAAACACCAGGAACCACAAAAGCCTTTTGACATCTCTCTCTCTGTCTCCCTCCCCTCGACTTTCTGTATCTCCCCCCCAACTCTCTGTATCTCTCTGTCTCTGCCCCGGCCACTTCTCCATCCCCCGCCGTCGCCCTTACCTTCTCAGGCCAGGCGAGAAATGATTGGAAAGGGAGGGCGAGGGGCGGGGCCAGCCAGTGGATGGATCACCCAACAAGGAGCACCAGCAGAAGGCCCAAAGAGCCGCATGTGGCTCTGGAGCCACAGGTTGCTGACACCCGATCTAGTGTCTCAAGAAGACCACTTGGGCGACAGACATCTTGCTGAGGGTCCCCCGCAAACGGCTTCTTCCAAATTCCACTTCAGGCACGGCTAGAACCCTTCATTTCTGACGAGGTTTGTAACGTTTACGTTGATAACCTTTAGCCGAAACGTTATCAAACGCTTAGAGCGAGCCACAAAAAAACCATGATGTTTAAAATGGATTTTTCTTCTGCGTTCGGCATCCTTGAAACCTCAGCCTTTCAGGCTTTGATAGCCAAGAACTGAGGGGGGGAGGGGGGGCGAGATGACAGAAATCTGATTTATGCGCTTCTAAAGCCTCGGCGGCTACAAGCGCTTAAAAGCAGAATTACGTGGCTAAGTGGACATCGCCGTATCCAGCAAAGCAATTTGTAAGCTTTTTATAAGAACGCTTCCGGGATTCAGGTCAGTGGGCTAAGTGGAAAATATACCAGAACTGTAATTAAAATTTCATACAATTTGCTTCGCGGGAAGATCGCCGTGCCCCCCCAAAATCGTCTGGAGTGACAAGGAATGCGGGGCTAAGAACCAAAGCCAGACTCCGCGCGTCGCTCGCCGTCTCTCACCGCAAATGCTGTGAATGGTGGAATTCGAACTTTCTGAATTGGGGGAGACGTCCCGGGAGGTCTCCGGCGTTTCCACGTTCCCATGACGGATCAGGCAGCTGGAATGGAGTAAGGTGAGGGAGGGGAAAAAAAACAAGAATTGACGTATCAGGAGCACCCAAGTCTGAATTTTGATCACATGACCATGGGGAAAACTTGCTACAGTCGTAAGTCCGAAAAACGGTCATAAGTCACTCTTTTCAGTGCCGTTGTAAGTTTGAACGGTCACTAAGTGAACAGGTGTAAGTTGGGGACTAGCTGTTTCAGCAAAAAACAACAACAACAACAAAAAGCCACTAGGCATTTTTTGATCGTTTTCCCCAGCATTCTTGCGGTTCTCGCTTACTCACACGGAAGCTGGGTTCGGGAAAATTTTGGCTAAAGCAGAGTTGACATGTCTGGTCATCTGTCCGGCGCTTTCTGGAGTTGGAAATTTCAGGTTATAGTTGGCTTTCTCCGTTTCCACCAAGATCTGAGAGGAAGGAAGGAAGGAAGGAAGGGAGGGAGGGAGGGAGGGAGGGAGGGAGGGAGGGAGGAAGGGTGGAAGGAAGGAGGGAGGGAAGGAGGGAAAGAAGGAAGGAAGGTAGGGAATGAGGGAAGGAAGAAAGGGAGGAAGGAAGGAAAGAGGGAAGGAAGGAAGGAGGAAGGGAAGGAGGGAAGGAAGGAAGGAGAGAGGAAGGAAGGAAGGAGGGAGGGAAGGAAGGAGGGAGGGAAGGAGGGAAAGAAGGAAGGAAGGGAGGGAATGAGGGAAGGAAGAAAGGGAGGAAGGAAGGAAAGAGGGAAGGAAGGAAGGAGGGAAGGAGGGAAGGAAGGAAGGAGAGAGGAAGGAAGGAAGGAGGGAGGGAGGGAAGGAAGGAGGGGGGGAAGGAGGGAAAGAAGGAAGGAAGGGAATGAGGGAAGGAAGAAAGGGAGGAGGGAAGGAGGAAGGAGGGAGAAAGGAAGGAAGGAGGGAAGGAGAAAGGAAGGAAGGAGGGAGGGAGGGAAGGAGGGAAAGAAGGAAGGAGGGAGGGAGGGAAGGAAGGGAGAGAGGGAGGAAGGGAGAAAAGGGAGGGAGGAAGGAAGAAGAAGGGAGGAGGAAGGAGGCAGGGAAGGAAGGAGGAGGGAGGAGGGAGGAAGGGTGGAAGGAAGGAGGAGGAAGGAGGAAGGAAGGAAGGAAGGGAATGAGGAAGGAAGAAAGGGAGGAAGGAAGGAGGGAGGAGGGAGGAAGGAGGGAGGGAGAAAGGAAGGAAGGAGGAGGAGGAGGGAAGGAGGGAGGAGGAAGGAGGAAAGAAGGAAGGAAGGAGGAGGGAGGAAGGAGGAAGGAGAGGAGAGAGAAAGGGAGGAGGAAGAAGAAGGGAGGGAGGGAAGGAGGCAGGGAAGGAAGGAGGGAGGGAGGGAGGGAGAGAGGGAGGGAAGGAGGGACGAAAGAAAGGGAGGAAAGAAGGAAGGAGAGAGGAAGGGAGAGAGGGAAGGAGGGAAGGAAGGAAGGAAGAAAGGAAGGAGGGAAGGAAGGAAGGAAGGAAGGAAGGAAGGAAGGAAGGAAGGAAGGAAGGAAAGTTTCTAAAGATCCTCAAGCCAATAAATAAAACCAATTTTTTTTAAGCGAAATGACCGGTCCCTTACCTGGTTGTGATTCAATGGGTTTAATGCTCGGATCTCCAAGACGTTGAACGAGCTTTCGGGCTACACGAGAAAAGGAAGAAATTTAGTACCTGCCTTTCTACAGGTATCAAAAGGTACACTTCATTCCAGCCGAGCGCCATTTCAGGGATGTGACCGTGTGTGAGTTTTTTTTCTTGACAACAATACAGGATAGGTCTTTTCCAGATTCGTATGGGATGTTGTTGTTTTTTTAAAGCCACAGTGCGGCCACTTCCAATCTCCGATGTTTAAGACTTCTCCTCCTCTTCCATTCTACATTTCTATTTTATTTCTATCTCTATATCCGATTGTACCCTACCCTACCCTACCTTACCCTACCCTATCCTCAGGGATGGGACTCGAACATTTTAGCAACCGGTTCTCTGTCCAGTTGCTGGGTGGGCGTGGCCACAGTGGGCGTGGCCTACTCAGCCTCCTGCACTACGACCGGGGGTGGGGGTGGGCGTTTTGCCCCTCCCCAGGCTCCAGAGGTTTTTCTCGAGCCTCCAGGAGGGCTAAAATGGCCTCCCCCAGGCTCCGGAGGCTCTCCGGAAGCCGGAAACAGGCCCATTTCCAGACGGCCCATTTTTTGCCCTCCCAAAACCTCCACGCGGGCCCTGCGGTTACCTTGGCATCCAAAACGGGCTGTGTGGAGACTCTTGGGAGGGGCGAGGCGGGGCGGGTGGGGCCAGGCAGTCCTTGCAACTCCCAGTTCAGCGAACCCGATGTAAAATTAGCATCCGGTTTTCCCGAACCGGCTGAATCCCATCCCTGCCTATCCTATCCTATTCCATCCTTCTCTAGTCCATCCCATCCCATCGTTTCTTTCATTTTGTTTCACTTCTCCAGACATTTACCCGTGGCATACCTCTTCATCTAGAATTGGCAACTACAGATAGTCCTCGATTTATGACCCTAGTTGAGCCCAAATTTCTTCTTGCAAGCGAAACATTTGTTAAGGGACTTTCGCCTCATGTTACGACCTTTCTTGCCCCCGTTGTTAAGTCAAGCACCAAAGTCGTTAAGTTGGTCACGCGGTTGTTAAGTGACTCAGCCTTCCCCATTAACTGTGCTTGACAAAATGTCACCGAAGGGGATCACATGACACACACACACCCCGGGACACTGCAAACCGTCGGAAATATGAGTCAGTTGCCAAGCGGTTAAATAAAAGATGCTGTAATTTTAAGTGTGAAAAACAGTCATAAGTTATTTTTTTTCAGTGCTGCTGTAACTTCGAACGGTCATTAAATGAATTGTAGTAAGTCGACGACTGCCTAAAATACGAGGATGGGACACCACTAGGAAATCCTCGTGGAGTAAACTAGACTGGGACTCACAATCTGGAGGAATCTTACCCTAAAAAGAACATGGATGTGTTTGTTGAAGTCATCAGGAACTGAGGTTTCCTTTTAGGTGGTTAAGCTTTAGCTAATTTTAATTCTTTGGAAAAAGAGAAAAGAGACCACCAGAAACTCCTAAATTTCCACTCGGAAATTATTGAAAGAGAACACGAATTGCCAGAAGCGAAACAGCATTTAACCCTCTTTCGTATAGATCAATGTTCCTCAACAAACTTTTAAGATGTGTGGACTTCAACTCCCAGAATTCCCAGCTTTGGAGACTGGGGATTTCTGGGAGTTGAAGTCCAGCCATCTTAAATTTGTCGAGGTTGCGATACACCGTCTTAAATTAACCTGTTTTCCTCCTTTGTTCCACTCACCTTGGCAGGCATCTTAATTCCAAACAGATAAATGCGCCAGGTGGTAAGAACCTGTCAAGAAAAATAATAATAACAATAATAATAATAATAAAGTAGAAGAAAGCTAAAATCGGTGAATTTCACAGCACAAATTGGCTGCAATCGGAGAGGCTTTTTTTCCCCATCCTACGTTCTCAAATTGTGGGTTTGTTTTGTTTTTGTTTAAAGTTTGGCTTTGCTTTTTGGTCCATGCTCCCTGCCCCCCCAAGGTCACCACGGGGCTGGGGATGATGGGTGTTGTCGGCCTTCGGAAGACAGCCAAACAGCCACACTGCCGGGGCATATGAATTCCTCCACACAGTGTGATGCTTTGGAAGGGAATAGTGGAAGGCAGAACCGAGGAAGGCATTTGTGAGTGTTGCTGTGTGTGAGCTGAGAAAAAAAACAAACAAAGACAAATTGACTAATTAGGAAGTCAGAGGGGGTGAGCCATTAAAAGATCTCGCGCAAGGAAAACAAGAAAGGATGAGGCGTCTTTGCCCATTTGCAATGGAGAAGAGGTGAATTATTGATGGCTTTAAGATTTCTCGCTTAGCAACGGGGTTGGGAGGCACCGAGGAGGCCCCGGAGATAATATACAACTGGCACAATTGCTCCCTAGCCATGGTTGTGAAAAAAAAATCCATCAGGAGTCTGTCTGGTGGCAGCTTTTACGACCCACCCTTTTTATTAAAAAAAGCAGAAACTTCCCAGTGCATCCAGGAAGCGATCGGCAAAAATCTGCTTTTTTACATAAAATGAGTGGTTGGAAAAGATACTACAGGACTCCTGATTTTTTTTTTTTGGCGACCGCAGAGTCACCCCGTTCTTCTCCTTCTTAAGCAGGGGTGGCAAACGCAAGGCCCGTGGGTCGGATCCGGCCCACAGGGTGCTTACATCTGGCCTGCGGGACCACCCTGGAAACAGCGAAGGTCCGGCCCGCAGTTCCTCTGCCAGCGAAAATGGAGCTCAGGGGCCACATGCGGTCCTCATCAACTCTGTTTTCAGCCGTGATGGCCTCCTGAAGCCCTCTGCCACCAAAAATGGCTCGGGGGGGGCTCCATTTTCACTGGAAGAGGGCTGCAGGAGACCGTCGCGGCTGAAAACGGCCAAAAATGGAGGTCGTGAGGCCCATGCGCAGCCTCTCTGAGCTCCGTTTTCGCTGGCAGAGGGCTGCAGGAGGCTGTCGCGGCTGAAAACGGAGCTCATGAGGCCCATTCAAAGCCTCCCCAAGCTCCATTTTTGCTAGCAGAGGGTTGCAGGAGGCCATCACAGACAAAATGGAGCTTGTGAGGCCCTTCCGCAGCCTCCTGGAGCTCCATTTTTGCTGGCAGAGGGCTGCAGGAGACCATCGTGGCTGAAAACGGAGCTCTTGAGGCCCATGCGCAGCCTCCCCAAGCTCCATTTTTGCTAGCAGAGGGTTGCAGGAGGCTGTCACAGCCAAAACAGAGCTTGTGAGGCCCTTCCACAGCCTCCTGGAGCTCCATTTTCGCTGGCAGAGGGCTGCAGGAGGCTGTCACGGCTGAAGACGGAGCTCATGAGGCCCATTCACAGCCTCCCCAAGCTCCATTTTTGCTAGCAGAGGGTTGCAGGAGGCCATCACAGCCAAAATGGAGCTTGTGAGGCCCTTCCGCAGCCTCCTGGAGCTCCCTTTTTGCTGGCAGAGGGCTGCAGGAGGCCATCATGGCTGAAAACGGAGCTCAGGAGCCTGTTTTCACAGGCAGAGCGCTTGGGCCACAGGCGCCCCCGACACGAGTGACCATGCCCACCCTGGCCATGCTGGTCAAGCTGGTCCCGCCCACCCTCACTATGCCACCCTAACCCCCAAGGTCAAACCCAACCCTGATGCGGCTCTCAATGAGTGCGACACCCAAGTTCTTAGGCGTTGTGAAACTCGTCCGTCCTTCCTCTCGCCTTTTTAGTGTTCTGCTCCACCATTTTGGGATCGGTCCAGGGTACAAAAACAAATGAATTTTTTTTTGCCATCGGAAAACAATCCTTGTAAACTTTCCACAATCCCTGCACTTCACTCAATTCTCCATAGCTTAGCGATTCCACTTCGAAGTTTTAAGGCGCTCGCTTAAGTCAGATTTAATTTCAGCACCCAAATTCGGCAGCCGCTGTTTCATACAGTTAGTCCTCGACTTTAAGACCACGATTGAGCCCAATAGTTCCGTTGCTAAGCGAGACATTTGTGAAGTGAGTTTGGCTCCATTTTACGACTTTTCTGGCCATAGTGGCTGAGCAAATCCTTGCTCAATCGTTGTTCAACTAGTAACACGATTGTTAAGTGAATCTGGGTTCCCCTTTGGCTTTGCTCGTCAGAAGGTCACAAAACAGTGATTCCGGGACAGGACAACCCGTCATAACTATGAGTCCATTGCCAAGCAACTGAATTTTGAGTCCTAAGTTGCTTTTTCAGTGTGACGTCGAACGGACACTAAATGAACTCTTGTAAGTCGAGGACTAGCTGTATTACGGGGTTGCCGCCGTTTCCAAAAACACAATTCTAAAAGCTTTTAAGCTAGCAGGTGTGGTATTTTTGCCTTGGGGCGGAGAAAACTCTATCGGTTGACTTAACAGTCTGAACCCCATGTCTCTGGGAGTCTTCTGGAATAGGAAGGTCCTTCCGGGGATTCTGGGAAGGGAGGAAAAATGGGATGATCCTCCCAGGGGATTCTGGGAAGGGAGGAAAAGTGGGATGATCCTCCCAGGGGATTCCGGGAAGGGAGGAAAAATGGGAAGCTCCTCCCAGGGGATTCTGGGAAGGGAGGAAAAGTGGGAAGCTCCTCCCAGGGGATTCTGGGAAGGGAGGAAAAGTGGGATGATCCTCCCAGGGGATTCTGGGAAGGGAGGAAAAATGGGATGATCCTCCAAGGGGATTCTGGGAAGGGAGGAAAAGTGGGATGATCCTCCCAGGGGATTCTGGGAAGGGAGGAAAAATGGGATGATCCTCCAAGGGGATTCTGGGAAGGGAGGAAAAGTGGGATGATCCTCCCAGGGGATTCTGGGAAGGGAGGAAAAGTGGGATGATCCTCCAAGGGGATTCTGGGAAGGGAGGAAAAGTGGGATGATCCTCCCAGGGGATTCTGGGAAGGGAGGAAAAATGGGATGATCCTCCAAGGGGATTCTGGGAAGGGAGGAAAAGTGGGATGATCCTCCCAGGGGATTCTGGGAAGGGAGGAAAAGTGGGATGATTCTCCCAGGGGATTCTGGGAAGGGAGGAAAAGTGGGATGATCCTCCAAGGGGATTCTGGGAAGGGAGGAAAAATGGGAAGGTCCTCCCAGGGGATTCTGGGAAGGGAGGAAAAATGGGATGATCCTCCCAGGGAATTCTGGGAAGGGAGGAAAAGTGGGAAGCTCCTCCCAGGGGATTCTGGGAAGGGAGGAAAAGTGGGATGATCCTCCCAGGGGATTCTGGGAAGGGAGGAAAAATGGGATGATCCTCCCAGGGGATTCTGGGAAGGGAGGAAAAGTGGGATGATCCTCCCAGGGGATTCTGGGAAGGGAGGAAAAGTGGGGTGATCCTCCAAGGGGATTCTGGGAAGGGAGGAAAAGTGGGAAGATCCTCCCAGGGAATTCTGGGAAGGGAGGAAAAGTGGGATGATCCTCCCAGGGGATTCTGGGAAGGGAGGAAAAATGGGATGATCCTCCAAGGGGATTCTGGGAAGGGAGGAAAAGGGGGAAGATCCTTTCAAAGGATTCTGGGAAGAGCACAGATGATTGTAAAGTGAACCCAGCGAGGACATGGCGCTGCTCCACAAGGTAGCAACGAGCGTGTTTGCATACCACCGTCGACTGTCCCCAGGCCACCCTCTCTCCGGCCTCTGCCGCGTCCCCCGGAAAATCTCACCAGCACCCGGTCTTCATTTTTCTTGGGTTTGGTTTCGAGCTTCACCCTCACCAAGAGATGGACGGCAGGGCGGTTGAGAACCTTCCGGATGCTTTCTGCAAAGGAGAAGTGCAAACAGTTAGGACGGGAAAGAAGGAAGGACCCTCCTCGGCCAGCCACCTCAATAGATTTGGGATCCACTTCCAAGGACTGGTGCGTTCCCCCATCTGCAGTCCCCTTACTCGCCAACTCAGTAAGCTCAAACTGCCCAAGGAGCTGCTGATTCAGTTCTACAGAGGAATTATTGAGTCTGTCATTTGCACCTCTATAACTGTCTGGTTCAGTTCTGCAACCCAACAAGAAAAACACAGACTTCAGAGGATAACTAGAACTGCAGAAAAAATAATTGCTACCAACCTGCCTTCCATTGAGGACCTGTATACTCCACGAATCAAGAAGAGGCCGTGAAAATATTTGCAGATCCCTCGCATCCTGGACATAAACTGTTTCAACCACTACCCTCAAAACGACGCTATAGAGCACTGCACACCAGAACAACTAGACACAAGGACAGTTTTTTCCCGAAGGCCATCACTCTGCTAAACAAATAATTCCATCAACGCTGTCAAACTATTTACTGAATCTGCACTACTATTAATCTTCTCATAGTTTCCATCACCAATCTCTTTCCATTTATGACTGTATGACTATAACTTGTTGCTGGCAATCCTTATGATTTATATTGATATATTGACCATCAATTGTGTTGTAAATGTTGTACCTTGATGAACGTATCTTTTCTTTTATGTACACTGAGAGCATCTGCACCAAGACAAATTCCTTGTGTGTCCAATCATACTTGGCCAATAAAAATTCTATTCTATTCTAAAAATGCCACGGATACCAGAATAATAGAATTGGAAGGGACCTCCGAGGTCTTCTAGTCCAACCCGCTATTCAAGCAGGAGAAAAACGGTCCTAAGTCTCTTTTTTTCAGAGCCGTTGTAACTTTGATCGGTTGCTAAACCAACTGTTTGTTTATTTTTATCTATTTATTTATTTGTCAAACACAACAGTATATATAAGTATAAGCATGCAATAACCACACAAATTGAATACAACCAAAGGGAACATTAGGACAGGGACGGTAGGCATGCTGGTGCTCTTATGCACACCCCTTACAGACCTCTTAGGAATGGGGTGAGGTCAACAGTAGATAGTCTTTGGTTAAAGCTTTGGGGATTTTGGGAAGAGACCACAGAGTCAGGTAGTGCATTCCAGGCATTAACAACTCTATTACTGAAGTCATATTTTCTGCAATCAAGATTGGAGCGGTTCACATTAAGTTTAAATTCTATTGTGTGCTCGTGTATTGTTGCGATTGAAGCTGAAGTAGTCTTCGACAGGAAGGACATTGTAGCAGATGATTTTATGAATTATGCTCAGGTCATGCCGAAGGCGGCGGAGTTCTACATTTTCTAAACCCAGGATTTCAAGTCTGGTGGCATAAGGTATTTTGTTGTGATCAGAGGAGTGGAGGACTCTTCTTGTAAAATATTTCTGGACACGCTCAATTGTATTAATGTCCGAAATGAGGTGTGGGTTCCAGACAGGCGAGCTGTACTCGAGAATTGGTCTAGCAAATGTTTTGTATGTTTTCAAGTCAAGGACTGTTCTACACCTGGAACTTGATCATATTACTAATATTATTGTATTGTACTGTATTGTATTGTAATATACTGTACCATATTATTGTCTTGTCTTGTATTATTGTATTGTATTATAATATATTGTCTTGTATTGTCTTGTATTACTATATTGTATTATATTGTAATATATAGTATTGTAGTATTGTATTGTATTGTAACGCATTGTATTATTGTATTGTATTGTATTATTGTATTACTGTTTTATATTGTATTGTATTATATTATTATATTATATTGTATGATATTACTGTACTGTATTATTGTATTGCATTATTGTGTTGTATTGTATCGTATTAAATCATTGTATTGTATTTTATTGTATTACTGTATTGTATTATATTGTAATATATTGTATATTACTTTATTGTATTATATTGTATGATATTACTGTACTGTATTATTGTATTGCATTATTGTGTTGTATTGTATCGTATTAAATCATTGTATTGTATTTTATTGTATTACTGTATTGTATTATATTGTAATATATTGTATCGTATTACTGTCATCTTATATTATTGTATTGTACTATATTGTAATGTATTGTATTACTGTATTGTATATTATTTTATTGTATTACTGTATTGTATTATATTGTAATATATTGTATTATTGCATTGTATTGTATTATATTGTATTATGTTGTATTATTGTATTGTATTGCTCAATAGTAGTAACTGTGAGAGGGATCTTGGAGTCCTTGTGGACAATCATTTAAATATGAGCCAGCAGTGTGCAGCAGCTGCCAAAAAAGCCAACACAGTTCTGGGCTGCATAAACAGAGGGATAGAATCAAGATCACGTGAAGTGTTAATACCACTTTATAATGCCTTGGTGAGGCCACACTTGAAATATTGCATTCAGTTTTGGTCGCCACGATGTAAAAAGGATGCTGAGACTCTAGAAAGAGTGCAGAGAAGAGCAACATAGAAGATTAGGGGACTGGAGGCTAAAACATATGAAGAACAGTTGCAGGAATTGGGTATGTCTAGTTTAATGAAAAGAAGGACTAGGGGAGACATGATAGCAGTGTTCCAATATCTCAGGGGTTGCCACAAAGAAGAGGGAGTCGGGCTGTTCTCCAAAGCACCTGAGGGTAGAACAAAAAGCAACGGATGGAAACTAATCCAGGAGAGGAGCAACTTAGAACTAAGGAGAAATTTCCTGACAGTGAGAACAATCAATCAGTGGAACAATTTGCCTGCAGAAGTTGTGAATGCTCCAACACTGGGAATTTTTAAGAAAATGTTGGATAGCCATTTGTCTGAAGTGGTGTAGGGTTTCCTGCCTGGGCAGGGGGTTGGACTAGAAGACCTCCAAGGTCCCTTCCAACTCTGTTATTATGTTATGTTATTGTATTAACAAGACGGAGTGGCTGTGGATGCCGGCACCCCGGTACAGTCAGCTGCACCCACAGCTGACTGTTGGGGGCGAGTTATTGGCCCCAAAGGAGGTGGTACGCAACTTGGGCGTCCTCCTGGATGGACGGCGGTCCTTTGATGAACACCTGGCGGCCGTCTCCAGGAGGGCCTTTTACCAAGTTCGCTTGGTTCGCCAGTTGCGTCCCTTCCTTGACCGGGATGCCTTATGCACTGTCACTCACGCTCTGGTTATGTCTCGGTTGGATTATTGCAATGCTCTCTACATGGGGCTGCCATTGAGGTGCACCCGGAGACTGCAGTTAGTCCAGAATGCGGCTGCGCGAGTAGTAATGGGAGCCACTCGTGGCTCCCATGTAACATCGCTACTACGCAGTTTGCACTGGCTTCCTGTGGTCTTTCGGGTGCGCTTCAAGATTTTGGTTACCACCTTTAAAGCGCTCCATGGCTTGGGACCCGGGTACTTACGAGACCGCCTGCTGTTACCTTATGCCTCCCACCGACCCGTACGCTCCCACAGAGAGGGTCTTCTCAGGGTGCCGTCCGCCAAACAATGTCGGCTGGCGGCCCCCAGGAGCAGGGCCTTCTCTGTTGGAGCCCCGACGCTCTGGAATGAACTTCCCCCTGGCTTACGCCAAGTACCTGATCTTCGGACCTTTCGCCGTGAGCTGAAAACACATCTATTTATTCAAGCGGGACTGGCATAATAGTGTTATTAATTTTAAATTGGGTTTTTATTGTCTTAGGGTTTTTTAAATTTTAAAATTTTAATATTGGCCTTTTGTAATTTGCTTAGTTTTAAATCTTGGTTTTAAATTGTATGTATATCAACTTTTTATCTTTGGCTGTACACCGCCCTGAGTCCTTCGGGAGAAGGGCGGTATAAAAATTTAATAAATAAATAAATAAATAAATTATTGTATTGTAGTATTGTATTGTATTTTGAATTGAAACTTTTTATGCATAAACAATGCTGCACTTCAATGTTTAGATGGCCCTAAACGGTGATATTTGAACATAGATTTTCTTTGACATTTATATTTTATTGTGTTTACTAATCTAGGTGAAATGTTAATACAGTAGATCTTGTTTGTCCACACATTATATGTCATATACTAAATAAATAATAATAACAATTGGCTTTGATCAACTGACCCACTGTCTCCCTCTGGACAACCTCTCCATTCTCCTCCCTCGGGCCAAACAGAACCCACCAACATCCCGAGTTTCGCGTGTGCCGAGTGCGAGGCAATGGAACACCCCCCCCAACTCCCGGCTGGATGCGCAGGGCAGTGGACCGCGACATTAGAGATGACAGTCGCGGTCAGGAAGATGGATTGGCCCTGACAGGCCAGGCAGAGGCAGCCCAGGAGGCGGAGAAGGAAGCTTCGGAGCTTACCAAAGTCGCTCAACCAAATGCTATCCAAGAATGGATCATAGACAATAGGTGTCTCAAGTAATTGAGCCACGTTTGACACTGGGGCAGGAGGAAATATAGGCAGATCATGATGGAGGCGTGGCCTAGTCGGCCTCCTGCGCCATGGCGGGAGAGGGTGGGGCGGTTTTGCCCTTCTCGGGCACCGGAGGCTTTCCTTGAGCCTCAGAGAGGGTGAAAACGCCTCCCCAGGCTCTGGAGGCCTTCCCAAACTTCTGGTAGGCCCATTTTTTGCCCTCCCCAAGCCTGCACTTACCTGCATCCAAAACAGACCCCATGGGGACTCCTGGGAGGGGCAGGATGGGCGGGCCCCCCCAGGAGTGGGATTTGGGCGTTCTCTGAACTGCACAGAATCTTAGGTAGAGATTTTCCTGAACCCCTGCAAACCCCCAGGAGCCCACCTGTGTATGTATGTATATATGTATATATGTACGAACTCAGGATGTTTCCACACAGCCCATTAACCAGGTCGTTACAACACAAAAGACTAGGACCACACCCACACAGGATGCTACGAAACAGCCGACTAATCTGCACACACCCACTCCATCTACCAATCAAGATGCAACCACTCAGCCAGCCAATCCGCTTACAGCAACACTCCCCACCTCCCCACCAGTATTTATAGAGACGGCAGCTCCGACCACACTTTGCTCGCACAAGCACGAAGCCGAAAGCACCAGCCTGAAGATGATGAGTGAGACCTTGTCAAAACGTCGCCAAAATACTCTCAACCTTACACAGGAAAAGATCCGAATATGCCAAGACCTACATATATATATATATATAAAGATTTAAATCAAAACAATAAAGGATTCCTACAGAATATAAAGGGACGTAATGGTTTAGTGGCTAAGATGCTGAGCTTGTCGATCGAAAAGGTCGGCAGTTCGGCGGTTCGAATCCCTAGTGCCGAATCACGGGGTGAGCTCCCGTTCTTTTGTCCCAGCTTCTGCCGGCCTAGCAGTTTCGAAAGCACGTAAAAATGCAAGTAGAAAAATAGGGACCACCTTTGGTGGGAAGGTAACAGCGTTCCGTGCGCCTTTGGCATTGAGTCATGCCGGCCACATGACCACAGAGACTTCTTCGGACAGCGCTGGCTCTTCAGCTTTGAAACGGAGATGAGCACCGCCCCCTAGAGTCAGGAACGACTAGCACATATGTGCGAGGGGAACCTATACCTTTTACAGAATATAGGCAGTCCTCAACGTACGACCACAATTGAGTGCAACATTTCCGTTCCTAAGCAAGGCAGTTGAGTTTTGACCCATTGTACCACCTTTCTTGCCACCGTGGTTCAGTGAATCGCCTGCGGTCGTTAAGTGAGTCACACGGCTGTTCATGACAGATTCTTTGAAAGATGCTTGCTTCAGAGTTTTCACTTGGGAGTTGGGTTTTTGTTTTCCTGGAATGCTGATTGCCAGACGGTCGCAAAAGGGGATCACACGTGACCCCGGGACACTGCAACCGTCATAAATATGAGACAGTTGCCAAACCTCTGAATTTTGATCACGTGACCATGGGGGGGGGGGATGCTGCAATGGTCGTAAGTGTGAAAAATGGTCCTGGCACTTTTTTCAGTGCAGTTGTAACTTTGATTGGTCGCTAAACGGATGGTCGTAAGTCGAGGACTGCCTGTATTGTGCCTCGCTCGCCAAAGTTTGTTCCGGCTAACGGTTTGCTCCTGAATACGAGTGATCCCCAACTTACGACCATTCGTTTAGTGATTATTCAAAGATTACGACAGCGCTGGAAAAAAGTGATTTTTAAGCCGATCCTCACACTTATGACCGTGGGCCACATTCATGTCGGTTGCAGAATCCCGGGGTCACGTGATCTCCGTTTATGACTTTCCCAGCTGGCTTCGGATACAGAAAGTCAATGGGGAAGCCAGCAGGGAAGATTGCAAGTTGCAAGTCATGTGATATCTCACTTAACAACCACATTTTCAGGTTCCCATTTTGATCGTAAGTCGAGGACTACTGCAAATTCCTACCAGTCCTTTGATCAAATCCCTAAGAAGCAAGCTGTCTGGTTTGGTACCTTTACTTCCAAAAACTCGGGTCGTTCTCCACTTACACTAGCTCATTTAGTGATGGTTAGAATAGAATAGAATAGAATAGAATAGAATAGAATAGAATAGAATAGAATAGAATAGAATAGAATTTATTGGCCAAGTGTGATTGGACACACAAGGAATTTGTCTAGGTGCATATGCTCTCAGCGTACATAAAAGAAAAGATACGTTCATCAAGGTACAACATTTACAACACAATTGATGGTCAATATATCAATATAAATCATAAGGATTGCCAGCAACAAGTTATAGTCATACAGTCATAAGTGGAAAGAGATTGGTGATGGGAACGATGAAACGATTAATAGTAGTGCAGATTCAGTAAATAGTCTGACAGTGTTGAGGGAATTATTTGTTTAGCAGAGTGATGGCCTTCGGGGGGAAAAAACTGTCCTTGTGTCTAGTTGTTCTGGTGTGCAGTGCTCTATAGCGTCGTTTTGAGGGTAGGAGTTGAAACAGTTTATGTCCAGGATGCGAGGGATCTGTAAATATTTTCACAGCCCTCTTCTTGATTCGTGCAGTATACAGGTCCTCAATGGAAGGCAGGTTGGTAGCAATTATTTTTTCTGCAGTTCTAATTATCCTCTGAAGTCTGTGTTTTTTTTTTTTTTTATTGAAAGAGTTTTAAAAAAACAAAAACATTTTTCCCCCTTTTTTCCCCCTCCCTCCCAAAAAAAAACAAAACACCCCTCCTCCCCACCCCGGCTTCCGGGTCAATCACAAGGTAAAGTCCAATCCAAATAACCACATCCAAAGCTTTTCGTCTCCCAGCCCCCTCCCCATTACATAAAATAACTTTCTAATTATTCAAAGGCAATCTGATATTTCTTAATCTGATATCTGTTTTGTAGATAATCAATCCATTTTTTCCATTCAATTAAATATCTTTCCTGCGTATTGTCTTTTAAAAACGCTGAGATTTTAGCCATCTCAGCCAAATTAATAACTTTCAATATCCATTCTTCTATTGTAGGTATCTCTTCTTTCTTCCAGTATTGTCCAATCAACAGTCTTGCTGCTGTTATTAAATTCAAAATCAATTTAGTCTCAATCCCTGTACAATCCATTATAATTCCCAAAAGGAAAAATTGTGGCAGGAACTTTATCTTCTTCTTCAGTACATTTTGAATAATCCACCAAATTCTTATCCAAAAGACCTTAATTTTCTTGCAAGTCCACCAAATATGAAAATATGTAGCATCATCACAATCACACCTCCAACATTTCGCTTGGATATTAGGATACATACATGATAATTTTTTGGGATCTAAATGCCATCTATAAAACATCTTATAAAAATTTTCCCTTAAATTCTGTGCTTGTGTAAACTTAACATTTCTAACCCAGATTTTCTCCCATGTTTCCAACATTATTGGTTCCTGAATATTCTGTGCCCATTTTATCATACAATCCTTTACCAAATCCTTTTCCGAATCTATTTCAAGCAACACATTATACAATCTCTTTATATGCTCCTGGGTCTGATTTCTAATTTGCTTTATTAAATTTTCCTCCTTTGCATTATACCAATTTTTTGATCTTCTTTCCATCTAGCACTTATTTGCCCATATTGAAACCAAGTATAATTCCTCCCTTCTTCATTTAATACCTGTAATGATTTTAATTGCAATCTACCTCCTTCAGCATACAAAAGTTCTTTATATGTAATCATTTCCTGTTTCTGTTCTATATTTATATTCTCTATTGCATGTCTGGGGCTCGCCCATATAGGAATCTTGTAATCTAATTTATAGGAATATTTATTCCAGACCATAAAGAGCACTTCTCAACACATGATTCTTAAAAGCCCTATCCACTTTTTTCCATAAAATAAGTACGCATGCCATCCATATAACAAGTCATAACCTTCTATATTCAAAATTCTTTCCTCTGTTAAGTTAAACCAGTCACTTATTACTGAAAGGGTTACTGCTTCATAATATAGTTTAAAGTTAGGCATTCTTAAACCACCTCTTTCCCGTGAATCCTGTATTATTTTCATTTTAACCTCGCCTTTTTACCCTGCCATATAAATTTATTAATCCCACTGCCAATCTTCCAAATTTTTATCCTTTTTAATTATAGGTATCATCTGGAACAGAAACAAAATCTAGGTAACACATTCATTTTAATAGCAATCCTTCCCAATAGGGATAACTGCAATTTCTTCCAGCCACTCATATCATTCTGAACTTTTGCCATAGCAAGTCATAATTATTCTTATAAAGTTTCTTGTTCGATGAGCTAATATAGACCCTAAATATTTAACCTTTTTACTACCTCAAATCCTGTCATTTCCTCTAGTTTTTGTTTCTGTTGTATAGACATATTTTTAATTATCACTTTTGTTTTATTCTGATTTATTTTAAATCCTGATACCTTTCCATATTTATCAATTACTTCCAACAAAATCTACTTGAATTTATAGGATTCGATTAACGTAACCACTACATCATCTGCAAAAGCTCTAACTTTGTACTCATATTGTCTAATCTTAATTCCTCTATTTTCATTAATTCTCGTATTTTATCTAATAATGGTTCCAGAGTCAAAACAAACAATAATGGTGATAAGGGACATCCCTGTCTTGTTCCTTTCGCAATCTTAATAACTTCTGTCAAACTACCATTTACTATAATCTGTGCTGTTTGCTCTCCATAAATCGCTTTAATTATTCTAATAAAACAGTCTCCAAATTGGGATTTCTCTATTAATTTAAATAAAAATCCCAATGCAATCGATCAAAGGCTTTCTCTGCATCCAAAAAAATAAGTGCCGCTGAAGTATTCTTCTTTTCCAAATATTCCAATATATTAATAATCTGTCTAACATTATTCCTCATCTGCCTCCCTTTTATAAAACCAGATTGATCAGTATGAATTCTTTGTTGTAAAACTAACATTAATCTATTTGCTATTATTTTACAAAATCTTATAATCATTATTTAAAAGTGAAATCGGCCTATAGTTACCAGGTTTAGAGCAGTCTTGCTCCTCTTTGGTATCAGTGAAATAAAAGATGTTTTCCATGACGGGGTATTCCCACTCCTAATTGTATCTGATTAAATAATTCTTTAAGTGGGCCTAATATTTCATCCTGTGTTTTTATAATAAGTTGCTGTAAGACCATCTGTACCAGGGTTTTCCCATTTTAATTGTTTAATTGCCTCCACTATTTCTCCAGTAGCTATCGGCCGGTTCAGCTCCTCCCTCTGTTCTAATGTTAGAATATTCACCTTATAATCTTTCAAATAATCATAAATGTCCCTATCCAATATTTTGTCTTTTGCATATAGTGCAGTATAAAATTCTGAGAATGCCTTTTTAATTTTATCCTGTTGGTATATCTCTTTACCTTTATATTCTATTTTTTGTATGACACGTGCTTTCTGTTTCTTCCTTAAATTATATGCCAACCATCTCCCAGGTTTATTTGCATTACAAAAGGTATTATGTTTAGCATATTGTATATTCGTTGCCACCTGGTCTGCCATTAACATATTAAATTGACTCTGTGAAGTCTGTGTTTTTCTTGTTGGGTTGCAGAACCGAACCAGACATTTATGGAGGTGCAAATGACAGACTCAATAATTCCTCTGTAGAACTGGATCAGCAGCTCCTTGGGCAGTTTGAGCTGACTGAGTTGAGCTTACTCAGTTCAAAGCTACCACAGCACTGTAAAAGTGACTTATGACCGTTTTTCACAGCTACGACCGGGTAGCATCCCCCACGCTCGTGCGATCAAAATTCCACGGCTTGGCAACTGATTCATATTTATGGCGGTTCTGTCTGCCGGGGTCACGTGGATCCGCTTTTGCGACCGTCTGACGAGCAAAGTCGACGGGGAAGCCAGATTTGCTTAACAACCGTGTTGCTAACTGAACTGAACTGACTTAACAACTGTGACAGGAAAGGTGGCAAGAATGGAGCAAAACTCATTGAACGAATGTTTCACTCAGCAACATTTTGGTGTTGTGTCTTGTCCGCTCTCACCGCAGCCGGGGTCTGCTTATCTGCTCCCGAACATGGAGGAATGTATGCCTCCCGGTCCCAGCCCTGGCTCCATGCCCAGGCAAACGGAGCAGCTAGACCCCTCCCCCTCCTCCACAGCAGGTGAGCCTGAGGAAAGTTTACTTCCAACAGCTGCTGATTGGAGTGATCCTCGCATCAGAAGATTGGATAGGCGGAGGCAACAGAAGGAAGGGAGGGGCAGGCCTTAATGAGTGCTGAGTCATGGAGCCACACCCCATGGCCTATATAAAGGAGCTACTTTCTGGCAGTCTCTGAGTCAGGCAAAAGTCGAACTTATCTTGCTGAAGTCACTTACTGGTCTCCTGCCTGCTCTGAGGACTTTGCTAGGACTTTGGGCAGAGCTGCAGAGGCAAGCCTGATTCGGATTTCCCTGACCCGGCCGTCAGCGGAGGAGTGGGACACGACATTCGGGCTGAACTGTGGTCGTACGTTGAGGACTACCTGTAACAGTACATGGTTGCCTCTATTGTCGTTTGCAAGGCGTGATGCCCAGTTGTAAGCAGGGGTGAGATTCAAAATTTTCAGCAACCGGTTTGCTGCCTGGTTGCTGGGTGGGCGTGGCCATGGGGGCGTGGCCTACTTGGTCTCCTGCACCACGGTGGGAGGGCAGTGTTTTCGCCCTCCCCAGACCCTGGAGGTTTTCCTGGAGCCTCCAGGAGGGCGAAAACAGCCTCCCCCAGGCTCTGGAGGCCAGAAATGGGCCCATTTCTGGACTTCCAGTAGGCCCATTTTTCACCCTCCCCAGGCTCCGGAGGCTTTCCTTGAGCCTTGAAAACGGCCTCCCCCAGGCTCTGGAGGCCGGAAATGGGCCCATTTCTAGACTTCCGGTAGGCCCATTTTTCGCCCTCCCCAGGCTCCGGAGGCTTTCCTCGAGCCTCCAGGAGGGAGAAAAGAGCCTCCCCCAGGCACCGGAGATACTCCAGAGGTCGGAAACAAGCCTGTTTCCAGACTTCAGATAGGCCCGTTTTTCACCCTTCCAGAGTCAGTTCTTGGAACAACCAGTTTGGCGAACCAGATCAAAATTAACATCCGGTTCGCCCGATCCGCTCCGAACCGGGTGAAACCCATCCCTCATTGTAACCCAAAATTTAATTTTATATATATATATTTTACAGATTAGGGCAGTGTTTTTCAAACTTGACAACTTTGTGGACTTCAACTCCCAGAATTCCCCAAACAGCTTAGGGAATTCTGGGAGTTGAAACCCACCCATCTTAAAGTTGCCAAGTTTGACAAACCACTGGGTTAGAATAACGGAGGACTATAGCTAAGCATCAATATCCCATCCTGGACCTTTTAATTTTGAATGTGACCAAAAGAACAAATTAATAACTTAATAATTCTGGGAGTTGAAATCCATCGATAATACAGCAGTGACTTTACTGCATTTAATACATTCATTAAATTGAAATCAAATATAGTTTATTTTGGGCCCACCCTTTTTCAAAATGTTCGAACTTTAGCTGTATAATCTTCAAAACAAGATTTATTTATTTATTTTCATTTCAGGCCTATATTTTTTTCGCTCCCTTTTCTCTTAGCTCTTGCATTTCGCTTCCTTTCGCTTGTTATTACTCAAGTCTTTTTTCCTGTGCTTGCATAACGTTGCTTAACCTGAAAGAAAATTGCAGGTTTGATCTCGGAAGGGTATTTTGGACAAAGGGAGCGCAAGCCAACATCAGTTAAACGAAGAATCACTGGAGGCAATTCCTTGCGATTCAGCTATATAAACCCAGTTTTCTCTGCTCTATTTCTCTGTCTAAGAGAAAAGGACGCAAAGGGAATTAAATCCAAGACGGCAGCATATCGTGATGGAACAGAAAAAAGACAGAAAATTGAGATTTTGGGGGGGAAAAATAATGGAATGCAGAAGAAAAATGGCGTTTGACTGGATTGACAAGGTTGCTGTACCGGTAAAATTCGTTTTACGGCTACGGTTGAGTGCCAAATGTATGTTGTTCAGTGAAACAACGAGTGAGTTTTTCTCCGTTACACGGCCTTCCTTGGCATAGTTGTTAAATGAATCACTGCAAATGTTAAGTTAGTAACCTGGCTTCCTCCGTAGACTTCGCCTGTCAAAAGGTGTTCTGTACCCCTCGCCTCAGTCTGAGCGATGACTTCATTAGCCGGCACTATCAGCTCTGGCAGCAAACTAGCGAGCGTCTGTCAAGTTATCTCCCTTGATGCCGATGAGTCAAACAGTACTTCAGCTCTAGTCAAGCAGTTGATCTGCCTGCTACGAAGAGGCATAGCAGCCCTTGCTGCTTTTATATCCTGTGGGGTGTGGCTCCATGACTCAGCACTTCCTAGGCCTGCCCCACCCCTGCTTCTGTTGTTCCCGCCTCTCCTGCCTATGAAACCTAGGGTCCAGCCAGGCCTGATTGCCATCAGCTGGGTCTGGAGGCGTGGCCTGGGGGGGGAAGAGTCAGGGGACGGAGGCCTCGTTATCTCCTCCACCTGGCCTGCCTCTAGCTCCTGGAGCTGAGCCAGGGAAGCCGGTGCTCCAGAGGTAAGTCCTGATGGCCCTTCCCCCTCACTTTCCGAGTCACTTTCTGGCAGGGGGCCCAACTCGGGGGGCGTAGACACAACAAAAGGTCGCAAAAGGGGATCACTTGACTCCAGGGCACTGCGACCATCATAAATATGAGTCAGTTGCCAGGCATCCAAATTTTGATTATCCCACTCCACTCCACTCCACTCCACTCCATTATTCTATTCTATTCTGTTCTGTTCTGTTGTTCTGTTCCGTTTTATTCCATTCCATTCTTCTACTCTATTCTGCTCTATTCTGCTCTAGTACTCCATTCCATTCCACTCCACTCCACTCCATTCCACTCCATTATTCTATTCCCATGATGGCAACCCTATGGCACAGGTGGCACGCGGAGCCATATCGGTGGGCACGTGAGCTCAACTCCGGGCCTTCTCGGCCCACCGGAAGTCGGCAAACGGGCCGCTTTCGGCCTCCAGAGGGCCTCTGAAGGGTGGGGAAGGCCATTTTTGCCCTCCCCAGTCTCCTAGAAAGGCTCTGGAATGGGGAAAGAGCAAAAAATGGGCCTTCCGGTCCCACCGGAAGTCGGCAAACGGCCTGTTTCCAATCTCCAGAGGAGCTCAGGTGGTGGGGAAGGCTGTTTTTGCCCTCCCCAGGCTCCTACAAAGGCTCTGAAGCCCGGGAAGGGTGAAAAATGGGCCTACCAGGCCCACTGTGCCATCACGTGCCAAAAGCAGGGGGGAATGCGGGGGGCAGGGTCGCGCGTGCATGCGTGGGGGGCGGGACGCATAGAATTATGGGTGTGGTCACACACAGGCGCGACTCCCCACGCTCCCCCTGCTTTTGGAATGCAACGGCAAAAAAGATTAGTCATCACTCTTCTATTCTATACTCTACTTCACTCCATTCCACTCCATTCCATTTTTCTATTCCATTCCATTCCATTCCATATATTCTATTCTATTCTATTCCATTCCATTCCATTCCATTCCACATTTTCTATTATTCTATTCTATTCTATTCTATTCTATTCTATTCTATTCTATTCTATTCTATTCTATTCCATTCCATTCCATTCCATTCCATTCCATATTTTCTATTCTATTCTATTCTATTCTATTCCATTCCATTCCATTCCATATTTTCTATTCTATTCTATTCTATTCTATTCTATTCTATTCTATTCTATTCTATTCTGTTCCATTCCATTCCATTCCATATTTTCTATTCTATTCTATTCTATTCTATTCTATTCTATTCTATTCTATTCTATTCTATTCTATTCTATTCCATTCCATTCCATTCCATTCCATTCCATTCCATTCCATATTTTCTATTCTATTCTATTCTATTCCATTCCATCCCATCCCATTCCATTCCATTCCATATTTTCTATTCCATTCTATTCCATTCTATTCCATTCTATTCCATTCCATTCCATATTTTCTATTCTATTCTATTCTATTCTATTCTATTCCATTCCATTCCATTCCATTCCATTCCATTCCATTCCATTCCATTCCATTCCATTCCACATTTTCTATTCCATTCTATTACTATTCCATTCCATTCCATTCCATTCTATTCCATTCCATTCCATATTTTCTATTCTATTCTATTCTATTCTATTCTATTCTATTCTATTCTATTCTATTCTATTCTATTCCATTCCATTCCATTCCATTCCATATTTTCTATTTTATTCTATTCTATTCTATTCTGTCCTATCCTATTCTATTCTGTCCTATCCTATCCTATCCTATTCCATTCCATTCCATTGCATTCTACTACACTGCACTGCACTCTCCATTACATTATTCTACTCTACGCTACTCTACTCCATCCTATCTCATCCCATTCTTGAAGATGGTTTCATTTCTCTTACGATCAGATCCAGAAAAGCAGAAATCAATTCTACTCTTAAATGTCTCCATGTCAGTTGCCTTTCCCTGTTATAGCTCAGGGGGGAGAAAAAGAACACCCATTACAGTCAGTCCTTGACTTACAACGGTTCATTTAATGGCCGTTCAAAATTACGACACAGTTGAAAAATGAGACTTACGACCGTTTTTCACACTTACGACCATTGCAGCGATTAAATTTCAGATGCTTGGCAACTGGTTTCAACTTATGACCGTTGCAGTGGCCCGGGGTCACGTGATCCCCTTTTGTGACCTTCTGACCAGCAAAAACAGGGGAAGGCGCAAAAAGGCGGGACTAGAACTCACCACCTCCTGGTGATTGGCCCAAAGTCACTCAACTGACATTTGTGCTTAAGGCGGGAGTAGAACTCATCGACTCCTGATGATTGGCTCAAAATCACTCAACTGGCTTTTGGGCTTAAGGCGGGACTAGAACTCACCGCCTCCTGGTGATTGGCCCAAAGTCACTCAACTGACATTTGTGCTTAAGGCAGGAGTAGAACTCATCAACTTCTGGTGATTGGCCCAAAGTCATTCAACTGACATTTGTGCTTAAGGCGGGACTAGAACTCATTGACTCCTGGTGATTGGCCCAAAGTCACTCAACTGGCTTTTGTGCTTAAGGCGGGACTAGAACTCACCGCCTCCTGGTGATTGGCCCAAAGTCACTCAACTGACATTTGTGCTTAAGGCGGGACTAGAACTCACTGCCTCCTGGTGATTGGCTCAAAGTCACTCAACTGGCTTTTGTGCTTAAGTTGGGATTAGAACTCATTGCCTTCTGGTGATTGGCCCAAAGTCACACTCAACTGACATTTGTGCTTAAGGCGGGACTAGAACTCACCGCCTCCTGGTGATTGGCCCAAAGTCACTCAACTGACATTTGTGCTTAAGGCGGGACTAGAACTCACCGCCTCCTGGTGATTGGCCCAAAGTCACTCAACTGACATTTGTGCTTAAGGCGGGACTAGAACTCACTGCCTCCTGGTGATTGGCTCAAAGTCACTCAACTGGCTTTTGTGCTTAAGTTGGGATTAGAACTCATTGCCTTCTGGTGATTGGCCCAAAGTCACACTCAACTGACATTTGTGCTTAAGGCGGGACTAGAACTCACCGCCTCCTGGTGATTGGCCCAAAGTCACTCAACTGACATTTGTGCTTAAGGCGGGACTAGAACTCACCGCCTCCTGGTGATTGGCCCAAAGTTACTCAACTGGCTTAGCGTTTATATTTTTGTTAAGCCATAACATAGCTCGCTTTGGTGTAGCGTAAACAAAGCCCAAACCCAGCATTTGTGGCTTGTAATCTATGATTTATGGTCTAACACGTTGCTTTGCAAACTTTCAAAACATTGTTTTCAGGCAGTAAACCAGAGTTAAAGAACCAGGTTCCATGGGACAGAGACGCCACAGTTTATCTCTCCCGTTGAGCCCTACTTTCTTTAACTCCGGTTTACGGCTTAAACCATCATTTCCAAAGTTGGCAACCTCTTTCCCGCTTCCTCCTTTTTTTCTTTTTTTCTTCTGTGTTTGCTGTCACCGCACACATCACGGCGCAAAAAGAGTATAGAACAGACAGAGGCAAATCTCCCTCCAGACAAATTCGCTGACCGTTAACCCATCTGTGTAATTTTCTTGGCAACAATAGAAAAATGATTTCGAGAGCAGCTAATGGGACCCAGTCCTGTGCAACGAGGAAAATAACCCAGATTTTTATTTTTTTTTTAAAAAATGCTATTTTAGAATTTTGCCGACGATAAATACTGGGGATTTGAGCGGCTCCCCGCTCAGAGATTAAAATCCTTCTTCATATTGTCCTAATAATTGAATACACTTCGGTTTGGATACTTAATTTTTTCTTTTTTTAGCCATTTACCGCCCGTCGTACCGTAGCAGCCATTCTGCTCACTGATATTCTGTGGAACAGGATAATAAAACGGTCACAGAATCAAGGAGGTCTTCTAATCAATGAAATTCAACGTAGAGAAAAGGCAAGGCAAAGAAAACCAAAAGTTACACGTACAGACTGGGTGAAACCAGGTTTAATAGCAGTCACTGTGAGAGGGATCTTGGAATCTCAGTGGACAACCAGCAAAATACGAGCCAAGACTGCGCAGCGGCAGCCAAACAAGCCAACGCAATCCTAAATTGGATTAACCGAGGGATACGATCCAGATTGAGGGAGGGACTAACACCACTCTAGAAAGCCGTAGAAAGGCCACACCTAGAGTACTACCGGCACCCCGGTTCAGTCAGCTGCAACCGTGGCTGTCTGTTGGGGGCGAGTCACTGGCCCCAACAGAGAGGGTACGCAACTTGGGCGTTCTCCTGGATGGACGGCTGTCGTTTGAAGATCACTTGCCGGCCGTCTCCAGGAGAGCCTTTTACCAGGTTCGCCTGGTTCGCCAGTTGAGTCCCTTTCTGGACCGGGATGCCTTATGCACGGTCACTCATGCTCTCGTCACTTCTCGTCTGAATTATTGCAATGCTCTCTACATGGGGCTCCCCTTGAGGTGCACTCGGAGGCTTCAGTTAGTCCAGAATGCAGCTGCGCGGGTGATTGAGGGAGCCACACGTTGCTCCCGGGTAACACCGCTCCTGCGCAGTCTGCACTGGCTACCTGTGGCCTTTCGGGTACGCTTCAAGGTATTGGTTACCACCTTTAAAGCGCTCCATGGCTTAGGGCCCGGGTACTTACGGGACTGCCTGCTGTTACCTTATGCCTCCCACCGACCTGTACGCTCCCACAGAGAGGGTCTTCTCAGGGTGCTGTCCGCCAAGCAATGCTGGCTGGCGGCCCCCAGGAGAAGGGCCTTCTCTGTTGGAGCACCTACCCTCTGGAACGAACTTCCCCCCGGTTTGCGCCAAATATCTGACCTTTGGACCTTTCGCCGGGAATTAAAAACTTACTTATTCATCCAAGCGGGACTGGCCTGATTTTTAAATTTTAAATTTTAACTTTTTGTAATTTTATATGGGTTATTTTTAGGTTGGGTCAATTGACGGTTTTAATTCAGCCATTATTGAATATGTTTTTTAAATTGATATTTTAACTTTGTAAATTTTATTGTTTTTATCTTTGGCTGTACACCGCCCTGAGTCCTTCGGGAGAAGGGCGGTATAAAAATTTAAATAAATAAATAAATAATAAATAAATAAATACTGCATCCAGTTTTGGTCACCGCACTACAAAAAAATAAAAATGTTGAGACTCTAGAAAAAGTGCAGAGAAGAGCAACCAAGATTATTAAGGGACTGGAGGCTAAAACATACGGCAAACAGTTGCAGGAAGTGGGCCTGGCTAGAAGGACCAGGGGAGACATGATAGCGGGGTTCCAGTATTTGGGGGGGATGCCCCAGAGAGGAAGGGGGTCTGTGGCTCAGACTGGTAAGACAGTCTGTTATTAACAGCAGCTGCTTGCAATTACTGCAGGTTCAAGCCCCGCCAGGCCCAAGGTTGACTCAGCCTTCCATCCTTTATAAGGTAGGTAAAATGAGGACCCAGATTGTTGGGGGCAATAAAAAGTTGACTTTGTATATAATATACAAATGGATGAAGACTATTGCTTAACACTGTGTAAGCCGCCCTGAATCTTCGGAGAAGGGCGGGATATAAATGCAAATTAAAAAAAAAGTTATTTTCCAAAGCACCCGAAGGCCAGACAAGGAATAATGGATGGAAACTGAACAAGGAGAGATTCAACCTGGAAAGAAGGAGAAATTTCCTGACAGTGAAAACAATTCACCCATGGGACAGAAGTTGCCTTCGGAAGTTGTGGGAGCTTCATCCCTGGAGGCTTTCGAGAAGAGACTGGACTGCCATCTTGTCAGAAATGGTCTACGGTCTCCTGCTTGGGTGGGAGGGTTGGACTAGATGACCTACAAGGTCCCTTCCAACTGTTAAATCTGACAGTCCGGATCCTTGCTCCAGCTTCAGACAAATGGCTGTCCAATCTCTTCTCAAAATCCTCCAGGGACGGAGCACCCACAAGGTCTAGTGGCAAGCTGTTCCGCTGATGAATTGCTGTCGCTGTTAACGAAATTTCTTTCTTAATTCCAGGTTGCTTCTCTCCTCGATGACTTTCCATCCGTTGTCGTTTCTTTTCCTGCCTTCAGATGCTTTGGAGAATAGATTGACAAACTCCCCTCCCCCTTCTTCTTTATGGCAGACTTTGAAATCTCCTGCTTGGGTGGGAAGGAGGGATTGGACTAGATGACCTACAAGGTCCCTTCCAACTGCTGTTATTCTTTCCAGAACTGGACGCAGTCTTCCAAACACAGGCTCACCGGTCCGATATGCCCCATGAACAAAAGATGGGAAGGGGGGGAAATATATGTGTGTGTGTGTGTGTGTGTGTGTGTGTGTGTGTGTGTGTGTGTGTGTAGGTCTTTGGTTATTTGGGTTTTCTCCCGCATAAAATTGGAAGTGTCTTGGCAATGTTTCAACGAAGTCTCATTCGTCATCTTGTCACCCACTATGGAGATGTAGCACGACCACGACGCCAAACAAAAGCAATGCAGCTCACCAGCTCAAATCCTCCTGCAACTCAAACTAATCTGAGCACAACCAAGCCCCCACCCAAACAGGACACTCCCCCAGCCAATCAGAGCACAAAAAAACCCCCATCCAATCAGATCACAGCCACGCTCCCACCCAATCAGTTCAAACCCCCTCTAGCAGTTAAAAGGAAGAAACAGCTGCGATCACACATTGTTTCCAGAAGCACGAAGCTGAAGCCTGAAGATGATGAATGAGACTTCGTCAAAACGTTGCCAAGACACTTCCAATTTTACGTGGGAGAAAACCCGAATAACAAAGACCTACATACAAATACCCACGAAAATCTCAGAAAGTATATATACGTCAAGTGCCTGATCTTCGGACCTTTCGTCGTGAGCTAAAAACATATTTATTCACTCAAGCAGGACTGGCATAAATAGTTGATTTTAAATTGGGGTTTTAGTGATTTTAAATTTTTAAATTTTTTAAATTATCGGCCGTTTATTAATAGTTTCTTTTAATTTCTTTTAATTGTATATATTCTGTATTTTATTCCGGCTGTACACCGCCCTGAGTCCTTCGGGAGAAGGGCGGTATAAAAATCTAATAAAATAAAAATAAAATAAAAATAAATATATATATATATATATATATGTAGGTCTTTGGTTATTTAGGTTTTCTCCCGCGTAAAATTAGAAGTGTCTTGGCGACGTTTCGACGAAGTCTCATTCGTCATCTTCGTGCTTCTAGGCTCCTATATATGTGCAGATCTTTGGTTATTCGGGTTTTCTCCCGCGTAAAACACACACACACACACACATATATATATCTCCTTTCCGTAGAAAAGTGGAATGCCAGGACGGCTGCATTTGCAGAAGATTCAAGACGATGGAAGCGAAAGCCTCGTTCGCTTGCAATGCATAATTTATGGCTTGTGGCCACCAGCTACAGAGATCAATTGCAGACTTAAATGGCTTGGAAAAAAAAAAAGTAATGAAACAGGAAAAAAAAAAAACAGGGGAGGGAAAACAAAAGGCCGGGATTCTGGAAGCATCAGGTAGAAGAGATTTTTTTTTAAAAAAAAGCTCCTAACGCGGAGCCCTTTTAAGCCAATTGTTCAAAATGGACCCACGAATTTGCAGACGCCCGTTTTTTTTCAAGCTATCTCCCTCGGCGCCCGCCGTCCTGCCTTGTAAAAATGTCCCTCGCTAAACCAGACTGTTGTTCCGCGAGTTTTGCCCCGTTTTTAGATAAAGATTAACAGAGTCGGAAGGCACCTTGGAGGTCATCTAGTCCAACCCCCCCACACCCAAGCAGGAGACCTTAACATCATTTCTGACAAGATGGCAGTCCAGTCTCTTCTCGAAAGCCTCCAGAGATGAAGCTCCCACAACTTCCGAAGGCAACTTGTGGTCCATCAAGGTTGGATGGTTCTCACGGTCCGAAAATTTCTCCTGATTTCCAGGTCGAATCTCTCCTTGGTCTGTTTCCATCCATTATTCCTTGTCTGGCCTTCGGGTATTTTGGAAAATAGCTTGACCCCCCACCTCCTCTCTGTGGGGCAGCCCCTCAAATATTGGAAGATGCTCTCATGTCTCCCCTGGTCCTTCTCTTCCCTAGACTAGCCAGGCCCAGTTCCTGCAACCGTTCATCGTATCTTTTAGCCTCCAGTCCCCTATAATCATCCTGGTTGCTCTTCTCTGCACTCTTTTCTAGAGTCTCAACATCTTTTTTTATAGCGTGGGGACTAAAACTGTATTCAGTACCCTAGGTGTGGTCTTACTAAGGACTAACACCCCCCTTGATCTGGATTGTATCCTTCTGTTAATGCAGCTAGACACAAGAAACAACTAGACACAAGAACAGTTTTTTCCCGAAGGCCATCACTCTGCTAAACAAATAATTCCCTCAACACTGTCAGACTATTTACTGAATCTGCACTACTATTAATCTTCTCATCGTTCCCATCACCAATCTCTTTCCATTTATGACTGTATGACTGTAACTTGTTGCTGGCAATCCTTATGATTTATATTGATATATTGACCATCAATTGTGTTGTAAATGTTGTACCTTGATGAACGTATCTTTTCTTTTATGTACACTGAGAGCATATGCACCAAGACAAATTCCTTGTGTGTCCAATCACACTTGGCCAATAAAATTCTATTCTATTCTATTCTATTCTATTCTATTCTATTCTATTCTATTCTATTCTATGCGATTTAGGATTGCGTTGGCTTTTTTGGCTGCCGCCGCACATTGCTGGCTCATATTTAACTGGTTGTCCACTAAGACTCCAAGATCCCCTTCATAGGGACCGCCGTTAAGCCTGGTTTTGCTCAAGTTTGTATGTGTAACTTTTGGTTTTTTTCCTGCCTCAGTTTAAGACCTGACTTTTCTCTACGTTGAATTTCATTTTGTTGGAGAGGATCTGGTGTTCGAGTCTGTCGAGATCCATTTGGATCCTGAGCCAATCGTCTAAGGCCGTGAGGGCGAACCTATGACTCGCGTGCCAGAAGTGGCACGCCAAGCCATCTCTCTGGGCACACCAGCTGTCGCTCGTTGCGTCTCCTGGGTTTGCGCGCAGGAGCGTGGCAAACCGCAAGAGTAAGCTCCCGGGCACGCATGCCCGCAGCAGAAACCGGAAGCTGAGCTGTGTGCTAAGTGCGCCAGGCAGGAAGGGAGAGAGGGAGGGAGAGAGGGAAGAAAGAAGGGAGGGAAAGGAAGGAAGGAAGGAAGGAAGGAAGGAAGGAAGGAAGGAAAAGGGGACAGAGGGAGGGAGGAAGGGAGGCAGGGAGGAAGGAAGAGAGGAAAAGGAAGGGAGGGAGGGAGGGAATGGATGGAAGGAAAGAAGGGAGGGAGGAAGGGAGGAAAGGAGGAGGAATGGATGGAAGGAAGGGAGGAGGAGGAATGGATGGAAGGAAAGAAGGAGGAGGAAGGAGGAAAGGAGGAGGAGGAATGGAAGGAGGAAGGAGGAATGGAAGGGAGGAGGAGGAATGGAAGGAAGGAAGGAAAGAAGGGAGGGAGGGAGGGAGGGAATGGAAAGAAGGAAGGGAGGAAGGAAGAGAGGGAGGGAGGGAGGGCGGAAGGGAGGGAAGGAAGGAAGGAAGGAAAAGAGGACAGAGGGAGGGCGGGAATGGAAGGAAGGAAGGGAGGGAGGGAATGGAAGGAAGGAAGGAAGGAAGGAAGGATCATGAAAGATAGAAGGAAGGTGGGTTGCAGAGAGGAGGAGGAGGAAAAGAGGAGGAGGAGGAAAAGGAGGAAGGAAGGAAGGAAGGAAGGAAAAGAGGACAGAGAGAGGGCGGGAATGGAAGGAAGAAAGGGAGGGATGGAATGGAAGGAAGGGAGGGAAGAAGGAAGGGGAGAGGGGAGGGGAGGGGAGGGATTGTGGTCGTAAGTCAAGGACTCCCTGTTATATGGTGAGGCTGTAGGGAGGTGGGGTCATCACGGCGACCCGTTTGCCAGCTTTGACGTTGCAATTTCCTCCCTGCCCCCGCCTGTCCCACGTTGCAGAGTGGGGTAAGTAGGGTGGTTACACCACTTCCTCTCCTCACTTGACACCCCAAATGGCCTCGCCAGCCCCACCCTCTGAAGGGAAGGGCTTCCTTTTTGCACGCTTTCGTGGCTGCGCACGGGTTCACGGGCAGAAAAAAAAACCAAGGAACCGAAAATAACAGAATGACCAAGAAGTCGGAAGAGTCCTTGGAGGTCCTCTAGTCTCGTCCAACCCCTCCCCTCCCCACCTGGCTCAAGCAGGGGACCCTCCACCGTTTCAGACCAATGGCTGTCCAATCTCTCCTTAAAAACCTCCAGTGATGAAGCAGCAACCCACAACTTCTGGTGGCAAGTCGTTCCACCGGTGAATTGTTCTCACTCAAATGAAGATATTATTAACTTCATGCCAAGTTAATAATAATAATAACAACAACAACCAGAGTTGGAAGGGACCTTGGAGGTCTTCTAGTCCAACCCCCTGCCCAGGCAGGAAACGCGCGGGTGATAGAGGGAGCCCCTCGTGGCTCCCGCGTGACACCTATCCTGCGCAGACTGCACTGGCTACCTGTGGCTTTCCGGGTGCGCTTCAAGGTTTTGGTGACAATCTTTAAAGCGCTCCATGGCATAGGGCCGGGCTATTTACGGGACAGCCTACTGCTACCGAATACCTCTCACCGACCCGTGCGCTCTCACAGAGAGGGACTCCTCAGGGTGCCGTCAGCTAGGCAGTGCCGTCTGGCGACACCCAGGGGAAGGGCCTTCTCTGTGGGGGCTCCCACCCTCTGGAACGAGCTTCCCCCAGGACTTCGTCAACTTCCGGACCTCCGAACCTTCCGTCGCGAGCTTAAAACACACTTATTTATCTGCGCGGGACTGGATTAGATTTTAAATTTATGGTTTTAAATGGGTTTTATTATTTATATGGTTTTAACAATTCGGCTATGGAATAAGTTTTTTACTTGTTATTTTAGTTTGTATTTATGTGTATTTTTAAGTGCCTGTGAACCGCCCTGAGTCCCTAGGGAGATAGGGCGGTATATAAATGTGAACAATAAAATAAATAAAATAATAAATAATAAACCCTACACCATTTCAGACAAATGGCTATCCAACATTTTCTTTAAAATTTCCAGTGTTGGAGCATTTACAACTTCTGCAGGCAAGTTGTTCCACTTATTGATTGTTCTAACTGTCAGGAAATTTCTCCTTAGTTCTAAGTTGCTTCTCTCCTTGATTAGTTTCCACCCATTGCTTCTTGTTCTACCCTCAGGTGCTTTGGAGAATAGCTTGACTCCCTCTCCTTTGGGGCAGCCCCTGAGATATTGGAAGACTGCTATCATGTCTCCCCTAGTCCTTCTTTTCATTAAATTAGACCTATCGAGTTCCTGCAACCGTTCTTCATATGTTTTAGCCTCCAGGCCCCTAATCATCTTTGTTGCTCTTCTCTGCACTCTTTTTAGGGTCTCAGCATCTTTTTTACATCGCGGCGACCAAAACTAGATGCAATATTCCAAGTGTGGCCTTACCAAGGCATTATAAAGTGGTATTAACACTTCACGTGATCTTGATTCTATCCCTCTGTTGATGCAGCCCGTTAATTGTTCTGTCAGGAAATTTCTCCTTAGTTCTAAGTTGCTTCTGTCCTTGATTTATTTATTTATTTTATTTGCATTTATATCCCGCCCTTCTCCGAAGACTCAGGGCGGCTTACAATGTATAGGGCAATAGTCTCATTCTATTTGTATATTTACAAAGTCAACTTATTGCCCCCCCAACAATCTGGGTCCTCATTTTACCTACCTTATAAAGGATGGAAGGCTGAGTCAACCTTGAGCCTGGTGGGACTTGAACCTGCAATATTGCAAGCAGTTGCTGTTAATAACAGGCTGCATTAGCCTGTTGAGCCACCAGAGGCCCTTTTTTTGATGAGTTTCCATCTGCGGCTTCTTGTCCTGCCTTCAAGCCGATTTGGAGAAACGCCCGTGTTTTCCCGAAAATAAGACCCTGTTTTATATATATATATATATATATTTGAACCCTGAAATAAACGCTTGGCTTTATTGCCACGCACTCAAAAGCCCGATTGGGCTTATTATTATCAGGGGATGTCTTATTTCAGGGGAAACAGGGTAGGTGGACCCCCATCTTCTTTGGGGCAGCCCTTCAAATATTGGAAGACTTGCTAGCCTGTCCTCCCGAAGTCTTTCTATTCCTTAAACTCGACATAGACAAAGAATGTTCTTTCTGCGCCAACTCGGAAAGCTCAACCTGCCCAAGGAGCTGCTGATCCAGTTCTACAGAGGAATTATTGAATCTGTCATTTGCACCTCTATAACTGTCTGGTTTGGTTCTGCAACCCAACAAGACGGACACAGACTTCAGAGGATAATTAGAATTGCAGGAAAAAACTATTGCTACCAACCTGCCTTCCATGGAGGACCTGTATACTGCACGAGTCAAAAAGAGGGCTGTGAAAATATCTACAGACCCCTCACATCCTGGACATAAACTGTTTCAATTCCCTACCCTCATAACGACGCTACAGAGCACTGCACACCAAAACAACTAGACAGAAGGGCAGGTTTTTCCTGAACGCCGTCACTCCACTAAACAAATAATTCCCTCAACACTGTCAAACTATTCACTAAATCTGCACTACTATTAATCTTCTCATCATTCCTATCATCCATCTCCTCCTACTTATGACTGTATGACTGTAACCTTGTTGATGGTATCCTTATAATTTATATTGACTGTTTCCTGATATGATTTTTGATTGCTTATTTGTACCCCATGACTATCATTAAGTGTTGTACCTTATGATTCTTGATGAAGGTATCTTTTCTTTTATGTACAGTGAGAGCCTATGCACCAAAGACAAATTGCTTGTGCGTCCAATCACACTTGGCCAATAAAAAATTCTCTTCTCTTCTCTTCTCTTCTCTTTCCTTCTCTTCCTATATTCTATTCTATTCTATTCTATTCTATTCTAATTCTAATTCTAATTCTAATTCTAATTCTAATTTTATTCTAGTGAATTCCAGCAACCAGTATGTAAATGTTTTAACCTCCAATTTCCTAACTATCTTTGTTGCTCTTTTCTGGCCTCTTACTAGAGTCTCAACATTTTATTTTATTTTTTATATCGTGGCGACCAAAACTGAATGCCATATTCCAAGCGTGGTCTTACCCAGGCCTTATAAAGTGCTATTAACACGTCATGTGATCTTGATTCACATGTGTGTGCGCACGTGTGTTTGTGTGTAAGGGAAAGGAAAATCAGTCTGAAAGTACATCAGGTAGTAACTATCCTACACGTGGGGCGGGTGTGATCAAGGAAACCTATCTGCCCACCTCCCTCCCTGTTTTTATGAACACCCTGGATGGCATTCCTGCTGGCTGCCAATGTTAACAAGGACAAGGGAGCTTCTATGCATGTACAGAGGGCTTTGCTTTTTCGGACCGTGAGCTAACCTGCCAAGGAAGATCCTAAATGAAAAAAGACAAAAGGCTGAGTACATGTGTGTATGTGTGTGTGCGATTTTAATTTTCCCCATTATTATTTTTTTTATGCAACTATCTAGAATAGCATTTCTCAAGCTTGTGGCCACTTGAAGAAGGGCGGACTTCAACTCCCAGAATTCCCCAGGCAGCATGAAGGTTAGCCACCTCAGCCGCTTAAGTTGGGTGAACTTCAACTCCCATAATTCCCCAGGCAGCATGGAGGCTACCAACCTCAGCTGCTTATGATGGGTGAACTTCAACTCCCAGAATTCCCCAGCCAGCATGAAGGTTAGACACCTCAGCCGCTTAAGTTGGGTGAACTTCAACTCCCATAATTCCCCAGGCAGCATGGAGGTTAGCCACCTCAGCCACTTAAGATGGATGACTTCAACTCCCATAATTCCCCAGGCAGCATGGAGGTTAGTCACCTCAGCCGCTTAAGATGGGTGGACTTCAACTCCCAGAATTCCCCAGGCAGCATGGAGGTTAGCTACCTCAGCCGGTTAAAGATGGGTGGACTTCAACTCCCAGAATTCCCCAAGCAGCATGGAGGCTACCAACCTCAGCCGCTTAAAATGGGTGAACTTCAACTCCCAGAATTCCCCAGCCAGCATGGAGGCTACCAACCTCAGCCGCTTAAAATGGGTGAACTTCAACTCCCATAATTCCCCAGGCAGCATGGAGGTTAGTCACCTCAGCCGCTTAAGATGGGTGGACTTCAACTCCCAGAATTCCCCAGGCAGCATGGAGGTTAGCTACCTCAGCCGGTTAAAGATGGGTGGACTTCAACTCCCAGAATTCCCCAAGCAGCATGGAGGCTACCAACCTCAGCCACTTAAGATGAGTGAACTTCAACTCCCAGAATTCCCCAGCCAGCATGGAGGCTACCAACCTCAGCCGCTTAAAATGGGTGAACTTCAACTCCCAGAATTCCCCAGCCAGCATGGAGGCTACCAACCTCAGCCGCTTAAGATGGGTGAACTTCAACTCCCAGAATTCCCCAGGCAGCATGGAGGCTACCAACTTCAGCCACTTAAGATGCTGACTAGGGAATTCTGGGAGTTGAAGTCCACCCCTCTTCAGGTATCTACAAGCTTCCGAAACACCCATCTAGAACCTACAAGGATTCTCTCCCTCCCCCCCACATTCCTTTATAAGATTAGAAACCGTGGCAGACACCAACAAGCCAGCCCAGCCGGGGATTATGGATCCTGTTATTCAATACCAAGAGGGAGCATCCAATCCGAATACCTAAGCAGCCTAGGCCAATCTATTTCGGCACAGACATTTCTCGCTGCGAAACGGATCTAACGGGCACATCGAGAGACCCAACCTCAGACTGGCCCCACCATCATCCACAGCCGAACCCGAGAAGGGACCCAACCTTCTATTTGAGAAAAGCCAAGGACATCCTCACCAGACCTGCCTCTCCTCCCCCCCTCAACCACCACCATCGGGGTCTTTAACCCTAACCTCTGCCCCCCCAATGGAAGCCGTCACCCTCAACGAGGGTCTTAAGCTGCCAAATCTGGAGTTATTTCCACAACAGTCCACCAAAGTCCTCAAAAGCTCCGAGGACGAAACACGGTTTCGCCGAAACACGGTCAAGGTGAGGCTAGGTGAGGCTCGGTTAGCTGGTGGCGAAGATACAACCCCCCCCCCCGCCCCGTATTGTGTGAATGCAACGAACGCCTGGATGCCAAGTTATATATCAGGGAGGAAAGAATTAAGCACCCTGGACAGTGGGGAGAGAAAAAAAAGGGGGGAATAAATTGGGAATTTCTTCCTGGGAAAAATGTAGGGGGCTTTTTTGGGGGGGAGGTTGAGGTGGGGAAGAGGAGAGGGTTTTGAAGTGTGGAGGAAGATGATTTGGGGCGTTTATTTCTTGAAATTTATCTGCCATCCATCAGGTAGCAAAGGTATGGGGATTTATCGGTGCCTGCCACCCCCAGAGGCAAAATCGTGCCCATCTTGGAGCAAAGGAGTTGATGGGGGGGGGGGGGCGGGAGGCTTACTTCTGATTTTTGTTTTTTTAAAAAAAAGGCCTTTATTTATCCCCTCCCCTCCTGGATGGAAACATGACCGACCCAAGCTGATTAGAATGAGAGAGAGAGAGAGAGAGAGAGAGATGGAGAAAGAAAGAGAGAGAGAGACAGAGAGAGAGAGAGAAAGAGAGAGAGAGATGGAGAGAGAAAGAGAGAGAAAGATGGAGAGAGAGAAATGGAGGGAGAAAGAGAGAGAGAGAGATGGAGAGGGAGAGAGATGGAGGGAGAAAGAGAGAGATGGAAAGAGAGAAAGAGAGAGAGAAAGAGAAAGAGATGGAGAGAGAAAGAGAGAAAGAAATGGAGAGAGAAAGAGAGAGAGAGAGATGGAGAGAGAGATGGAGGGAGAAAGAGAGAGAAAGAGAGAGATGGAAAGAGAGATAGAGAGAGAAAGAGAGAGAGAGATGGAGAGAGAAAGAGAGAGATTGAGAGCAAGAGAGATGGAGAGAGAGAGAGAGATGGAGAGAGAGAAAGAAATGGAGAAAGAGAGAGAGAGAGAGAGATGGAGAGAAAGAGAGAGATGGAGAGAGAAAGAGAGAGAAAGAGAGAAAGAGATGGGGAGAAAGAGACAGAGAGAGACAGAGAGAGAGAGGAAATGGAGCTAGTAGTCCTCATGATTTTTAGGAATTCAAGACCAGCCTTTCCGGATGGGTAGGTGGAGCGGGGTGGGGGTGGGGGCTGCTCTCCTGTCACGGCCAAGGCAGGGGCAGACAGGTGGGGTTGAAGGGGGTGGGTGGCTGGGAAACCCACAGAACCAAAAGTGAAAGGGACCCCCCCCACTCAAGATAAGGAGGAGTGGGTGGTGACTTTGGGGGCGGGGGTGGTGGAAACAAGCCCCCCCCTAATCCTCCTCTTCTCGTGGGCACAGAGAGGAGGAGGGCTTGGATGGGGAAGCCAGCCAGGCAGCGGAGCCATGAGGTGGGTGGGAAGAAGGGGGCTGCCCGGGTGAAGGGGGGGTTGGGGAGGGGGAGATTCAGGCTGCAAAAAGGGGGGAGACAGAGAGGAGGAAGGAAGGAAAGGAAAGGGAAAGGAAGGGAAGGGAAAGGAAAGGAAAGGAAAGGAAAGGAAAGGAAGGGAAGGGAAGGGAAAGGAAAGGAAGGGAAGGGAAGGGAAAGGAAAGGAAAGGAAAGGAAAGGAAAGGAAAGGAAAGGAAAGGAAGGGAAAGGATGGATGGAAAGAAGGATGGATGGATGGAAAGGACCAGTATTCCCCCCCCCCCATCCTCATTCCGTCTGGCGGTCTTTCCTTTGGAGTGGATGAGTAGGTGGGGATGCGGGGGGGGGGGTCTTCCTTTGGCCAAGACGGTCCACACCTTCCTTGGATGGGTGGGTGGGGGGTGGTCGATGCAAGGAACGAGGCAGGGATGCTGCGGGCGCGGGGATGCCCTCCTGCCCCCCCCCTTCCTCTGCCACCCACCCACCCACCCACCTTTGGAGTGGAGGGGGGCTGGGGGAGGGTCCCAGGTTCCCTCCCCCCCCCACTTACCTTGCAGCTCGCGAGCAACCTCCCACCCGGCGCGGGCCATCTCAGCTGCGGCAGCAGGAGCCGGCACATGCCTGGGCTGCTGGGGCGGCGGTGGGAGCCACGGAGGCTGCGCATTCGCCTTCTCTTTTCTCTCTCCCCCCCCCACTTCTCCCCATCCCCTCCCCTCCTTCGGCACCGGTTGCTGGGGGACCCCTCCCCACCCAGACACCCTCCCCTCCCCAAATCTCTCCAGGGTCTTCCTCCTCTTGAATCCTCCCATTAAGAAGGGAAGGAAGGAAGCCCCCACCCACCTCCCTTGCGTAAAGCAGCCCCTCCCAAGGGAAGGGGCGCTCTGGGACCCTCCTCCAGATGATTCCCCTCCCACCCCATTATTCCACTTTCCTGGGAGGAAAGGGGTCCTTTTTTCCCCTGCCCCCAGGTTTAAGATTGTGGATATTTGTCCCCAAGGGAAGGGTTTTCCAGGACCCCTCCAGCTGTCACCCCTCTAAACCCTCCCCCATTATTCCCACTTTCCTGGGAGGGTCCCGTCGTCGTCGTGGTTTGAATGGGGCAGAGGTGGCAAAGGAGGAGGGTTGTCCTTTTCCTCTGCCCCCAAAAAACCTCCAGGTTTAAGATTGTGAATTTTTCTCCCCAAGGGAAGGGCTTTCTAGGACACACACCCCTCCCTGAATTCCCACCCTCCTGCCACTTTCCTGGGAGGGTCAAATCCTGGTTTGATTGCAAATTGGGAGGGGCATCCTCCTGTCTCCCCGCCCCGCCCACAAGAGACATAGGCTTAGTTTGGGGACCCCAAAGGGAAGGGCTTTCCGGATGCCCCCCCCACCTTCCTCCTGTCACTTTCTCTGGGAGGGTCAAATGCTGGTTTGAACAAGGGCAGAGACTGCAAATCGAAGGGGGCGCCCTCCTTCCTCTCCCCCACTTCTCCCCATCCCTCCCTCCTTCGGCACCGGTTGCTGGGGACCCTCCCACCCAGACACCCTCCCCTCCCCAAATCTCTCCAGGGTCTTCCTCCTCTTGAATCCCTCCCCATTAAGAAGGGAAGGAAGGAAGCCCCCACCCACCTCCCTTGCGTAAAGCAGCCCCCTCCCAAGGGAAGGGGCGCTCTGGGACCCTCCCTCCAGATGATTCCCCTCCCACCCCATTATTCCACTTTTCCTGGGAGGAAAGGGGTCCTTTTCTCCCCTGCCCCCAGGTTTAAGATTGTGGATATTTGTCCCCAAGGGAAGGGTTTTCCAGGACCCCTCCAGCTGTCACCCCTCTAAACCCTCCCCCATTATTCCCACTTTCCCTGGGAGGGTCCCGTCGTCGTCGTGGTTTGAATGGGGCAGAGGTGGCAAAAGGAGGAGGGGGTTGTCCTTTTTTTTCCTCTGCCCCCCCCCAAAAAAACCTCCAGGTTTAAGATTGTGAATTTTTCTCCCCAAGGGGAAGGGGGCTTTCTAGGACACACACCCCCTCCCCGAATTCCCCACCCCTCCTGCCACTTTTCCTGGGAGGGGTCAAATCCTGGTTTGATTGCAAATTGGGGAGGGGGCATCCTCCTGTCTCCCCGCCCCGCCCACAAGAGACATAGGCTTAGTTTGGGGGACCCCAAAGGGGAAGGGGCTTTCCCGGATGCCCCCCCCCCACCTTCCTCCTGTCACTTTCTCTGGGGAGGGTCAAATGCTGGTTTGAACAAGGGCAGAGACTGCAAATCGGGAAGGGGGGGCGCCCTCCTTCCTCTCCCCCACCCGCCCATCTCCCTGAGAGAGACAGATTTGTGGGGGGGGGGACCCTCCCCACCTCCCCAAAACTGGCTCTCGGGCCCCACCGGCACACACACGCCTCCGAGCAAATTCTCCAAGATGGGAAAGCCGAACCTGTGGTTGCTTAGAGGCGAGAAATGCAAGCCGTGGCTCCATTCCTCTCTGGATTTTCCCCCAGACAAATGACAAACTGGCTTAAACAGCCCGGGAATCTCGGTTTGTCGGGTCAACAGGTGGAGTTTCCCCCCCCCCCCAAGATCTTGCGCACTCAAATGAGCCAGAGATCTGTGGGGGCACCTTTGATGGGCCCGCGATGTAAATTCATCGGCCCGGAAATAAATCGAATAGCACGAAGCTGGAATTTGCAAAGCGCGACCCTTGATTTTTTAAAAAAATTTTTTAAAAATTATTTATGATCAAAATAATCGAAATCATCCTGCTATGATTAAAATTACTTGCAGATCAAAATCGTCCTTTCGCGGGCTCGGAAAAAGCCAACGGAAGAGGCTGGCTTTAAAAAAAAAAAAAAAAAGGAATGCAGAGCCACGCGTCGCAAGAAACCAACAAACCAACAATGGTGGTTTAACCAGGATCTCGTGGCTCAACCGCCAGCTTGGGCAGCCAAACCAGGATTTCACCAACTTGGGCATTTTAAAAAGGTTTGGACTTCAACTCCCAGAATTTCTCCAGCCTCAAAACTTTAGGAAAGGTGAAATTGATCACGTCTTTATTAGAGGATCAAAGAAATTCGTATGAAATTCTTAATTAGAGGATAAAACCAATTCTTTAATTAGACGGTCAAACAAATTCGACAATTGTCATTAGCATGTTGGTGACTGACATTTGAGCAGTTTTAGGGGATGGCCTTGACTTATGAACACAATTGAGCCAAAAAAAATAAAAAATCCATTGCTAAGCAAGAGGTGTTTTAAGTGAGTTTCGCCCCATTTTACGGCCTTCCTTTCTTGTCACCGTGGTTAAGTGAATCACTGCAGCCGTTAAGTTAGTCGCACGGTTTTTGTTAAGGGAATCTGGCTTTCCCATGGACTGTGCTGGTCCGAAGGTCGCAAAAGAGGATCACGTATGTGCCCCCCCACACCCAGGACGTTGCGACCGTCGTAAATACGACTCAAGCTGCCAAGCGTCCGACTTTTGGTCCCGTGACCCAGCACGAGGATGCTGCGACGGTTGTTAAGTGTGAAACCCCCCCCCTTTTTTTTTTTTGCAGCTCCCCTTGTAACTCCAAGCGGTCGCTAAGCGAACGGTTGTAAGTCGAGGACTAGCTGTAAAGAGGAAAAAAACACAGGAGAATGGTGGATTGGCTAAGACACTGAGCTTGTCAGTCAGAAAGGCCGGCAGTTCGGCGGTTCGAATCCCTAGTCTCCCGCATGAGCAGGGGGGGTTGGACTAAATGACCTCCAAGGTCCCTTCCAACTCTGTTACTGTTGCTATATTATGCTAGCCCAATATTGCTGGTCGTTGCTTTTTTTTTAAAATCAGAAAAAAAAAACCCAGAAAAAAAGAGAAGCAGCATAGAAAAAGGGGCCCAATCCACTTCCCCGTGTTTGCTTCCCCAAATTTCTACAAACAATTTCTCCTGGTTACCAGCCAACTTTTTAAATTGAAGATAAATTTCCCCTTTTTTAAAAAAAAAAACAAAAAAAGTCAGACTCGGAAAACGATGCAAATAAAAATTAGAAAGTTGGAAGTTAAAAATACTTCCGAATGATAAAAGAGTTAGTCCTCGACTTACAACACTTAATGACCGCAACGGCATTGGGAAAAAAAGGGACTTGGAAGCATTTTTCACACTTTACGACCGTTCGAACGGTTGACTGACTCAGATTTATGACGGTTGCGGTGTCGTGGGGTCACCCGATTCCCCCCCTTTGGCGACCTTCGGACCAGCAAAGTTCAATGGGGGGAGCCAGACCGTGTGACTTAATAATAATAATAATAATAATAATAATAATAATAATAATAATAATAATAATAATAATAATAATAATAATAATAATAATAATGTTTTAATTTGTATACCGCCCTTCTCCCGAAGGACTCAGGGCGGTGAACAACCAAATAAAATACAAACAGAAACATACACCATAATTAAAACAGCCCTTAAGAAACTGATTCAAAATTGCCAGAAAATTTAAAATGACATTACACCCCATAAAATTACAGAAATTTAAAACCCATCACAATTCAATTTAAAATTCAAAAATTAAAATCAGGCCAGTCCAGCCATATGAAATAAATAGGTTTTAAGTTCGCGGCGAAAGGTCCTAAGGTCCTAAGGTCCGGTAATTGTCGAAGCCCGAGGGGAAATTTGAACGACGTCAGTGATTCACTTAACAAAGGCGGCAAGGAAAAGTCGTAAAACGGGGCAAACCGTCCCTTAACGAAGTTCTCGTTTAGCGAGATAAATTTGGGGGGTCCATTGCGGTCGTTAAGTACGAGGACTAATTGTAATACCTCGGACGGCATGACCAATGTTTAATGGACCCCTGGAGAGACTGAAATAGCCATCGGCCAGATTTCATCCAGATTTAATCTGTTATTTGGTGGGCAGACGGAAAGGGTGGATTGGATGACCTCGCCAGGTCCCTTTCGGGATTCTACAACTCCGTGGCAGTTTTGGAGACGCTTGAGCTTGTTGATCAGAAAGGTCGGCAGTTTCGGCGGTTCGAATCTCTAGTTCCCCTCGGACTTCGACAACTACCTGACCTTAGGACCTTTCGCTGCGAACTTAATTTTCTTATTTATTTCGTATGGCTGGACTAGCTTGATTTTTATCTTTAAATTTTAATTGAATTTGATGGGTTTTTAAAGTTTTGTAATTTTATGGGGGTGTATGTTATTTTAATATTTGGGCAAATTTAAATTAGTTTTTTAAGGAATGTTTAACTATTGTGTATATCTGTATTTTATCTGCCTGTTCACCGCCCTGAGTCCTTCGGGAGAAGGGCGGTATACAAATTAAAATATTCATATTCATATTCATAGTGCACGTCTCCTGCGTGAGCAGGGGGTTAGACTAGATGGCCTCCAAGGTCCCTTCCAACTCTGTTACTGTTTTACTTTATCTCACTCTTTTTCGCCCCCCCTCCTGGAGCGTTTAGAGGGGAAGTAAAACCAGTTAACCAACCCGTTTTTACCCACATCGATTTAAAAAGAAAAAGTTACCTCATAAACTGAAACCGAATTTGTCAATTTTGGAGGAAGATTACCAAATAAGGCTTGTTTTAAAAAAAAAAAAAAAAAACGGTTTCCTTGAAGGGCCTAGAATCGAAGGGACTTCATCCAAAACTTAAATCCTGGATTTGCAAGCCGTTTGTGGATTTAAAAAAAAAATAAAATAAAAAAAACTCTGCACGTGCTCAGAGGACGGTGGCTTTTCTGGAAACCTCAAAAGCCAGAAATGGGGGGGGGGGGCCGAATAGCAGTAGAATCGGTAAGAGGGAGAGAGTCCAGCTTTTTTTTTTTCCCTCCTCCGTTTGTGCGGTGTGTATGTGTGTGTGAGTTTTGTGTGTTTTGTGCGTTCAGTCGTTTCTCGGTCTGCCTCATTTTTGGGCTTTGACTTCCTGTTGTTGGGGCTTGGTTGCCTTTTTTCTTGCCCAGCCGCTTCCGTTCCATCTGTAAGTGAATTCTGGGCTTCTGAAAAGAGACGCTTTTAAAAAGTCCTCGGCTTACGACCCCAACGGAGCCCAACATGTCCGTCGCTAAAGGAAGACACAGCCTCATTTTACCAGGTTTCTGGCCACCGTTGTTAAGTGAATCGCTGCAGTTAAATTAGTAATATGGTTCCTTCTTCCTACGTCTTTTCCTTCTTTCCTCCCTCCCTTTTTTCTTTTCATTCCTTCCATCTTTTCTTTCTTCCTGCTTTCCACCTCTCCTTCCTTCCTTCCTCCCTCCCTCCATTTTTTCTCTTTTGTCCGTTGCTTATTTCTTTTCTTTCTTCCTTCTGTCCCTCTTTTCCTTGCTTCTTCCTGCCTTTCTTTTTTCCTTTCCTTTCCTTCCTTCCATTCTTCTTCTTTCTACCTTTCTTTTCCTTCCTTCCTTCCATTTTTCTTTTATCGCGTGCTTTCTTTCTACATCACTTTTATTTCTCCCCTCCCTCCCATTTCCATCCTTCTTTTTTTCTTCCAGTTTTCTTTTATTTATTTTTTCCTTCCTTCTACCTCACTTTCCTTCCTTCCTTCCTTCCTCCCTCTTTCAATTTTTCCTTTTTCCTTCTTCCTTTCTACCTCTCCTTCCTTTTCTTTCCTTCCTCCCTCTTCCTTTTTTCTTTTTCTTTCTCTTCCTCCCTCTTTCTTCCTTCCATTTTTCCTTGCTTTCTTTCTTCCTTTCTACGTCTCCTTCCTTCCTTCCATTTTTCCTTTCTTTCTTCCTTTCTACATCTCCTTCCTTCTTCCTTCCATTTTTCATTTCTTTCTTTCTTTTCTACGTCTTCCTCCCTCCATTTTTTGTTGCTTTCTTGTTTCCTTTCTAGTACGTCTCCTTCCTCCCTCCTTCTTCCTTCCATTTTTCATTTTCTTCTTTTCCTCTCCTTCCTTCCTTCCTTCCTTCATCCCTCTTCCTTCCATTTTTCCTTGCTTTCTTTCCTTTCTACATCTCCTTCCTTCTTCTTCCTTCCAATTTTCATTTTTCTTTTCTTCTCCTTCCTTCCTTTCTTCCTTCCTTCCTTTCTTCCTTTCTACATCTTCCTTTCTTCTTCCCTCTTCCTTCCATTTTTCCTTGTTTTCTTGTTTCCTTTCTAGTACGTCTCCTTCCTTCCTCCCTCCCTCTTTCTTCCTTCCATTTTTCATTTCTTTCTTCTTTTCGTCTCCTTCCTTCCTTCCTCCCTCTTCCTTCCATTTTTCCTTGCTTTCTTTCCTTTCTACATCTCCTTCCTTCTTCTTCCTTCCATTTTTCATTTCTTTCTTTTCTTCTCCTTCCTTCCTTTCTTCCTTCATCCCTCTTCCTTCCATTTTTCATTTCTTCTTTTCCTCTCCTTCCTTCCTTCCTTTCTTCATCCCTCTTCCTTCCATTTTCTTTGCTTTCTTTCCTTTCTACATCTCCTTCCTTCTTCTTCCTTCCATTTTCATTTCTTCTTTTCCTCTCCTTCCTTCTTCTTCCTTCCTTCATCCCTCTTCCTTCCATTTTCATTTCTTTCTTCTTTTCCTTCCTTCCTTCCTCCCTCTTCCTTCCATTTTTCATTTCTTTCTTCTTTTCCTTCCTTCCTTCCTTCATCCCTCTTCCTTCCATTTTTCATTTCTTTCTTTTCCTCTCCTTCCTTCTTCTTCCTTCCTTCATCCCTCTTCCTTCCATTTTTCATTTCTTTCTTCTTTTCCTCTCCTTCCTTCCTTCCTTCCTTCATCCCTCTTCCTTCCATTTTTTATTTCTTTCTTTCTTCTTTTCTACGTCTTCCTTCCTTCCTTCCTCCCGCTTCCTTCCATTTTTCATTTCTTTCTTCTTTTCGTCTCCTTCCTTCCCTCCTTTCTTCCTTCCTCCCTCTTTCTTCCATTTTTCCTTGCTTTCTTTCCTTTCTACATCTCCTTCCTTCCATTTTTCATTTCTTTCTTCTTTTCCTTCCTTCCTTCCTTCATCCCTCTTCCTTCCATTTTTCATTTCTTTCTTCTTTTCCTTCCTTCCTTCTTTCCTTCCTTCCTTCATCCCTCTTCCTTCCATTTTTCATTTCTTTCTTCTTTTCCTTCCTTCCTTCCTGCATCCCTCTTCCTTCCATTTTTCATTTCTTCCTTTCTTCTTTTCTACGTCTTCCTTCCTTCCTTCATCCCTCTTCCTTCCATTTTTCATTTCTTTCTTCTTTTCGTCCCCTTCCTTCCCTCCTTCCTTCCTTCCTCCCTCTTTCTTCCATTTTTCCTTGCTTTCTTTCCTTTCTATATCTCCTTCCTTCCTTCTTCCTTCCATTTTTCATTTCTTTCTTCTTTTCATCTCCTTCCTTCCTTCCTCCCTCTTCCTTCCATTTTTCCCCCTTCCTTCCTTCCTTCCCAGCCTCATATAAAGGAATATTCCTCCCTCCCTCTCCAAGATTCCTGCGCCGCCCCCCCCGCAGGAAAACCCGAGCAGGAACTCCCTCAGGGAGGCGACGGGCAACCTCCTCCTCCTCCCCCCTCCCTCCCTCCGCCACCCGCCTCCCTCCCAGGGCGTCGTCGAGACCGCGCACGGAGGAACTCTCGCGATGCTTGAGCGCGACGCAGCCCCGGCCTGGCCCGCCAGAGGGCGCCGGCTACCCCCTCCCAACTCCTCCTCGCTCTCCGCCCCGCCCCGCCCTCTTTCCCCTTTTGCTTGCAAGAAAGCCAGCAATTCGGAGTTTGCAAACGGGGCGGTGGGCGCATTGCAAGCGGAGCTGCGCGGGATCCTACAAGGAGGCATGCAAAGAGCGCTGCTCTCCGGCGGCCGCCTTGCTTGGACCCCCTTGGCGAGGATGAGCAGCGGGGGCCCGGCCGGCCGCTCCCTGGCCGAGAAAGTGGCCCTGGTGACGGCTTCCACCGAAGGGTAAGCAAGAAACTTTGGGGGAGACTGCAACTCCCAGAATGCACCGGGCTCGGGTCGCCTGCGACCATCACCTTCCCCCCTCCCACTCCTCCTTTCTAAGGGCATGCTGGGAGTTGTGGTTCTCTTCCCCCCACTCCTCCTCACAAGAACTGCAGGAGCAGGGGTCTCCAACCATGGCCACTTTAAGACTTGTGGACTTCAACTCCCAGAATTCCTTTGCTTTGCTGGCTGAGGGATTCTGGGAGTTGAAGTCCAACAAGTCTTAAAGTGGCCATGATTGGAGACCCCTGTCTTAAATCACACTGGCTGAAGGATTCTGGGAGCTTTGCTGGCTGAGGGATTCTGGGAGTTGAAGTCCAACAAGTCTTAAAGTGGCCATGATTGGAGACCCCTGTCTTAAATCACACTGGCTGAAGGATTCTGGGAGTTGAAGTCCAACAAGTCTTAAAGTGGCCATGATTGGAGACCCCTGTCTTAAATCACACTGGCTGAAGGATTCTGGGAGCTTTGCTGGCTGAGGGATTCTGGAAGTTGAAGTCCAACAAGTCTTAAAGTGGCCATGATTGGAGACCCCTGTCTTAAATTACACTGGCTGAAGGATTCTGGGAGCTTTGCTGGCTGAGGGATTCTGGGAGTTGAAGTCCAACAAGTCTTAAAGTGGCCATGATTGGAGACCCCTGTCTTAAATCACACTGGCTGAGGGATTCTGGGAGCTTTGCTGGCTGAGGGATTCTGGGAGTTGAAGTCCACAAATCTTAAAGTGATTCTTCCTCTTCCTCCTTTCTTCCATTCTTCCTTTCCTTTTTTTGCTCCTTCCTTTCTTCCCTCCCTCCTTCTCTCTCCCCTCCTTCCTTTGTTTTCCCTCCTTTTCCTTTCTTTCTTCCCTCCCTTCTTCCTCCCTTCTTCCCTTCCATCCCTCCCTCCTTTCTTCCATTCTTCCTTTCCTTTTTTGCTCCTTCCTTTCTTTTTTTTCTTTCTTCCTCTCTTCTTTGCTCCTTCTCTTCCTTTTCTTCCTTCCTTCCCTCCTCCCTTCCGTCCATTGCTCACTCACTCACTCCTTCTTTCTCTCTCCGCTCCATCCTTTGTTTCCCCTCCTTTTCCTTTTCCTTTCTTTCTTTCTTCCCTCCCTCCCTTCTGCCTCTTCCTTCCTTCCTCCCTCCCTCCCTCCTTTCTTCCTTTCCTTTCTTATTCCTTCGTTCCTTTCTTCTCTTCTTTGCTCCTTCTCCTTCCTTCCTCCCTTCCCTCCCTCTTTTCTTCCATTCTTCCTTTCCTTCCCTCCTTCCTTCTTTCTTCCTTCCTTTCTTCTCTTCTTTGCTCCTTTCTTCCTTCCCTCCTTTACTTCCCTAACTGCAATCCCTGAAAATTGACTGAGAGTTTCTATGGCTCCAAAGGACTGGATTAAAAAGAGCATTTTTCTCTGTTCTTTTGAAAAATATATATTTTGTCATCCTTTGCAGAGCTCCCGCAAACCGGACTTTGGAAGAAGGCAAAAGTTCAAACCTTGAGAATTTAATAGTTGAGGTTTTAACCGAAAGAAACGCCATTTTGACCCTCTTCTCTGCTTGAACAGGGCTGTAAAATCTAAATTCAGGGTGACAGGATTTGCTTTGGAGAAAATTATATATAATCTTAGCTCTATTATCTATCATGTTATTTTAGCATTTCTCAACCCCAGCAACTTTAAGAAACTATGGACCTCAACTCCCAGAATTCATTCATTCATTCTTTGTCTGTCTGTCTGTCTGTCTTTCTTTTTTTTGTTCCTTCCTTCCTTCCTTTGTCCCTCCTTTCTTCCTTTCTGTCTTCCCTACTTTGCTCCTTCCTTCCCTCCCTCTCTCTCTCTCTCTCTCTCTCTCTCTCTCTGTCTTTCCTTCCTTCCTTCCCTCTCTCTCTGTCTTTCTTTTCCTTCCTTCTTTCCTTCTCAATAATAATATCAGAGTTGAAAGGGACCTTGGAGGTCTTCTAGTCTAACCCCCTGCCCAGGCAGGAAACCCTACACCATTTCAGACAAATGGCTATCGAACATTTTCTTAAAAATTTCCAGTGTTGGAGCATTTACAACTTCTGCAGGCAAGTTGTTCCACTGATTAATTGTTCTAACTGTCAGGAAATTTCTCCTTAGTTCTCAGTTGTTTCTCTCCTGAATTAGTTTCCACCCATTGCTTCTTGTTCTACCCTCAGGTGCTTTGGAGAATAGTTTGACTCCCTCTTCTTTGTGGCAACCCCTGAGATATTGGAACACTGCTATCATGTCTCCCCTAGTCCTTCTTTTCATTAAACTAGGCATACCGAGTTCCTGCAACCGTTCTTCATATGTTTTAGCCTCCAGTCCCCTAATCATCTTTGTTGCTCTTCTCTGCACTCTTTCTAGAGTCTCAACATCCTTTTTACATCGTGGCGACCAAAACTGGATGCAATATTCCAAGTGTGGTCTTACCAAGGCATTATAAAGTGGTATTAGCACTTCACATGATCTTGATTCTATCCCTCTGTTTATGCAGCCCAGAACTGTGTTGGCTTTTTTGGCAGCTGCTGCACACAGCTGGCTCATATCTAAATGGTTATCCACTAGGACTCCAAGATCCCTCTCACAGGTACTACTATTGAGCAAGGTACTACGTATACGGTACCTGTGCATTTTGGTTTTTTTGCCTAAATGTAGAACCTTACTTTTTTCACTGTTGAATTTCATTTTGTTAGATAGCGCCCAATGTTCAAGTCTGTCAAGATATTTCTGTAACTTGAGCCTATCTTCTGGAGTTTTGGCTATTCCTGCCAGCTTGGTGTCATCTGCAAATTTGATGAGTTCCCCATCTATCCCCTCGTCCAAGTCATTGATGAAGATGTTGAAGAGTACTGGGCCTAAAACAGAGCCTTGGGGTACTCCACTGCATACTTCCCTCCATGTGTATGTAGTTCCGTTGAGGACTACACGTTGAGTGTGGTTGGTCAGCCAGTTACGAATCCATCTGGTGGTGGTGCTGTCTAACCCACATTTTTCTACTTTACCTAGTAGTAGGTTATGGTCTACTTTATCAAATGCTTTACTGAAGTCCAAGTAAATTATATCAACAGCATTCCTCTGGTCCACTAATTTTGTCACTTTGTCAAAGAATGCAATAAGATTAGTCTGGCATGATCTGTTTTTGACAAACCCATGTTGGCTTTTGGTTATTATTTTGTTTGCTTCTAGGTATTCAGTGATTCGTTGCTTGATTATCTTTTCCAGAATCTTCCCTGGTATTGAGGTCAGGCTGATAGGTCTGTAGTTTCCTGGATCTGTTTTTTTTTCTTTTTTGAAGATGGGAACTACATCAGCTCTTTTCCAGTCCTCTGGCAGTTCCCCTGTGCTCCAGGATCTTTGAAAGATATAGTTCAGTGGTTCTGAGATTTCGTCTGCCAGTTCCTTCAGAACCTTGGGGTGTAATCTATCCGGTCCTGGTGATTTGAACTCGTCTAGGATAGACAGATGTTCACTTACCATTTTTTTCCCTATTTTAACTTATGTTCCTAATCTGTTTTTTGTGGTGCTGTTTTTGATAGGTTGGATTGTTTTTTCCTTTTGTGTAAAGACAGTTGCAAAATATGAGTTAAGTAGTTCTGCTTTCTCCCTGTTGCTTGCCACATTCTCCCAACAATGGGCCAATTGTTTCCTTGACTTTTTTCTTGTTTTTAACATGTTGGAAGAAGCTTTTTTTGTTGTTTTTTACTTTTGTCGCTAGCCTGTGTTCATTGTGAGCCTTAGCTTTCCTCACTTCATCTTTACAGGCTCGGGCTATTTGCTGATATTCTGCCTTAGTTATTTTCCCCTCTTTCCACTTTTTATATGTGTCCTTTTTGTCTTTCAATTTGTCAGATAGTTCTTTATGCATCCATGCTGGTTTCTTTTGAGATCTATTATTTTTCTTTCTCATTGGTATTGTGCTAGACTGGGCTTTTATAATCTCACTTTTCAAAATTTCCCAAGCTTCTTGAGTTGTTTTCCCCTTGAAGATTCTCATCCATGGAATCCTTCTCAAGCCCTCTCTGAGTTTATTGAAATTAGCTCTCTTGAAGTCCAAGACTCTAGTTTGACTGTTTTCTCTCTCTCTGTTTTCCTTCCTTCCTTCCTTCCTCCCTCCTTTCTTCCTTTCTGTCTTCCATACTTTGCTCGCTCCTTCCTTCCTTCCTTCCTTTCTTCCCTCTTTCTTTCTTTCTTTCTTTCCTTCCTTCCTTCCTTCTTTTTTTCTTTCTTTCTCTTTCTTTCTTTCTTTCTTTCTCTCTCTCTCTTTCTTTCTCTTTCCCTCTCTCTCTCTCTCTCTCTCTCTCTCCCTCTCTCTTTGTCCCTTCCTTCCTTCTCTCTTTCTTTTCCTTCCATCCTTCCTTCCTCTTTGTATCCTGCTGTTATTATTTTACACATAACACAAGGCAGTGAGTTTTTTTCCAGTTTCTTCCTGGATCAAGCAATGCAGTTACCTGTCACTTACGAATTCCAGCTTCTGTATGCTTTCGCAACAACCTGTTTTGTGGCCTAATTAAACTGAATTAAGTGTTCTATTTACATGATATATGGTCTGAGGGTAGAAGGAAAAAAAGCTGGTTTTTCTATGCTCCTTCAGCCAAGCCTGGCCTTCAACCCAGATCGCCTCCTTTCCTCCTTTCGAATTCTCCCATCTTGTTTTTGAGTAAATCGCCCGATTTTGAAATCCCTGAAGAAACACATCACGATTTCACTCTGCTGTCGTTTTCGACACTAGTCAGGTGTGTTAAGTTGTCGATCCGGCTGATCTGGATTGGAAAAAGCTGGTGGAACGGTCGCACCGGCTTAAAATTTCGGTCCCACGTCGCTTTTGTCCTGGTAACTTCGAACGGTCGCTAAACGGAACGGTTGTAAGTCATGGTCAACCCGCACGGCGTCTCTGTCTCGGCAGAATTGGCTTAGCCATCGCACGGCGGCTGGCACAAGACGGGGCACACGTGCTGGTGAGCAGCCGGAAGCAGGCCAATGTGGACCGGGCGGTAGCCGAATTGCAGGCCGAGAAACTCAGCGTGTCGGGGTCCGTGTGCCACGTGGGGAAGGCGGAAGACAGGCGGCGCCTCGTGGACACGGTAAGCGCCCCCTCCTCTGTGGTGTATCTTGCCCCATTGTTTCACTACCGGCAGTCCTTGACTTATCACCAGCATTGCTGTCGCTCAGCAAGACAGCAAATTTGGCCCCCTTCTACCACCTCTCTTCCCACCATTGTTAAGCGAATCACCGCCGTTCTTAAGTCAGTCACAAGGTGGTTAAGCGAATCCGGCTTCCCCATTGACTTGGCCTTGTCAGAAGGTTGCAAAAAGGGGATCGCGTGACTCCAGGACACTAAGTAAGAACCGGTTGCCAAGCGTCGGAATTTGAATCCCAACGATTCATTGTAATGTCAAACGGTCAGTAAATCATCGTCTTTTAACGACCCCATAATCCCTTGCGAGGTGGAATCTGGCAACTGAATGGAGCTAACAGAGTGTTTTTTTACTGGCCGGATGCCCTTCCCTGTTGCCAGTCTGGAGTTTTGTTCAGCAGAGATATTCTTATTGTGCCCAGAGAGTGAAATATCTGCCTCTACCTAGGATCGAACTCACGGCCTCTAGGCCACCGCACCACTCCATCGAACGGTCACTAAACAAATGGTTGTAAATCGAGGACTCCCTGGAAGAGATGAACTAAATTTCCGGGTGTTTGTTTTCAAACTTTTCAGAATTAATTCTGACGATGGGGGGAGTAAAAATGGACTCGCCCCCCCCCAACAGCTCTGGAATTTCTTCCAAAATTCAGGATTTCCAAAGGAATCCTGTTGTAGCTTTACTGAAGCACCTTCGTTTGTGCTGTGTTTGTGTGTTTTTGTGGTGGAAAAACCAGAGGCTGAGTTGATATTTTTCCTCTGGCGAGTTTCTTGCAATCGAAATTCTCTGGTATTGTAATTTCTACAGTGCAAGGCCCAACCTGCCACCGATACAGAGAACTGGGAACCTGTTTTCCCAACTGGGCCAGGATGGAGTTAAAAAAACGTTTTTCCAAAAGAAAATATATATATATCTTTTTTTCTCCAATTTTTCTGGATTTTTTCACTCTTCCTTTTAAGGTTTTAAGATCCTTAAAATTGAAATTTTGCTTCTTTTCAGGTTTCATCACATTTTGCTTTGAATATCTACAGGTGGTCCTCAACTTACGACCCCAATGGAGGCCAAAATTTCTGTCACTGAGTGAGACATTTTGTGAAGCGAATTTTACCCTATTTTACAAACGTCTCTCGCCACCGTTCTTAACTGAACCCCTGCAGTTTTTTAAGTTTAGTCACCAGGTCGTTAAATGAATCTGGCTACCCCCATTGTCGGACGGTCGCAAAAAGTGGCCCCGGGCCACTACGACCGTCATAAATATGAATCGGTTGCCAAACGCCTGAATTTTAAATGGCATGGCCGTGAGGATGATGCAAATGGTCAGAAGTGTGAAAAAAACGCTCTCGAGTCAGTTTTTCCGTGCCGTTGTAACTTCGGTCACTAAGCGAACTGCCGTAAATGGAGGAATGCCGGTCGCCGTTTTGCGTCACAGGAAGCGAATTGGATCGAGTTGCATTTTATATTGCATTTGTTTTTAATTAGACAGTTGCAAAAAGGGATTGAATTTTGTAATTTGGAAGGGTGTTTTTCTTGAGGTGAGGACTTCAGCTCCCAGAATTCCCCAGTCAGCAAAGCAAAGCTGCCTGGGAGTTGAAGTCCTCAAAATTGAGAAATTTGGCATTACAAGCTGGGTTACCTTTTTAAACGACGGTGTTTAATTCCCCATTCTTTTTTTTTCTTCCCCGCAGGCCGTTGAGCGCTACGGGGGAATTGATATTTTGGTCAGCAACGCAGCCGTGAACCCATTTTTCGGAAGTATATTGGACGCCTCCGAGGAAGTCTGGGACAAGGTGAGACATTGCAGATGGGGAGGGAGGAGAAAACGATGGGCTTGGTAGTCCGACAGGAAGTTTAACCCTGCAGGAAGCCTAGCGCGTCGGAGGAACGTCGGCCAGACCAGCTGGCAAAGCCAAACATCTGCAAAACATGGACTGGGAAAACGGTTGGGGATAAAAATATTGCTTTATAGGTGGTCCGCTTAGCGGCCTTTTGAAATTAGGACAGATTTCCCCCCTCCAAAGCTAGTTGCCATCTGGTTCCAGAATTCTGACATCAGCACAAAAACGCACACACACACACAGCACACAAATGCACACATATACCGTGTTTTCCCCGAAAATAAGACCTCCCCGAAAATGAAGGCCAAGCGCTTATTTCGGGGTGCAAAAAAAATATAAGACAGGGTCTTAACTTTCAGAGAAACACGGTAGACAAGCACACCAGATTTACATTTTCACGTTTTATGTCGTTTTAAATTTGTTATTTATTTTTTTGTATATTCTGTGTTTTTAAATATGGCTGTAAACCACGCCCTGAGTCCTTCGGGAGAAGGGCGGTATAGAAATTAAATTATAAATAAAATAAAAATAAATAAGGTCGGTTGCGACGTTACTCAAAACCCAGGACTGAGTTGTTGTGAGTGTTCCGTCTTTTTCGGCCTGTTTTCCTCCCAAAATGGACACGTTTCGCGACGGCTCTGCCCGTTTTACGACGCTCCTGTTACGCTTTTATGACGGGGGGGGGGAGCGTATGGTATTCAACCTGCGAGGATGGCTTTAGGGGAACGGCCACGGGAAAAAATGGGGGTTAAAATCAGGTCGGCAAAATCGCGCGGGTGTCTCGTCTTACGGCCGTAAGGACAGCCGACAAATTCCTGTCTCCGTTAACGGTCGTAAGTCCAGGTCTTAAACCTGTTATTTCTTTCAGATATTGGATATCAACGTAAAGGCCACAGCACTGCTAGCCAGCCTGGTAGTTCCTCATATGCAGAAAAGGGGGTGAGTATGTCACAACGTTAATATTTTGGGGTTCTTTTTCGTCTTAATTGACGTATAGGCAGTCCTCGACTTAACAACCGTTCATTTAGTGACCGTTCCAAGCTACAAGGGCACTATGGAAAAAGGGACTTCTTTTTCACACTTAACGACCGTTTGCGGCGTCCTTATGGTCACGTGATCAAAATTCAGACGCTCGGCAACTTTGACTCACATTTATGACGGCCGCAGCGTCCCGGGGTCACGGGATCCCCTTTTGCCAAGCCAAGTCAAAAGTCGATTCGTTTAACAACGGCATTACCCGCGGTAACAACAGCGGCGAGTCACTTAACGGTGGCAAGAAAGGTCTTAAAATGGGGCCTAACTCACCTAACGACGGTCTCGCTTAGCGATGGAATCTTGGGGCTCAGTTGCGGTCGTAAGTCGAGGTCTACCTGTACCGTCTTTCAGTTTAAAGCAGGAAGTAAATTCCCTTAGTATATTCTAGTTTAACGTTTGGGCTGGAAAATCGTTAGATTATTATAATTTTCTTCTCGTTCTTTTTCTTTCTTTCTTCTTGCCTAGTTTCTGATCAGTTTTGACTACCAGTATTTCTTTTTCTTTTCTTTTTTTTTCTTTCTTTCTCCTGGCAAGCATTTCAAGTTTCTAGTCCTCATTGTGAATTTCTCCAGCCTTTTGAAAGCTGCTCTATAGAAGCTGCTCTCGATTCGGATAAATGCCTGGTTTTGTGAAGTGTGGGGAGGGTCCTTTTTCAAAGGAGGTCGAATTTGCACTCGGTGCCTGCTGCGTTCATGAGAAACGCAACAAATTTTCGGTCTTCGTGGCCAGAATATTATATTCTATAATATATAATATTTTGAGATCATACCCATGATCTCAAAAAAAATAAAATAAAAATGGAAGTTATTTTCTTGCTTCAGAACGTTATTTCATTTCCCATTTAGATTCTTAAAAGCTTCTTTCAGTAGATTAGGGAGATATTCCAGAATCCTAATTATTATTTATTAAAAAGTTTTTTATTTTTTTATTTTTTTATTTACAAACACATTAACGTGTGAACAGTTTGGCACCTGAGTGTCATATCTTTTAGTACGAATAAAATAGCATTAATCGTATCTGTTTCATTTAACAAGCTTGGATAATCCTTGTAAGAATACACATATTTTTATTAAATTGTGACCTTTCATTATTTAATCATTCAATATTCCAATGTGCCATTTCTATGCCAATCACCCTCTTCTACTTATCATACCTTTTAATACAAATAGGATATTATTAATCGTATTTATTACTTTTAACAAGCTTATAATAAATCTAATCATAGTACCAACATTTGTGCTAAATCGAAATCTTCCATTATTTGCGTGTTGAATCCTAATTATTGTTCACAACAACCCTGCGAGGTAGGTTGGGAGAGAAATAGTGATTGGTTCCAGGGGAATAAAGGAATACGAGAGCGGAAGAAAAAGGGAATAAAAATTTCTGCCTCTCTCAATTCCTTGCTTTGTTCCAGAAGCGGATCCATCGTCATCGTATCATCCCTGGCTGGATATATGCCATTTCCAGTAAGTGAAACACATCATTTTCTACCTGTTTTGCATCTTTCGGGCTGTCTCTAAAAATGGAATAAAACAATTAGGTTCAGGAGAAAGAGATTTCTTTCTCTTTGAACCCGAATAAGGAGCCAGCCGCGTTAACGCAGCTGCGATAAAAGGCAAATGCGATTTGCTGGCTGCATCTAGGAAGTTGATTTTCCAAATTCGGAGAAATAAATAATTCCCTTTTATTCTGTGCTGGGCTTCCCAGTTTAAGTGGGAGGATTCAGAGAAGTTAGACGTAGGGAAAGGAAATAACTGGGATAAGCACTTTTAAATATAATAGAGAGAGAGAGACAGAGGGAAAGAGATAGAGAGATAGAGATAGAGATAGATATGATGGATAGATGGATGGATAAATAGATAGAGAGAGAGAGAGACAATGAAGAGAGAATGGATAGATGGGTAGATGGATGGATGGAAGCTAGAGAGACACATAGATAGAGAGATAGATAGATGTAGGTAGGTAAGGTAGGTAGGTAGATGATGAGAGAGAGAATGAATAGATGATTGATGGAAGATAGAGAGACAGATAGACAGATATGATGGATAGATAGATGCTAGACAGATCGAGAGATTGAGAGATACAGATATGATTGATGGAGAGATAGATAGATATAGAGAGAATGAAGAGAATGGATCGATGGGTAGATGGATGGATGGAAGATAGAGATAAAGAGATACAGATACAAATAGAAATAATAGATGGATAGATAGATATAAATATGATACTGATATACATAATTACATAGACAGATACATTGGATAGATGGATAGAGAGAGATATGGATGGATAGATGGATATAAATAGATAAGATAGTTACAATAAATAAACAGACAGACAGATACAAATGGATACAGATTCAGATAGCTGGATGGATGGATGGATGGATGGATGGATAAATAGATAGATAGATAGATATGGATACAGATAGATATAGAGATGATGGATGGATAGATATAAATAAGGTAGATTGATATATATAATTACATAGATAAATGTATAGATGGACATAGATAATTAGGTAGGTAGGTAGGTAGGTAGGTAGATAGATAGATAGATAGATAGATAGATAGATAGATAGATAGATAGATAGATAGATAGATAGATATCCAAATAATTAAGATAGTTACAATAGATAAACACAGACAGACAGACAGATACAAATAGGTACAGATTTGGATGGATGGATAGATATGGATACAGATAGATATAGACATTAATGGATGGATGGATAGATAGATATAAATAAGGTAAATTGAGATATAATTACACAGATACATAGATAAATGTATAGATGGATATGGATGGATGGAGATAGATAGATAGATAGATAGATAGATAGATAGATAGATAGATAGATAGATAGATAGATAGATAGATAGATAGATAGGGATGGATACAAATAGATAAGATAATTACAAAAGATAGATGAACACTGATAATTAGATTACTAGACGGATAGACATGGATAAACAGAGAGAGGGATGGATGAGATGGATGATAAGACAGACAGCTAGAGAGACAGACAGAGAGACAGATAGATATAATACTTGACAGACGGATGGCTGGATAAATAGATGAGAGATGACAGAATAGATGACAGACAGATGGAGAGTTAGATAGATGACGGAGAGATAGAAAGATGGAGAGAGAGAGCGAGAGAGAGAGAAGTGAAAAGAAAGACAAACTCCTACAAAGAGAGATGCAAGGAGCTGGGCTTGTTTAGCTTTGAGATCAGCCATGGGGGGGAACCCAAAAACCCAGTTAAGGTGCCCCTAATTCTGCTTCCTTCGCCTCTTCCTTGCTAGAGCCTCGGGCCTTACAACGTCAGTAAGACGGCCCTCCTGGGTTTGACACGCAACCTGGCCAGCGAACTGGCCCCGCACAACATCCGTGTCAACTGTCTGGCGCCCGGCCTCATCCGCACAAAATTCAGCTCGGCTGTGAGTATCTTTTAAGGCGGGAAAGAGATTTTTAGGAGCAGTGATTTTTCATCTTTGACCGGTTTAAGATTGGTGGACTTCAACTCCCAGAATTCCTCAAGATTCTGGCTGGGGAATTCTGGGAATCGAAGTCCACCCATTTTAAATCTTGGCAAAGCTTTCTGGGAGTCGAAGTCCACCCATTTTAAATATTGGCAAAGCTTTCTGGGAGTCGAAGTCCACCCATTTTAAATCTTGGCAAGGCTTTCTGGGAGTCGAAGTCCACCCATTTTAAATATTGGCAAGGCTTTCTGGGAGTCGAAGTCCACCCATTTTAAATATTGGCAAGGCTTTCTGGGAGTCGAAGTCCACCCATTTTAAATTTTGGCAAAGCTTTCTGGGAGTTGAAGTCCACCCATCTTAAAAATTGGCAAGGCTTTCTGGGAGTTGAAGTCCACCCATCTTAAAAATTGGCGGAAGCGGAACCAAACTTTAAATATTTGCATTCATAATATTTGACAATCGCTGCCTGTCCTCTCGCCTCACCGTCGCTTGCTTGTAACAGGTCGACTTTACAACCACAATTTCTGTCGCTAAGCGAAACATTGGTTCATTTTACGACCTCTCCTGCCACAGTTTGCTCCATTTTACGACACCTCCGTCAGTTGTTAAAATTGTTAAGTGAATTCGGCTTTCCCGTTGACTTTGCGGTTCAATGGTCGCAAAAAGGAGGAATCGCGTGACCCCCGGGACACGGCAACGGTCGTACGTATGAGTCAGTTTGAGCGGTCACTAAATGAACGGTTGTAAGTCGAGGACGGCCTGTCATTCCAAAATGAAAAAGGAGGCCATCAAATCATTTTACAGCTGGTTCTTTTCTCTCTCTAGTTTTGGCAGGACGAAAACGCAGAACGCGGAATATTGGAAAACATGCGAGTAAAGAGGTAATTTGGAATAAATCAAAGAGTTTTGCATTAAAATAAGGGCTGAAGGATCTGATTCTATAAACTTCCAACAAACTTCAGCTGTTCTTTTTTTTTTTTTTTTTTTTGAGGGGTTGCAAAACCTGAAAACTGACAGCTGTCACTCATTTTGGCAAAAGGGAAAAAAAACTCCACAGCTGGCCGTTCATGTTCAAATTTATTTTATTTTAATTCTTTTGTTTGGACGTGCATAATTACACAATTCAATTTAATTTGCGTTCATAATTAAAGTATATTTTCATTTTCTTCTTTATGATTATATGTTTAAGTAATGGCATTTAACTTAACTTTATAATTATATTTATATTTTTAATGCCATTAGAATTTTCGTAACGGTACCGATATTTATAATTGAATCACAATTTAATTTGGCTGATACTTATAATTACGTTGATATTTTTAAGCACATTGCACTTCCATTTAACTGAAATTCATAGTGATATGCTTATAACTACATTATAATTTCATTTAACTCACGTTTATAATGATATTCGTATTAATAACTGCATTATAATTTAACATCTTATAATCATCTTCATATTTACGGTGACATAATTTAATTTAACTTAATTTCTAATTATCTTAATAAAGTTTTATTTCCATTTTCCAACAACCTATTCAATATACAGTCTCTTATTCAACATTAGTCATTAACTTTCATTTGTTACTTATTCGGACCTGCCCAGCTACCACTTCCTTCCTTAACAAACCTTTCCTCCTTCTTTCTCTACTTTCTTCTACTTTCTTCATCCTTCTTCTCCTTCGTTTTTCTACTTCCTCTCCTCCTTCCCCACTCTTCTCTTCCACCCTTTCTAACCCTCTCTCTTTCCCTTTCTTCTTCCTCTCCTTTCCCCTCTTCTACCTCTTTCCTACCAACTTTCTTCCTTCACTCTCTCCTCTCCTTTCCATTCCTTCTGAAATGGCAGCTGAGCAGCCCGATTTCATTTCAAATTATTTCTATTTCTTAATTACATATCTTCAATCATTCCTTTACATTGATCCTTCATCTCCCCTCCCTTCTCCTCCCTCCCCTCCCCCGAGACTTCCCAGAACAAAGTACAGGGTATAAAATTAACAATCATAAATTAAAATACAACATAATTCATAATCCATAGTCACTCCTCTCTTTAAAACTCCCTTTCCAGAAACAAAAAAGTACATTCTTCTTCCAGTCCATTATATATCAGTCCATTCCACTCCTAAAATCTTCAGAATCTTCCAATTAAATTAGTATTTCCAGTTCACCAATAAAATACATAGTTTTTAATATCCAATCTTCATCGATTAACACCAAATATCAATCCATTCCACTCCTGAAGTCTTCAGAATCTTATAGTTTTTAATATCCAATCTTCATCGATCAAGACCGAGACAATATTCCATCTTCCAGTATTCATCAGAAATTCTTTTATAATATACCTTTCTTCCTTAAACAGTCTCCCAAATATAATTCATATTTCCAGCTTAAATTCTTAAATTTTTATCCAATCTCCAAAAATAAACAATATTCTATCTTCTCATATCTTTAATATCACTTACATAAATCAAATAACATTGCTAATATTAATATTTCTTCAATTTACCTTATATCTGTCAAATAACATTATTAAAATTATACTTATAACTTATATTAATTATAACAAATTCTATTTAACCAAATACCAACATTACATCCATAATTTTTTCCATCTGTCCTCCAAAAGTTAAACAATATTCCATCTTCCCATTCCTTTATACCTCACATATATCAAATAGTAACACCTTATACCCAAAATAGATCAGTTGTAAAAATTAAACCCTATATATATATATTTAAAAAAAAAATACCATCAAAATCACATCTTAAGCATTCTCCTTCCCCTTGTCTTCTATCTTACACATTTTCCACCATCTGCTCACCAATCAGCTTAACATCTAACAATAAAGAATTTCCAATCTTTAATATATTGGTGTAAAAATCTCTTGTTTAAAAACTTATTAAGAAAAGATAAGCTTCCAAAAGTTCCTATAAAAAAAAAATTCCATATTTGAACTGAAGAAGTTTCCAAGATTTTAGTAGTTAGTTCTGTTTGCTTAAGAGCCATTTTTAAACTGTAAAATCTACCAAAAAGAGAAAAAAAAATTCAATAAACTTTTCTTCTTAAACATTGTGATAAAGAAAAAGGTAAAAAGAAAAAAAAATCATTAACAGTTCTTATTCATTCCATTTAAAAAGTAGCTTGTTATGTTCTTCTTATAGGTTCCACGCCAGCAGTTATAATAAGCATTTCCTTAACTTTCACTTCCAATACACAAAACGCCATTTGCTAAAATCTTCTTACAAGCAAATGCCAGCACACTCCAACACTTTTAAAAGCAGTTGTTTTTAATTGCTTAATTGCCATCTTCTTTTAAACTTTATTTCTTAAAATTAAAATTAGTAAAAAATCTTTTTAAATTTCTCTGAAACCACAGTCTTAAAATCTCTTCCTTTATCCTTTTGTAGTTTTACTATCCTTTGTATATTGCAAACGCCATTTTAAATCCACTCAGGTTGAAAGTTAGTTCAAAGGAAGGCTATTTAAGAGCCGAAGTTAAGATTTATTACTTGCAAATTCTTGCTAGTCCTCCTGCTTTGTTCTGTCTGTGTTAAGTTCTCTTTAAAAATAAATCTTGGCACAGAGATGGTTGCGGCTTCTCGTTCTGTATAAACAGAAGCACCCTGGGCACGGAGCTTCGTCAGGCTAAAGGGGAGCTCTCACCCTTCGATCCCCTGGTTAAATTCCAGGGGATCCCGGGGAGATCTACCCAGACCTGACCACTCTTCCCTCCCCCTTCTCCCGGGGGAGAGAATTCCAAACCGTTTGACAGCCCATTTACGCTGTCAGGGACGGTTTGACGAAACCCAGGGCAGACGATCCCAAAGGAACGTCCACGAAGCCTGCGTTGCCAGCGGAAGTCCAATTTCTAATTATCTTGATACTTATAATTAATATGTTCATTTAATATATACACACAACCCGTGTAAAATTGGAAGTGTCTTGGCGATGTTTCGACGAAGTCTCATTCGTCATCTTCAGGCTTCAGCTTCGTGCTTCTGGGAGAAAGCTGAAGCCTGAAGATGACGAATGAGACTTCGTCGAAACGTCGCCAAGACACTTCCAATTTTACACGGGAGAAAACCCGAACAACCAAAGACCTACATACAAACACCCGTGAAAACCTCAGAAAACATATATATGCATATACATACATACATACATACATACACAAACACACATACATACAGATAGTCTTCGACCTACAACCACAATTGAGCTCAAAATTTATGTTTCTAAGTGAGACATTAGTGAAGTGGCTTTTGCCCCATTTTATGACTTTTCTTGCCGCAGTTATTAAGTTAGGAACACAGTTGTAAAGTGAATCTGGCTGTTGTGACCTAAGCTTCCTGAGTCATTAAAACACACAAATAGTCCCAAAATTTATTGCAACAGCTGAGAATTATGTTCGTTCCCAGCTGAGTCCCATTTAGTTGCAAAAAAGTCCTTCGGGATTATCATCATCCTTTATCTCCTTTGACACGCTGCCAAAGACCTTACTTGGCAAAGCCCCACAAAATCTAGAATCAAACAGAGATGCCGACTAGAAACAGAGTTAACAACGTTGCTTTCCTACAAAGAGCCCAAGAGCCGTTGCTTCTCTTTTAAGCCTTATGGGAGGGGCCAATCATCTCCTGGCCTTACTCCTGAGTCGTCCCTTTTGTTTTAGCTGCTCTTGCCTTCTGGCAGCTCTGCCCATGTGCGCACTAGGAACAGGCTCCTCCTGTTCCTCTCCCTCGGCTGTCTGCTCCGGAGTCCACGCATAACTCCCAGATGGCCTCGGCCCCATCTCTGCCTCCAATGCAGAGCTCTCGTCCGGGCCTTCCCCAGACTCCAGGACTGGCCCAGTGTCCTCCCCAGACTCCTCACTGTCCGACTTCGCTGCCAGCTCTGCAGGCTGCTGGCGGACCACAACACTGGCTTCCCCATTGACTAATTTTCAGAAGGTTGCAAAAGGGGATCACGTGACTCCGGGACATTGCAACCGTCATAAGTATGAGTCAGTTGCTAAGCATCTGAATTTTGATCGCATGCCCATGGAGATGCTGTAACTATCGTAAGTATGTAAAAAAGGTCATGTGACTTTTTTCAGTGATGTCACTTTGAACAGTTGCTAATGAATATACATATATAGCTGTATATCTAAATCTAGGTAGATGAATGGATGGATGATAGATAGATAGATAGATAGATAGATAGATAGATAGATAGATAGATGGATGGATGGATGGATGGATGGATGGATGGATGGATGGATGGATGGATGGATGGATGGATAGGGATGGATGGATGATGGATGGATGGATAGAGGGATGGATGGATGATAGATGAGGGATGTATGGATGATGGATAGATGGATAGATGAATGTTTAGATGGATGGATGATAGATAGATGATGGATGGATGGATGGATGATAGATAGATAGATGTTGGATAGATAGATGATGGATGGATGGATGATAGGCAGATAGATAGATAGATAGATAGATAGATAGATAGATAGATAGATAGATAGATAGATAGATAGATAAATGATGGATAGATAAATGATGGATGGATGATAGATAGATAGATGATGGATGGATGGATGGATGGATGATAGATAGATAGATAGATAGATAGATAGATAGATAGATAGATAGATGGATGGATAGATGGATGGATGGATGGATGATAGATAGATAGATGGATGGATAGATAGGATAGATAGATAGATAGATAGATAGATAGATAGATAGATAGATAGATAGATAGATAGATAGATAGATGATGGATAGATAGATGATGGATGGATGATAGATGATGGATAGATAGATGATGGATGGATGGATGATAGATAGGCAGATAGATAGATAGATGATGGATAGATAAATGATGGATGGATGATAGATAGATAGATGTTGGATAGATAGATGATGGATGGATGGATGATAGGCAGATAGATAGATAGATAGATAGATAGATAGATAGATAGATAGATAGATAGATAGATAGATAGATAGATAAATGATGGATGGATGATGGATAGATAGATGATGGATGGATGATAGATGATGGATAGATAGATGATGGATGGATGGATGATAGATAGGCAGATAGATAGATAGATGATGGATAGATAAATGATGGATGGATGATAGATAGATAGATGTTGGATAGATAGATGATGGATGGATGGATGATAGGCAGATAGATAGATAGATAGATAGATAGATAGATAGATAGATAGATAGATAGATAGATAGATAAATGATGGATAGATAAATGATGGATGGATGATAGATAGATAGATGATGGATGGATGGATGGATGGATGGATGATAGATAGATAGATAGATAGATAGATAGATAGATAGATAGATAGATAGATAGATAGATAGATGATGGATAGATAGATGGATGGATGGATGATAGATAGATAGATGGATGGATAGATAGGATAGATCGATAGATAGATAGATAGATAGATAGATAGAGAGAGAGATAGAGAGATAGAGAGATAGATGATGGATAGATAGATAGATGATGGATGGATGGATGATAGATAGATGATAGGCAGACAGACAGACAGACAGACAGACAGACAGATAGATAGATAGATAGATAGATAGATAATGGATAGATAGATGATGGATGGATGATAGATGGATAAATGGATGGATGATGGATGGATAGGGATGGATGGATGATGGATGATGGATGGATGGATGATAGATGAGGGATGGATGGATGATGGATAGATGGATAGATGAATGTTGTTTAGATAGATGGATGATAGATAGATGATGGATGGATAGATGTTGGATAGATAGATGATGGATGGATGATAGATAGGCAGACAGACAGACAGACAGACAGATAGATAGATAGATAGATAGATAGATAGATAGATAGATAGATAGATAGATAGATAGATAGATAGATAGATGATGGATAGATAAATGATGGATGGATGATAGATAGATAGATAGATAGATAGATAGATGATGGATGGATGATAGATAGATAGATAGATAGATGATGGATAGATAGATAGATGATGGATGGATGGATGATAGATAGATGATGGATGGATGGATGATAGATAGATAGATGGTGGATAAATGGATGGACGATGGATGATGGATGGATGATCGATAGATGAGGGATGGATGGATGATGGATAGATGGATAGATGAATGTTGTTTAGATGGATGGATGATGATGGATGGAGGGATAGATAGAATTGCCCTTTCCTGCAGCCACTTGGCCTGGTCTTCCCCCCATGACTTGATCCACAACTGCACATCCCTTGCTTAAAAACACCCCCCCCCCAAATAGACCTCCAGATGTGGTTTACTGACCAAATCACCTGTACCGGACCAGTCCAGAATGATACCATGGCAACCGCTCCCCCCCCACACACACACGCACACACCTTCTGAGCTAGAAACCCTGCTCCACCTTCTGCATAAATTACAGCAAACATCTGGTTGGTTTGTCATCAAAGCCATTGCTTATTTTAAGGATGGGTTTATTGAGTTGCAATGATGGCGCTGCCGGACTCCAGAGTAATTCTGGCGGCACCAAACGGCTAGCTTGACAAGCCGTCGTAAGTCTGAGTCTCCAACGTTTGCTTAGGACTCTTGTAAAAATGCAATAGGAAAGGCCAAAAAAAAACAAAACCCAAAAAAAACCCCAAGCAGAACATGGAAAAGCCGAAGGAGATATTTGTTGGAGAAAGCTGAAGGAGATATTTCTCTTTATTTTTCCACCCCAAACCCGGTGACGCTTACAGGAAAGAGAGAACACACAGGTCCAAAGATGTAGTCCTCAAACCACACCTCGCTAACCTGTGGATTTCAGGAGATTGAAGGAAAGGTGCTCCTCTTAACCTGCAAGGAACATGAAGAGGATGGATGGCCTTCAAGAAATCTGCCCTCCGGGAGATTGAAGGAACTCCCGAAGAACAGGTTTCTTGAAGACCAACCACCTTGGACTCCATGTGACGTGCAAGTTGGAGCAGATACCTCCAAATCTTGCGAGGGCGGGGGTCAGCTGCAGAAGACAAGGCTGTCTCCTTGTAGGTCCATCTGGTTGACCACCAAGAGATGCAACCTTCTGAACCAGGGTGAGCTTTTGAGCTATCCACCAAGACAGTTCTTGTGTCGTGTCCCACCCCCACTCCGACGAACGAGTCAAGGAAGTCCGTAACAAACTTGGCAACAAAGCCTCTGCAGCTTGCCAAGTTCCTTCGAGGTTTATCAGGGCAGGCAGGAGTCCAAGTTGTGACTTCAGCGATAGAGTCTGATATCAGCAAACTAGAGAAGACTTTGCTTGACTCAAGATTGGAATGCCAAAAGCAGGTCCTTTATATAGGCTGTGGGGTGTGACTTCATGACTCAGCATTTATCCAGGCCTGCCCCACCCTTCCTTCTGCTGGCATCGCCTCTCAGATCTCCGGAAGCGAGGGTCCTCCCACTCTGAGTTGTCTTCAGCTGGATCTGCTGTCAGCGTCTGGGAAAGGGAGGGGTCAGAGGGAGTAGGCCTGAGTAATTCCAGCACCTGCCTGGCTTCCTGCTCTGAAGGCTGAGCCAAAGGAACACACGCTGTATGAATGAGGTTTATTGGGCTTGTCCTTTCACTCCTTGAATCCTGTCCGGACATGGGGCCAGGGCCGGGGGCTGGAGGCATGACAGGCCGTTCATCTTCATTATCAGACTCGGAGTCTGATAAAAGGCCCAGTTGGAGACGGGAGGGGCCCAGCTGAGGAGAGGAGGGAGGACGAGTCACAACACCTTGGTTTGATGTCCTCCTGGCCTACATACCTAAGCTTCCACCCTCAAACTACGTTCTGGATGAAGGCAACAGATCTTTGGGTCTCCTAAAGGTCCTCTGACCACTAACCAGGTCCTCCTCTTCCTCCTCCTCCTCCTCTTCCCCCAGGATCGGAGTCCCATCAGACTGTTCGGGCATCGTCTCTTTCCTTTGCTCCGCCGATGCCGAGTACATCAACGGGGAGACGGTGGTGGTGGCTGGTGGCGCCTCTTCCCGTCTTTAACCAGGAGATCGTGGTGTCTACCGTCGTTCAGCTATGACGACGGATCAGATAATCGCACAAGGGGGACCTCAGAAAATAAGATGTGGGGGTGATTGGGGATGGTGTCCCAGCTGGGATGGTGGTTGGGTCAGCTTCAAAGGGAGAAGGAGGTCAACTTTCTTGAGAAGAAGTGATGACCACCAAAACATGGACCTCCGGCTACCTAGGTTTGGGCGGGTGGGTGTCTCCTGTTGGATTTTAGGTGGAAAACAACAACCGTCGGATTGTAGGTGGAAAATACCGTTGCGCACGACTGAGGTTGAAGGACTCTCGCACACACGTGCGTGCAAGGAGACACCCAACTCCCCATGCACAAGCTCGCTCCGAGCTGCGTTGAGTGAAAGGTGGCTAGTTTTTGATCCTGGTTTGTTTGAAACGTCATCGTCGCTCTTGGAGGTTGGGGAAGGGAGATGTGTGTGGGAGTGGGCTTCTTGGGAAATTAGGGGAAGGTCTTTTCAGGAGAGGGTCTTCTATAGGGAGGGGGGGTGAAAAACCCAGCTTGGACGGGCTGCGAGATTGGGGGAACAGCCCGAATCTCTCGGGGTTGGGGAGGGGGCTACACAAATATCGCCGGCGCTCGCTCCCGCCCTGCCTCAGTGCCTTCTGTGTAAAAACTAAAATAAACACCTCTTTGGGAATCACACCTGTTTGTCGTGTCTGTTTCTCTCTCGGGGGAGGGGTGGGAAGGGAACCCCCAAATCCCACCCCACCCCCACCCCTTAAAGGGGGTTCCGCCAGACAGAAAAACCCAACCCACAGCCACCTCTCCTGTTTCCGGATCTGATGCCAACAACCCCCCCCCCCGTCCCCACCTTCTGCATTTGAGGGGGGGGTTGGTTGGGAGACCCCCCCTTCCTGGTTTTCCCCCACCCCCCAAGGGACTCCCTCCCCCGCACGCAAGCCCTCCCCATTTTGCCACCATTCCTCCCATCAAAAATAATTCCCATCCTCTCTTTAATTTCCATCCTGATTTTTTTTTTTCTCTCATTCCTTTCGGATTCCATCTGCCTTCTGGGGGGGGGGCAGATGGACCCCAACGACCCCCCCTCAATTCCTCCCGGTCCCCCCTCCCTCCCACACTCCTTCCTAGCCAGCCAGTTGCCTTCCTAAAGACCCTTCCCATTTATTGTGTCTTTCCCACCCACCCCGCTCCATGCTGGGGGAGGAAGGAGGAAAAAAACCGGTCCAGCCGGGTGCTTTTTTTTAAAAAAAAAATAAATTATTATTACTTTGCAAAATAAACAAAATAAAATAAATCTGGGGGGGTGGGGGCACGGATCAGGGCTTCTCCCCCCCCCCTCCTCCCACCACGAAGATGCTGTCTGCTTAGCGCCTTTGGTGGGTTTTTGACAAGGATGCTAAGAGCTAAAAAGGACTCTCCATCCTTCTGTCTCTCCATCTTTCTCTCCCCATCCTCTCTCGCCCTTTTTTCCAGCCATCCCTCTCTTTCCCAAACCCTCCCCCCCCTTTCTCTCCCACCCCAGCCGTGTCCCGTGCTTTTTCCTCCGCCCGATCCCTCCATCATCAGCTCTTCGGCTGCCTCTTCGCCTCATCCCTTCTTCTTCTTTTTTTTTAGTTTTTGTTCCCCTTCTTCCTCCCCATTCCACCTTTCGAACGGTCCCGCAAGCTCTCTCTTTTTTCCCCCCAACCACCCACCCCTCCTGCTTTCTCCAGGGGTGGGGGCTGTCTTTTTTTTTTTTTTAACCCGCCCTCCCCCCCCCCATCAGCTTGGTATTCCCAGCGGAGATCCCTCTCCATCGATCTACTGGCTCTCTCTCGCCTTGGGTGTGTCTCGGAGAGAGAGCGCATCTGTGCAGTTTCCAGAAGATCTGGCGAGTGGTTTTCTTCCTTCCTTTCTTTTTTTTTACCCCTTTCTTCTTCTTCTTCTTCTTCTTCTCTTCTTCACCTTCCAGACTGTTTCGTGGGAATCCACACCCGGTAAGTGTGTTGTGTATGTAACGGGGGAGTATTATTCTGGGTTATTTATTCTCCAGGGCGACAGAAAGAGCTGTTGCTTTGGGCTTTTCCTGCATGCGGCGGTCGTTAAACGAAACTCAACCTATCTCTCTCTCTCTCTCTCTATATATATATATGTATGTGTATGTAGATATAGATATAGATATAGATATATTTTCCGCCCATCAAATGCACCGTGCAGATCTATCTGGGTTTGTTTGCAGGATTTGGCCAAGCGTGTGTGTGTGTGTGTTTTTTTTTTTTAATGCTCATGTAGCTTGTTTCATGCTTCAAGAGAGGCGATCTGGGCTTTGGGTAGACATAGTTCCCCCTTTTTGCTGGCGAATGTGGGGTGCGTTTTGTGTGGGGCGGGCTCTGCAGCTGACACCAATTCCGCTTGGGCGTGTAAAAAAAAAAAAAAAGTAAGCCTGGCACAACAGGGGAAGAAGGGGGGCACACACAAACACACTCACACACTGGTTCCCCTGCCTACATCCTGCCTGGTTATTACATGCATACGTACATACATACAATAATACATACATACAGATAGATATATAGATATTTGCATGTGCACAGGTCTGGATTTTGTGCGTGCAGTTCTGTGCATTTGTGTTGTGTAGCCTTCTGCTGAGTGAGCATGAATTCCTGCTGTCTCTCTCTTTTTTGCAGCTTGTATGTGGGTTGGGGGAGCCCTGTTTTGTGTGTGTGTGGTTTTTTAAAAAAAACACCCGTTTCGAGCGCCTGGATACATGCGTGTGTGTTTCACGCGCATGTGTGATCTTTCTCGGGTGATGTCAACCTGCCTTGTGCAGTGGACACAGCTTCGACTGGTGGTGCTTGTTTACAAAAGTGCTTGTGTGTGTATGTGTGTGTGTGTGTACAGGGGTGTTGCACATCTGCCTCCCTTGGGAGGCACCGCTTGTGAGTTGTTTTCGGTCTTGGCTCGTTGATGAACAGAGGTGAATCTGATTAGCTTCCTCTTGATTCTCTGCTTCTTAATTTCTCTCTTTCTCTCTCTCTCTCCCTCCCTCTCTCCGTTTTTTTGCAACATGCAAAAATTTTAGTTCTATCAGTAGCCATCGTGGTATTTTAGGCTTTCTTAGCCTTGGCAACTTTAAGAACTGTGGACTTCAAATCCCAGAATTCATTCATTCATTCTTTCTTTCTTTCTTTCTTTCTTTCTTTCTTTCTTTCTTTCTTTCTTTCTTTCTTTCTTTCTTTCTTTCTTTCCTTCCTCTCTCCCTCCCTCCCTCTGTCAACTCTTTTTGCAACATGCATGGATCATAATTTTAATTAGCCATCATGGTATTTTAGGCTTTCTTAGCCTTGGCAACTTTAAGAACTGGGGACTTCAAATCCCAGAATTCTCTCTCTCTCTCTCTCCCTCCCTCCCTCCCTCCCTCCCCTCTTTTTGCAACATGCATGGATTAGAATTTTAGTTCTATTAGTAGCCATCACGGTATTTTAGTGTTTCTCAGCCTTGATAACTTTAAGTACTATGGACTTCAAATCCCAGAATTCATTCATTCTTTTCTTTTTCCTTCCTTCCTTCCTCCCTCCCTCCCTCCCTCTTCTCTTTTTGCAACATGCATGGATTAGAATTTTAGTTCTACTAGTAGCCATCATGGTATTTTAGTGTTTCTCAGCCTTGATAACTTTAAGTACTATGGACTTCAAATCCCAGAATTCATTCATTCTTTTCTTTTTCCTTCCTTCCTTCCTCCCTCCCTTCCTCTTTTTGCAACATGCATGGATTATAATTTTAGTTCTATTAGTAGCCATCATGGTATTTTAGGGTTTCTTAGCCTTCATAACTTTTAAGAACTGGGGACTTCAAATCCCAGAATTCATTCATTCTTTTCTTTTTCCTTCCTCCCTCCCTCCCTCCCTCCCTCCCCTCTTTTTGCAACATGCATGGATTAGAATTTTAGTTCTACTAGTAGCCATCACGGTATTTTAGTGTTTCTCAGCCTTGATAACTTTAAGTACTATGGACTTCAAATCCCAGAATTCATTCATTCTTTTCTTTTCTTTTTCCTTCCTTTCTTCCTCCCTCCCTCCCTTCACTCTTTTTGCAACATGCATGGATTAGAATTTTAGTTCTATTAGTAGCCATCACGGTATTTTAGTGTTTCTCAGCCTTGATAACTTTAAGTACTATGGACTTAAAATCCCAGAATTCATTCATTCTTTTCTTTTTCCTTCCTTCCTTCCTTCCTCCCTCTCTCCCTTCCCTCTTTTTGCAACATGCATGGATTATAATTTTAGTTCTATTAGTAGCCATCATGGTATTTTAGGGTTTCTTAGCCTTCATAACTTTTAAGAACTGTGGATTTTGAAGATCCCAGAATTCATTCATTTATTCTTTCCTTCCTTCCTTCCTTCCGTCCTTCCTTCCTTCCTTCCATTTTCTTTTCTTGCCTTTATTCCTTCCTTCCTTTCTTCCTCTTTCTCTCCTTCTTTCCCTCCCTCTCCAACCTAATCGCCACTGTTTTCGCAACATGCATGGTTTATAATCTTAGTTCTATTAACCATCATGGTATTTTAGTGTTTCTCAGCCTTGATAATGTTTAAGAACTGTGGACTTTTAAGATACCAGAATTCATGCATTCATACTCTTCCTTCCTTCCTTCCTTCCTTTCTTCCTTTCTTTCTTTCTTTTTCTCTCTCTCTCTCTCTTTCTCTCTCTTTCTCTTTCTCTCCTCCTTCCTCCCTCCCTCCCTCTTTCTCTTCACTATTTTTGCAATGCTCACTTGAGTATCTGCCTAATCTCATATGTCTCTTGATGCAGGTTATTCTCTACAGTTTTTATCACCTGGTGTGCCTCCTCACCAACCCTACTGCCTCTCCCCCACTCGGAAGAGGTTGACCGATTGTTGGGGATGATCTAGATTGCTTCTGATGGGCCCTAAGGAGGAAAACCCCACGATCCACTTCTCTGTCTGATGCTACAGAGGTTTGTGGGCCCTGAATTCCAGACCCTCCCTTCAGCGATGGCCTCCTAAAACTGAGAAGGGCTCAGCAAGTCTAATTGAGGACTTTGACGGTCCCTCAGCCACCATGAATGGAATATCACCATGACTTCATGGCCTCCTGCAGTTGGGGATCCACCGTCTGGTTGTCTTCTACCCACAAGTCGCCACCGATCAACCCAGACCACCCTAGAACTTCTCAACCAAAGAGTTCAGGCCCACACATTTGTCTATCCTGAACTTGTGACATGGAAAGCAGTCACCAAATGTTTGTCTCCTGTTGCTGAAGAAGCGAGAAGCCTCACCACAATGAAGTTCTTCTAGGAACTTAGCATGTTTGGTCCTCGCCAAAGAAAGACCAACTGGCTGTCCCTCGGCTCTACAAAGCCCTTAGATTGTCTGGGGCGCCACCAGATTCCTCGACAGACCTCCGAAAACCCATATCTTCTGATATTCCAGAGATCCAACTCATCTCCAATTCTCGGGACCTCCAACTAGACGACACAGAGCCTTGAGGAACATCTACAGATAACGCCTGAACCATTGCTTTGTTTGTAGCTGGAAGACTTTTTTGGGGTAGGTGGGAGGGATGTTTCTTATATAGTAGGAAGAGCAGTGAATCTGTGCTCGGAAGATTCCACAGGCTTCTGCCCAGACGGATATTTTTTTCCACACACATTTTTTGCACTTTAACGCCGGTGACTTTTTCTAAACTTTAATATAATCGCCGCCGCATGTTCATTACCATTAAAGGTTGGGCTCGCCCTACAGCTAGTTTCTTCCTGCTTGGAAGGACCTTGAAGGCGGCTGCCGAGAAGCCACCTGATTCCTCCTCAGTGCTCCCGGGATTTGATGCCTAACGAAAGCCAAACAAGCCGGCATTAGCAAAATTGGAATTTCAGGTTCAGCCGAACCGGAGGCAGCCGGCCAGAGAAGGGAGAACGGCTTGCCAGATCGATGTCTGGCTGCCCGGAGGGAGCCATGGAGGAATGAAGTTGGTCCAGGGTGGAGCATAGCCATGTAGAAACGATTTCGGCGGGGCTGGAGAAATGCACACGGGGACACGGAGGTAACTGCAGCCCGACTGGCCGGGGAGAAACATTACATGAATGTCCAACGGAGGCAGATTTGAGTTTGATGATGGAGGCTGTTATGTGGGTGACTGGGAAGAGGGCCGGGCACATGGCTACGGGGTGTGCACAGGCCCGGGCGCCCAGGGGGAGTACAGCGGGCGTTGGAGTCGCGGCTTTGAGTCTCTGGGCGTCTACACTTGGCCCAGCGGGAATACCTACCAAGGCTTCTGGAGTCAAGGAAAGCGCAGCGGCCTGGGCACGGAGCGGAAGAGCAAGTGGAGTTACAAGGGGGAGTGGTGCCACGGGCTGAAGGGCCACCTGGGCATCTGGGAAAGCCACTCGGGAGTCGTCTACGAAGGCATGTGGCGCGAAGGTCTTCAGGATGGCTACGGGATGGAGACCTACGCGGACGGAGGTGAGTCAGGAGGACAGGTCAAGTGGGGGGGGTTGGGGGCCGGGCCGTTGTTTCGTCTTGGTCTGGGTGGGGGTCCCGAAGTCATATCTGTCTTCTGATTGTCCACTTGGCCCATGGCGTCATTCGTCTAGATCAGGGGTGTCAAACTCAAGGCATGTGGGCTGGATCGGAGTCCACGGGGTGCTTAGATCTGGCCTGTGAGGCCACCCTGGAATCAGTGAAAGACCAGCCCAAGGTGCCTCTGCCAGTGAAAATGGAGCTCGGGTGAGCCACGTGCTCCATTTTTGCTGGCAGATGGTTGCAGGAGGCCATCGCAGCCGAAAACGGAGCGAGTGACGTCGAGCTGGCCACACTCACCCTGGCCATGTCCCCCCACTTCCTCCTGCCCGAGGTCAAACCCAACCCTGATGCGGCCCTCAATGAAACTGAGTTTGACGCCCCGGTTTAGATGTTCCTGTAGCCTGCCACCGTCGGACACCCATGTGTTCTAAGTCTAGGAGATGTCCCACCAGGTGCCGAAGTACCACCAGTGGTACGAGTACCACAGATTGAAGAGTGCTGTCCTAAGATATTGTGGTGGATGGTGATGCGGTCCGTAGAAAGTTGGCCAGATTTCTCCATACATTTTTCATTCCCCCTTGCTCCACTTCCTCATCTAGATGTTCCTCTACCACACCATCTGTGTGCCCTAAGACAATGGTGAAGGTGATGGTGGCAATGGGATTTAGTGGTGCCAATGGTGATGTAGTCTCCAGAAAGTTGGTCAGATTTCTTCATGCTCTTGTCGTACACCGTTGCTTCGTTTCTTCATCTAGATGTTCCTCTAGGAGACCATCTCTCCTAGATAATGGGTGGAAGTGATGGTGACAGTTCTTTCCACCTCTCTCGCACACTTTTTGGACACCATTGCGTCGTTTCTTCATCTAGATGTTCCTCTACCACACCATCTGTGTGTCCTAAGATACTGGTGGCGAGGGTGATGGTCCGAGGTGGTATTCAGCCGGTTCGTATGGGTTCGGGCAAACCTGTAGCAGCCACCCCGATCCACCATAATGGCATCCTATTTAGCCACGTTTTCGAGGCTGGGAGCATGCGCGGAAGGTGTGCGCACAAGCAAAGCGCATGGGCAGAAAGGGTGCGTGAGCAAAGCGCATGCGCGGAAGGGCCGCACACGAGCAAACCGGTAGTAAGAATATGTGAAACCCACCACTGGTGATGGTGATGGCTGTGGTGGGTGAGGATGATGCGGTCCATAGAAAGTTGGTCAGATTTCTCTGTATACTTTTCATTCCTTCATCTAGAGGTTCCTCTAGATTGAACACCATCTAGCTGTCCTCAAGATAATGGGCGGAGGTGATGTTGATGAAGGTCCTGTGGTTCTTTCCACCTCTCTCTCCCACTTTTTGTACACCGTTGCTTCGTTTCTTCGTGTACACGTTCCTCTTGATTGAACGCCATCTGTGTGTCCTAAGATAATGGTGGAGGTGATAGTGATGATAGAAAGTCCATTGAAAGTTGGCCAGATTTTTCCATATACTTTTCATTCACCCTTGCTCCGTTCCTTCATCTAGAGAGTTCTCTAGAACACCATCCATGTGTTTCAAGATTGTGGTGGAGGGCGATGGTGGTTGAGAGTGATGCGGTCCATAGAAAGTCAGTCAGATGTCTCCATATATTTTTCATCCCTTCAACTGGAGGTTCCTCTAGAACAGGAGTCTCCAAACCTTGGCAACTTGAAGACTTGTGGACTTCAACTCCCAGAGTTCCTCAGCCAGCAAAATTGAACCTTTGGTGCAATGTTTCCCAACTTCGGCAGTTTTAAGATGGGTTGGACTTCAACTCCCAGAATTCCCTAGCCAGCCCAAGCAAAATTCCATGAGGCAAAAGAATACTCTTTGCTGGCCGGGGAATTCTGGGAGTTGAAGTCCACAAGTCTTCAAATTGCCAAGGTTGGAGACCCCTGCTCTAGAACACTATCTCTCTCTGTCCAAAGATGATGGGTGAAGATGGTTGTGGTGGTGATGGAGGGGGTGAAGATGATGATGATGATGATGATGGCAATGGTGGTGACAGTTCTTTCCACCTCTCTCTCTCTCTCTTTCTCTTTCTCTTTCTCTCTCACTGTTCACACACCTTTGTTTTGTTCTTCATCTAGATGTTCCTCTAAGATGCCATCTGTGTATCTCAAGATAATGGGTGGAATGATGGTGGTGATGGTTGTGGTGGGTGATGGTGATGAGATCCATAGAAAGTTGGTCAGATTTCTCCATGTACTTTTCATTCACCCTTGGTCCATTCCTTCGTCTAGATGTTCCTCTAGAACACCATCTCTCTGTCCAAAGATGATGTGGTGGAGATGGTTGTGGTGGTGATGGAGGGGGTGAAGATGATGATGATGATGATGATGACAATGGTGGTGATGGTTCTTTCCACCTTTCTCTCTCTCACACACACTGTTCACACACCGTTGTTTTGTTCTTCATCTAGATGTTCCCCTAAAAATGTCATCTGTGCGTCTCAAGATAACGGGTGGAGGTGATGGTGGTGATGGTTGTGGTGGGTGATGGTGATGAGGTCCATAGAAAGTTGGTCAGATTTCTCCGTGTACTTTTCATTCACCCTTGGTCCATTCCTTCGTCTAGATGTTCCTCTAGAACACCATCTCTCTGTCCAAAGATGATGTGGTGGAGATGGTTGTGGTGGTGATGGAGGGGGTGAAGATGATGATGATGATGATGATGATGATGACAATGGTGGTGATGGTTCTTTCCACCTTTCTCTCTCACACACACACTGTTCACACACCGTTGTTTTGTTCTTCATCTAGATGTTCCCCTAAAAATGTCATCTGTGCGTCTCAAGATAACGGGTGGAGGTGATGGTGGTGATGGTTGTGGTGGGTGATGGTGATGAGGTCCATAGAAAGTTGGTCAGATTTCTCCGTGTACTTTTCATTCACCCTTGGTCCATTCCTTCGTCTAGATGTTCCTCTAGAACACCATCTCTCTGTCCAAAGATGATGGGTGAAGATGGTTGTGGTGGTGATGGAGGGGGTGAAGATGATGATGATGATGATGATGATGATGGCAATGGTGGTGACAGTTCTTTCCACCTCTCTCTTTCTCTCTCTCTCTTTCTCTCTCACTGTTCACACACCGTTGTTTTGTTCTTCATCTAGATGTTCCTCTAAGATGCCATCTGTGTGTCTCAAGATAACGGGTGGAGGTGATGGTGGTGATGGTTGTGGTGGGTGATGGTGATGAGATCCATAGAAAGTTGGTCAGATTTCTCCGTGTACTTTTCATTCACCCTTGGTCCATTCCTTCGTCTAGATGTTCCTCTAGAACACCATCTCTCTGTCCAAAGATGATGTGGTGGAGATGGTTGTGGTGGTGATGGAGGGGGTGAAGATGATGATGATGATGATGATGATGATGACAATGGTGGTGATGGTTCTTTCCACCTTTCTCTCTCACACACACACTGTTCACACACCGTTGTTTTGTTCTTCATCTAGATGTTCCTCTAAGAATGCCATCTGTGTGTCTCAAGATAACGGGTGGAGGTGATGGTGGTGATGGTTGTGGTGGGTGATGATGATGTGGTCCATAGAAAGTTGGTCAGATTTCTCCGTGTACTTTTCATTCACCCTTGGTCCATTCCTTCGTCCAGATGTTCCTCTAGAACACCATCTCTCTGTCCAAAGATGATGGGTGGAGGTGGTTGTGGTGCTGATGGAGGGGGTGAGGATGAGGATGAGGATGATGATGATAGCAATGGTGGTGATGGTTCTTTCCACCTCTCTCTCACACACACACACTGTTCACACACCATTGTTTTGTTCTTCATCTAGATGTTCCTCTAAGAATGCCATCTGTGTGTCTCAAGATAACAGGTGGAGGTGATGGTGGTGATGGTTGTGGTGAGTGATGATGATGAGATCCATAAAAAGTTGGTCAGATTTCTCCGTGTACTTTTCATTCACCCTTGGTCCATTCCTTCGTCTAGATGTTCCTCTAGAACACCATCTCTCTGTCCAAAGATGATATGGAGATGGTTGTGGTGGTGATGGAGGGGGTGAGGATGATGATGATGATGATGACAATGGTGGTGATGGTTCTTTCCATCTCTCTCTCTCACACACACACTGTTCACACACCATTGTTTTGTTCTTCATCTAGATGTTCCTCTAAGAATACCATCTGTGTGTCTCAAGATAACGGATGGTGGTGATGGTGATAATGGTGGTGGTGATGGTTGTGGTGGGTGATGGTGATGAGGTCCATAGAAAGTTGGTCAGATTTCTCTGTATACTTTTCATTCACCCTTGGCCCATTCCTTCATCTAGATGTTCCTCTAGAACAGCATCTCTCTGTCCAAAGATGATGGGTGGAGGTGGTTGTGGTGCTGATGGAGGGGGTGAGGATGAGGATGAGGATGATGATGATAGCAATGGTGGTGATGGTTCTTTCCACCTCTCTCTCACACACACACACTGTTCACACACCATTGTTTTGTTCTTCATCTAGATGTTCCTCTAAGAATGCCATCTGTGTGTCTCAAGATAACAGGTGGAGGTGATGGTGGTGATGGTTGTGGTGAGTGATGATGATGAGATCCATAAAAAGTTGGTCAGATTTCTCCGTGTACTTTTCATTCACCCTTGGTCCATTCCTTCGTCTAGATGTTCCTCTAGAACACCATCTCTCTGTCCAAAGATGATATGGAGATGGTTGTGGTGGTGATGGAGGGGGTGAGGATGATGATGATGATGATGACAATGGTGGTGATGGTTCTTTCCATCTCTCTCTCTCACACACACACTGTTCACACACCATTGTTTTGTTCTTCATCTAGATGTTCCTCTAAGAATACCATCTGTGTGTCTCAAGATAACGGATGGTGGTGATGGTGATAATGGTGGTGGTGATGGTTGTGGTGGGTGATGGTGATGAGGTCCATAGAAAGTTGGTCAGATTTCTCTGTATACTTTTCATTCACCCTTGGCCCATTCCTTCATCTAGATGTTCCTCTAGAACAGCGGTTCTCAACCTGTGGGTCGCGACCCCATTGGGGGTCGAATGACGATTTGCCTGGGGTCACCTAAGATCATCGGAAATATGGGAAGTATACTTGCGAGTCGAAGAATCGCGCTCCAATGGTTGACTCCACAAGCCAGCTGCAGGCTCTTCAAATCGCTAGCCGAATTCGGCTTCAGGCGCGATGAATTAAAAAAGAGAGAAATCTTTGCTCCGATGTCTCCCTCTCAAGCCAGCTGCAATCACTCCCAATCGCTAACCTAATCTGGCTTCAGGCGCGATAAATTTAATAGGGGAGGAGTCTCCGCTTTAATGCCCCCGTCCTCAAGGCAATCGCAAGCAGTTCAGATCGCTAGCCAATACGGCTTCAGGCGCGATAAATTCAAAACAAAAATAATTTTACGGTTGGGGTCGCCACATCATGGGGAATTGTATTAAAGTGGTCACCACATCGTAGGGAATTGTATTAAAGGGGTCGCAGCACTATAAATGTTGAGAACCACTGCTCTAGAACACCATCTTTCTGTCCAAAGATGATGTGGTGGAGATGGTTGTGGTGGTGATGGTGGGGCTAAAGGTTCCTGTAGAACAGGGGTCTCCAACCTTGGCAACTTTAAGACTTGTAGACTTCAACTCCCAGAATTCCTCAGCCAGCAAAGCTGGCTGAGGAATTCTGGGAGTTGAAGTCCACACGTCTTAAAGTTGCCACGGTTGGAGAGACCCCTGCTGTAGAACCCCTTCTGTGTGTCATCCCACACCCACACCCTGCTGTAGAACACCCTCTGTGTGTCACCCCACACCCACACTTTGCTGTAGAACACCCTCTGTGGGTCTCAAGATAACGGCGGTGTGAACACCCTCTGTGTGTCTCAAGATTCAATTTCATTGTAGAGTTTCAAACTCAACTGGGCCGTAAAATGTAGCAAGTTTTCAGACACACACGTTGCACGCCCGCTCCCAAGCAACCTTCACCCCTTTAAACACGGGAATAACCAACTCATCTCGGGAGTCCTTTGAAAGACCAACAGGAGGCAAACCCAAGATTTTTTTTATTTTTTTAAATTTACATTTATATCCCGCCCTTCTCCGGAGACTCAGGGCGGCTTACAGTGTGTAAGGCAATAGTCTCATTCTATTTGTATATTTACAAAGTCAACTTATTGCCCCCCCAACAATCTGGGTCCTCATTTTACCTACCTTATAAAGGATGGAAGGCTGAGTCAACCTTGGACCTGGTGGGACTAGAACCTGCAGTAATTGCAGGCAGCTGTGTTTTAATAACAGGCTTCTTACAGCCTGAGCCACACCACGGCCCTATGAATGAAATCCCATCCGTGACATTTAACCATCCTTTTTTTTTTTCAAAAATGAAACCCTCGGGCGTTCTGGGGAAGGCGCTCTTGCGTAATCCTTGACCCCTCACCCATGACTTTTCTCCATGGTCTCCAACCCAAAAAACTGGAGTTCCTGATCGGGTTTCTACACACCAAGACCGTTCTCCCTTCTTGGTACGTCTGAGAAAACCTGAGTGGTCCTCTCCAGCTAGATCGGTATATTGGACCTCTCTTGTCCAAGAGATGTGGAATGTCCTTCGCCTTCCTTGGTTGACCTCACCTTTCCTTCCATTGCAGGTACTTACCAAGGCCAGTGGCAGTCCGGCAAGCGTCATGGATATGGAGTACGCCAGAGTGTCCCGTACCGTCAAGCCACCCTGGTGCGCTCCCCACACCGGACTTCCTTGGAGTCTCTCCACAGTGAGGCCGATCACAATGCCCCTGTGGTACCACTCCCTCCTCCTTCGCTGCCTCCTCCACCACTCCCTGGGGACAGCCCCGCCTCAGGATCCAGGGGTGGCTTTGTCTTAGCTTTCCCTGGAGATCCGGACTTCCCCAAGGGGACCAAGAAGAAGAGCGGAGGGTTCTTCCGGCGTTCCTTGCTCCTGAGCGGGCTAAGAGTCCGGAGGGCCGAGTCTAAAGCCTCATTGGGCAGCAAGCGAGGGTCCCTCAAGAGCGAGGCAGGGGTCAGTTCAGCGGGAAGCGAGGCCACCACTCTCAGCTATGCCGAGACCGAACCTCCTGAGCTGCCTTCAACTCTGACCATTGAAGGTTCTTCCACCGAGGTCTACGCGGGAGAATGGCGGGCCGACCGGCGCAGTGGCTACGGGGTGAGTCGCCGCTCCAACGGGCTGCGGTACGAGGGCGAGTGGCTGGGGAACCGGCGACACGGGTACGGGCGCACCACCTACCCCGACGGTTCCAAAGAAGAAGGGAAGTACAAGCTCAACCGGTTGGTGAGCGGGAAGGTGAAGAACCTCATCCCGCTTCGACGGAGCAAAGTCAAAGAGAAAGTGGACCGAGCAGTGGAGGTGGCCCGGAGAGCGGTCAGCATGGCTCGTCAGAAGCAAGAATTAGCCATTGCCAGGTAAGAAGGGGAACTGGAGGTGGGAAGAGGGCAGAGAGCAGCACGTTCCTACAACCGTCTCATTGATGGTTTCAACTTAACGGTTGACACGGGAGAAGGTTGACTTGCCTTGAAGGAATCTTCAGAATGCGGGGGGAAGAATGATTGAATCGATGAGGTGTCCTCACTGAAAGAAGATGATGTTCTTCCATGGTCTACACCAGGGGTCTCCAACCTCCAAAAAAGCTTTGCTGGCTGGGGAATTCTGGGAGTTGAAGTCCACCAGGCTTAAAGTTGCCAAGGTTGGAGACCCTTGGTCTACACCACAGATGTCCGAACTTGGCAACCTTGAAGACTTGCGGCCTTCAACTTGAAGACTTGCGGCCTTCAACTTGAAAGACTCGCGGCCTTCAACTTGAAAGACTCGTGGCCTTCAACTTGAAAGACTCGCAGCCTTCAACCTGAAGACTTGCGGCCTTCAACTTGAAGACTTGCGGCCTTCAACATGAAAGACTTGCGGCCTTCAACTTGAAGACTCGCGGCCTTCAACTTGAAGACTCGCGGCCTTCAACTTGAAAGACTTACGGCCTTCAACTTGAAGACTTGCGGCCTTCAACTTGAAGACTTGTGGACTTCAACTCCCAGAATTCCCCAGTTAGCCGCCGCTGGCTAGGGAATTCTGGGAGTTGAAGTCCACAAGTCTTCCAATTGCCGCAGTTGAACACCCTCAGTTCTAGAACACCCACAGGCTTTCGTCAGTTTGATTCCCAGCTTCTGCCTCGGCGTAAAATGGGTTCGTTGAAAATATGTTCCTAGATTTATTCTGATTTTTTTAAAAAAATATTTTTTATAAAGAGGATGCGGGATTTACAGCTGGTCAAGAGGAGAATTTCTCCCCCTGCCAGGAGCCATTTTAAAAAGAGACGGAACGAAAATGTCTCTTTCTAGTGTGTGTGTGTGTGGTTTGTTTTTTTTTAAAGTCCCACACAGACTTTAGCGTGTAAAAAAAATCCATCGTTATCAAGCCTCCCGGGTGGAAAATTCATTATAAAAATAATTTGGGGCTCGTGGGAAAGGATGAAAAGGCTTTTTCTTGTTGTGGTGGTGGTGGTTGTGTGCATTAGGTGTGTAGACTTTGGCTCCAGCCCTCAAAATAAAGGGAGATAAGACGAATTGATGCAATTTTCTAAGGCTATCTGTCCATCTTTTTTTTTCCTTCTGTTTTGATCCATCTGCATTTTCTTTGTTTTTCATCCTTCTCCTGCTCTGCCTGTTTTCCTCAGCCACAAAATCCTCTTTTTTTTACATTTTTCCTTTCTTTTTAAAATATTCCCTGTTCTAGCCCTTTTCTAGCTGTTTTCACATTCCTTCCTGCTCCCTAACCAGGCTTCCCTCCCTCTCTCTCTTTCTCTCTCTTTTTCGCTTTCTCCCACTTTCTCTCTCTCTCTCTCCCACTTTCTCCCTCTCTCTCTCTCTCTTTCCCACTCTTTCTTTCTCTCTCTTTCTCCCTCTTTCTCTCTGTCTTTCTCCCTTTCTCTCTCCCTTTCTCCCTCTTTCTCTCTTTCTCCCTTTCTCTCCCTCTTTCTCTCTTTTTTTTATTTAAATTTTTATCCTCCGAAGACACAGGGCAGCGTATATTGTGTTAAGCAATTTTCTCTCTCTCTCTTTCTCTCTCCCTCCTTCTCTCTCTCTTTCTCTCTCCCTTTCTCCCTCTTTCTCTTTCCCACTCTTTCTTTCTCTTTCCCTCTCTCTCTCTCCCTCTCTCCCTTTCTCTCTCTTTCTCCTTTTCTTTCTCCCGCTCTCTCTCTTTCTCTCTTTTTCTCCCTCTCTCTTTCTCCCTCCCCCTCTTTCTCCCCCCTCTCTTTCTTTCTCCTCTTTCTCTCTCTCTCTCTCTCTTTCTCTCTCTCTCTCTCTCTCAGTATAAAACTGTAAGTGAGTCCATCTGTGTGTGTATGTGCCCGAGCGCGCACGCGTATTTCTGTTTGTGTGTGTGTGTGAGTGTGTAAAAAGGCCGGCTCCTAGTATAGGCTGCCCGGTCACCTAGGTAACAGGAGGACGGGCGAGGCGATTGGCTGACTGCTGCCATGGCAACAGCCGCAGCATCCTACGGGCATGGAGGGAGGGGAGGGAGCGAGGCGGCGCCGTCCAGGGAGAGAAGAGACAGGAATGGGGCCAATCGAGAAATATTGTCGGGTCACACACACACACACAAACACACACACACACACACACACGAGGGAGGGGAGAAGAGCGGAGAGGCATGGAAACAAGAGGAGCAGACAGTGAAGAGGAGGAGCTGTGGGCATAAACAAACCAGGATGCCAATCGCGTGGGTGGAGGCAAACCAGGTGTTATGGGGGTTGATTTGTGTGTACGGAGGGAGGGGTGAATTGCAAGGAGGCCAGGAGGCTTTTTTTGGGGGGGGGCTGGGGGTTGCATCCAAGCAGAGCCCCCCCCCCCCATTGCAGCAACAACTCCTTTTTCATTTCTTTCTTTTCGGACTCCGAGGCGGATCTACAGGTAGTCCTCAATTTAACGCCCGCAATTGAGAACCGGCCTTTCCATGGTTAAGTGAGCTTTGGCTCATTTGTACGACTTTGCCCCGCCACACCGTTAAGCGAATCCCTGCCAGTGGATCAAGTTCGTCACCCGGTTGTTAAGTGAATCTGGCTTCACGCCATGGATTTTGCTTGTCCGAAGGTCGTAAAAAGGGGATCGCGTGACACACACCCCCCACACACCCCGGGGCACTGAGTGTGTCATAAATATGAATCAATTGTGCCAGGCATTCATTTGAATTTTGAATCGGGGGGGGGGGGAATGCTGCAGAGGTTGTAACTGTGAATAACGGTCGTAAGTTCCTTTTTTTCAGTGCTGCTGTAACGTTGAACGGTCACTAAATGAACTGTTGTAAGTCGAGGACTACCTGTATTGGGGTTAGGCCAGTGGTAGGTTTCACATATTCTTATATGCTTTTTACCAGGTACGCCTGGTTCGCCAGTTGCGCCCCTTTCTAGACCGGGATTCCCTATGCACGGTCTCACTCATGCCCTCGTCACTTCTCGCCTAGACTACTGCAATACTCTCTACATGGGGCTCCCCTTGAGGAGCACCCGGAGGCTCCAGTTGGTCCAGAATGCAGCTGCGCGGGTGATAGAGAGAGCCACTTGTGACTCTCATATAACACCTCTCCTGCGCAGGCTGCACTGGCTACCTGTGGTCTTCCGGGTGCGCTTCAAGGTGCTGGTTACCACCTTTAAAGCGCTCCATGGCATAGGACCCGGATATCTGCGGGACCGCCTTCTGTTACCATAAGCCTCCCACCGACCGGTGCGCTCCCATAGAGAGGGTCTCCTCAGGGTGCTGTCAGCCAAACAATGTCGGCTGGCGACCCCCAGGGGGAGAGCCTTCTCTGTGGGGGCACCTACCCTCTGGAATGAGCTTCCTCCTGGACTCCGTCAACTTCCCGACCTCCGGACCTTTCGCCGCGAGCTGAAGACGTATCTATTCTGTCGAGCAGGACTGGCATAACATGGGTTTTAAATTGGATTTTAAACGGGGTTTTATATCAGGTCTTTTATCATTTTAATTTGGCCATATTGAATAAGTTTTTAAAATGGGTTTTATTGTATATTGTATTGTATTTTATCTGGCTGTTAACTGCCCTGAGTCCTTCGGGAGAAGGGCGGTACAAAAATTAAAATATTATTATTATTATTATTATTATTATTATTATTATTATTATTATTATTATTATTATTATTATTATTATTATTATCCTCATCATCATCATCATCACTGGTTCGCCGCGCACCCACATTCCATGCATGCGCCCGGCCTCAAAAATGTGGCTAAATGGATGGCAGTCGCTGCTACCGGTTCGCTCGAACCGGTACGAACCAGCTGAATTCCACCTCTGGGTTAGACGATGCTTAAAATGGGATGTCTACGGAGCTCTTCAACCATCCAAGTCAGGGTTATCCCAAAGGTGCTGTTTCCCCCCCCCCCCCCGAAAGTCAACTGAAGTTTTTTTTCTTTTTCCTTGAAGAGGTTTCACTTCTCACCCGAGAGAAGATTCTTCTGTTCTGACGGAATGGCGGACAGATGGAAGGGTGTATTCAGGTCATCCTCCACTTCCAACAAGTCATTTACTAACCGTTCAAACTTACAACGGCACCGAGTAAAAGTCACGTAGGACCGCTTCTCACACCTATCGCCGTTGTAACCTAGGGTCACGATAAACATTCCGATAAACATTGGCAATTGACTCATATTTATGACGGTTGCAGTGTCCTGGGGTGGGGGGGCTGCGTGTCACGGGACAAGCAAAGTCGATGGGGAAAACCAGATTCACTTAACGACCAGGTTCCTGACTTAATGACGACAATGAGTCGCTTAAGAACCGTGGCAAGAAAGCGAATCGAATGGAGCAAAACTCAAGTCAGCCGTAAAATTTGGGCTCGGTTGCGGTCGTAATTTCAAGGACTAGCCGTAGGAGTACAAAGAAGGTGTAAGATACACAGATGTTAATCATCCACGCTCCTCTCTCCTCCTTGTAAAATTGGAGTTTCAAAGCTTGCAAAAAAAATAAAAAGAGGGGGTACGAGACAAACATAGCAAGAACATAATGCAATAAAATAAAATATTCGTAAAGCTAGAGAACGAATAATTAAAGTTGTAAGATGTTAAAACGGCTGCATCGGGTTAAAGAGAACGAGTTGAAATCCGTCTTCCCGATGGACTTTGCTCGTCAGGCGGTCGCTACAGGGGATCACGCGACCCGTCATAAATATGAATCAGATGACCAGCGTCTCAATTTTGATGTCACCACGGGGAAGCTGCCCTGGTTGTAAGTGTGAAAAAAGTGTAAGTCGACTTTTTTCCCCGTGCCATCGTAATTTTGAACGGTCGCTAAGTGAATTTTCGCGAGCCGAGGATTACCTGTAGTATTCCGCACAAATGGCTATCCAGTCTCTTCTTAAAAAATCCCAGTGCTTCTGGTGACAAGCAGTTCCACTGGTTAATTGTTCCCACAGACAGGAAATTTCTCCTTAGTTCTAGGTTGCTTGTTGTAAGTGCGCCAGTACTGGAAATTTTTAAGAAAATGTTGGATAACCATTTGTCTGAAATGGTGTAGGGTTTCCTGCCTGGGCCGGGGGATGGACTAGAAGACCTCCAAGGTCCCTTCCAACTCTGTTGTTGTTGTTGTTATTATTATTATTATTATTATTAGTCAACTGCCTGTATATTATTTGATTTTATTGATTAATTAAAATTATATCCGCTGTCCACCTCGCTATCCCAAGCGACTTATCTTGTTTTAACTCAAAATAAACTCTTCAAAAAAGAACTTTTCCCCATTCTTGGTCATCCTTAAACAAGGGGGGCAACTTTTAAAACATTTTGGGGGTGGGTGGGAGAAGAGATAATGGAGAGCTACAATGAGCAACTTATTTGTAGCGGCAAAATGTGGTGGATCACAAATTTATTGCTGGTGTGTTTGCATGTGTGTAAGGATTGTCTAAGGATTAAAGAAATTTAAAGACTTTGGATTTTAATGCATTTCGCTGAAAAAAAAGATACACAGGTCGTTCTCGCCTTACAACGGTTCATTTAGTGACGGGTCGCAGTTACAACGGCACTGAAATAAATGATTTATGACAGTTTTCACACTTACGACCGCTGCAGCCAGCGGAGAGTTTTCAATCTTCTTACCGCTGGTTCGCTGCGTGACACACATGCACGCCTTTTGCGCATGGCTTTGCTCGCTCTGCCTTCTGCGCATGCGCCCGGCCTTGAAAATGTACCTAAATAGAACATCATAGAGGCGATGTTTGCTACCAGTTCGCCTGAACCGGTACAAACCGTCTAAATACCACCACTGATTGCAGCGCAATGCATGGTCACGTGATTAAAATTCAGACGCTTGGCAACTGACTCATATTTATGACGGTCGCAGTGTCCCTGGGTCAGGTGATCCCCGTTTTACGACTTTCAGACAAGCGAAGTCAAAGGGGAACCCAGATTCACTTAACATCTGCGGTGATTCACTTAACAAACCGGGACAAGAAGGCTGGCAAAACAGGGTCAAATTCACTTAACAAATGTCTCGCTTAGCAATGGAAATTTGGGGCTCTATTCTGGTCGTAGGTCGAGGAGTATCTGTACGCCTCCTTTTAAGTTTTAATTCCACACCTACCCTTTCAAAACTGGGTGCAATTATATAATTAATATATAACTTAATGTAATATACTATACACACAATATATCTATATATCTATATCTATATCTATTTATCTATGTAGGTCTTTGGTTATTCGGGTTTTCTCCCGCATAAAATTGGAAGTGTCTTGGCGACGTTTCGACGAAGTCTCATTCGTCATCTTCAGTCTTCAGCTTCGTGCTTCTGGGAACAATGTGTGATTGCAGCTGTTTCTTCCTTTTTAAGTGCTAGTGGGGGTTTGAACTGATTGGGTGGGAGCTTGGCTGTGATCTGATTGGATGGGGGGGTTTTTTGTGCTCTGATTGGCTAGGGGTGTGTCCTGTTTGGTTGGGGGCTTGATTGTGCTCAGATTAGTCTGAGTTGCAGGGGGATTTGAGCTGGTGAGCTGCACTGCTGCTGTTTGGCTTCGTGTTCGTGGTCGTGCTACATCTTCGTAGTGGGTGTCAGTCTGCTGCATGTATGGATTGGAGGGGTTTGAAATGGCTAATGTTGCAGCTGCAGCTATTTATCTATCTATCTATCTATATATACAGGTAGTCCTTGACATAGGAGCCCAATGGAGCCACCATATTTCGGTTGCTAAGTGAGACGTTTGTTAAGTGAGTTTCCCCACTTCTTCCGACTTTGCTTGCCACGGCTGTTAAACGAATCAACCCAGATGTTAAGCTGGTAACATGGTTGTTAAGCGAATCTGGGTTCCTCCTTGACTTTGCTCGTCAGAAGGTCGTAAAAGAGGATCATGTGACACCTTCTCTCCAGGACACTGCAGCCGTCATAAATATGAGTCGGTTGCCAAGTGTCTGAATTTTGATCCTGTGGCCATGGGAATGCTACGACGGTCGTCAGTGTGAAAAACAGTCATAAGTCACTTTTCTTTCAGTGTTCTGTCCCCCCTTCGCCTCTGTCTGAACGATGGCTTAATTAGCTGGCACTATCAGCTCTGGCAGCAAACTAGCGAGCGCCTGCCAAGTGTCTCTGTTATCTTCCTCAACGCCAATGAGTCACCCAGGAACAAACAGTACTTCAGCTCTTAGTTAAGCAGTTAATTTGCCTGCTACGAAGAGGCACAGCAGCTCTTGCTGCCTTTATATCCTGTGGGGTGTGGCTCCATGATTCAGCACTTCCTAGGCCTGCCCCACCCCTGCTTCTGTTGTTTTCGCCTCTCCTGCCTATGAAACCTAGGGTTCAACCAAGCCTGATTGCCATCAGCTGGGTCTGGAGGCGTGGCCTGGGGGGAGGAAGAGTCAGGGGACGGAGGCCTCGTTATCTCTTCCACCTGGCCTGCCTCTGGCTCCTGGAGCTGAGCCAAGGAAGCCGGTGCTCCCGAGCTAAGTCCTGATGGCCCTTCCCCCTCACTTTCCAAGTCACTTTCTGGCAGAAGGCCCGGCTCGGGGGGCGCAGACACAACATTCAGTGCCGTTGTAACTTTGAACGGTCACTAAGCGAACAGTTGTACGTCGAGGACCACCTGTACAAACATCCATCTAGCAAACTTGAAATTGCCACCGCACTGAAAAACATAACAGAGGACCAGTCCTCATACTTATGACAATGTCAGCATTCCCACATGATCAAAATTCAGATGGTTGTCAACTGGCATTTTATTTATGACGGTCGTAGCATCCCGGGGTCATGTGCAGTGGTGGGATTCAGCTGGTTCGGTCCGGTTCGGGCAAACCGGTAGTTAAATTGCTGGCTGGCCCCACCCCGCCCCTTCCAGGAGTCCCCACACGCCCCATTTTTGTTCCCAGGAGTCTGCAGGGAAGCTGCCTAGGCCCAAAATGGGGAGTCGTGGGGCGGTGCGTCCCTCTCCCGCCCCCGTGGCCCATTTTTGCCCCCAGAGGGGTTCAGGAGGCCACGTGCTGCCTGTCACGCCTGACCCCCCCTGGCCACGCCCACCATGGCCACGCCCACCCAGTCAGTCACGGGGGCAGAGAACCGGTGGTTAAATTATTTGAATCCCATTTGACCGCCATTTGCAACCTTCCCAGCCAGAGTTCAACAAACGAAGTCAACGGGAGAGCTTAACGATTCACTTAACAACCACAGAGGCCGAACAGGTTGCAAAAAATTGGGCGCGGCGCACGTCACAGTCGCCTGGCTTAGCCGCTGCAATTCTGATCCCAATTGAGGGTCGTCAGTTGAGGACTCTTGCCAACCATTCAGGGCGGCGGTTCCCAGGAGCCGTCTTTAAAAAAAAACGCGCGGCAGTTAAAGATTGACAGGCCGCCAATGGGGAGGCCATTTTGGCGGGGGAATTCTGGGAGTTGAAGTCCCCGTGTCTTTTTATTTATTTACTTATTTTTCAATCGAAATTTTTTTATGAAGTCATGCGGAGTCTTACAAAACGCAAAATACAGAAGTAAATAGAAGAACAATGAGGGGCGAGGCGGGCCCACCCGCAGGTGGCCACTATCAATTCGCCCAAACCGGTACGAACCGGTTAAATACTATCTCTGGGGGAAGGAGGAAGTGAAGTGAGGAAAGATGAGGGCGGGGAGAAAAAGAAGCATTTTATATTTTATTTATACATTTTTCTTTTACATGTATAAGTGCTTTGTGAACAGTGTATTGTCTGGGTCAGGTTGCTGACGCATAGTAATATTCCGACTCCGTCTCTTTTAGATGATAATTTAATGTCAATCTTAAACCTTTCGTCCACGTATTTTCCCATTGTCCTACCATCCCATTATATCCAACATTCCTGGCCCACTGAATCGTACGATGTTTTTTAATCTGTTCATTTTCCAAATTCCAATTTCGATAGCATTTTATAAGTCTTGGCAATAATAGGGAAGGATAGTGTCAAATCTCCATTCCCACCCCACTCCAGGGGAAGGATAGTGTCAAATCTCCATTCCCACCCCACTCCAGGGGAAGGATACTGCAAAATCTCCATTCCCACCCCACTCCAGGGGAAGGATAGTATCAAATCTCCATTCCCACCCCACTCCAGGGGAAGGATACTGCAAACTCTCCATTCCCTCCCGAACAGCTGGGACTCGGGAGGCAAAGAATAGATGGGGCGGGGCCAGTCAAAATTTTTACAACTGGTTCTCCGAACTACTTAAAATTTCCGCTACTGGTTCTCCAGAACTGGTCAGAACCTGCTGAAACCCACCTCTGGTGTGGCTTAGAAAACGTGGTTAAATAGGACGGCATAGTGCCGGGAATCGCCGCTACCAGTTCGTCCGAACCGGTACGAACCGACTGAACGGCACCACTGGTTGCCACATATTGAAAGTTCCCATTCATTTTGAACAAAGTCAAATCCATAGCACTTTTTATCCAAGTCCACAATAACTCGAAGCTGTCAAATTGGAGAAACACTGGATTAGATGACCTTTCTGTCCCCCCCCCCTCTCGCGCCACAATTCTGCGCTTCTGTGAATTAATAATAATAATATTTTAATTTCTATACCGCCCTTCTCCCGAAGGACTCAGGGCGGTGAACAGCCAAGTAAAACCATACAATATATTACAATAAAAACTATTTAAAAAACTTATTCCATATGGCCTAAATTTAAATATAAAATACGTAATATAAAAATAAACCCCATTTAAAACGAATTAAAAACCCCTATTAGAATAGAATAGAATAGAATAGAATAGAATAGAATAGAATAGAATAGAATAGAATAGAATAGAATAGAATTTTATTGGCCAAGTGTGATTGGACACACAAGGAATTTGTCTTGGTGCAGATGCTCTCAGTGTACATAAAAGAAAAGATACCTTCATCAAAGTACAACATTTACAACACAATTGATGGTCAATATATCAATATAAATCATAAGGATTGCCAGCAACAAGTTATAGTCATACAGTCATAAGTGGAAAGAGATGGGTGATGGGAACTATGAGAAGATTAATAGTAGTGCAGATTCAGTAAATAGTCTGACAGTGTTGAGGGAATTATTTGTTTAGCAGAGTGATGGCCTTCGGGGAAAAACTGTTCTTGTGTCTAGTTGTTCTGGTGTGCAGTGCTCTATAGCGTCGTTTGGAGGGTAGGAGTTGAAACAGTTTATGTCCAGGATGCGAGGGATCTGCAAATATTTTCACGGCCCTCTTCTTGATTTGTGCAGTAGTCCTGCCAGTCCTGCTTGGAAGAATAGGTATGTTTTCAGCTCGCGGCGAAAAGTCCGCGGCGAATTAGGCTGCCTTCCCACAACCCGCTAAGCTCAAACCACGATTCACGAAGTGGAATTGCTGTAGGCACATAGCGTAGACCATCTTAAGGCTTAATAAGGGGGTAGGACTAACTGAGATAATGGCCGGGACGTCACAAAAAATGACATACACCCCAACTTTTTTTGTTTAATCTCCTGTCCTGAAACACTCACTCTATAAAGTTTATGCCAAGTTGTTTCAGAAGGTTTGTTCCCACGAACATTCCCTACTTCTGGGTTTCAGATAGACCGGGTTACAATTCCCGAGAGGCCGATATTTAACGAACCAATTGAAAAAATTCTATGTACAATTTACGACCCACAACGGATCCCAAAATTTATGTTGTTCGTTGAGACCTGCGTTATTTTATATACCTTTCTTTTACCCCGTTTCACGGTCTTACTTACCATGGTTGTTAAGTAAATTACTGCAGTTGTTAAGTTAGCTACATGGTTGTTAAGTGAATCTGGTTTCCTCATTGACTTGGCTTGTCAGAAGGTCGCAAAAGGGGATCACACGACCGCCATGCTGGTCATAAGTTGAGGACTGCCTGCCCTCAGTTGGTAAGTTATTGCTACAGTTGGTAAGTTATTTATTTAGTTTAATGCCCAAAGAGAAGAAAGAGAAAGAGAGAGAGAGAAAGAAAGAGAGAAAGAGAAAGAAAGGGAGAGAGGAGGAAGAAAAAGAAAAAGAGAGAGAGAAGAAAGAAAAAGAAAGAGAGAAAGAAAGAGAGAGAGAAAGAGAGATTGAGACATTGCAATATGAACTAGTTGCCAAGTGGCCAAATTTTGGTCATGTGATCACGGGGCTGTTGCAACGGTCATATGTGCGAAAAACGATCATAAGTCCCTTGTTTTGGTGTCATTGTAACTTTGAACGGCCGCTAAACAAACTGTTGTAAATCGAGGATTACCTTGGATCAACCAGTCTGAAATGCATTTACATACAGTTAGTCCTTGACTTATGACAATTGCGCTGAAAATTTATGTTGCTAAGCGAGAAAGTTAAATGAGTTTTGGCCCATTGTACGGCCCTTTTTTTTGCCAGAGTTGTTAAGTGAATCTCTGCAGTTGTTAAGTGAATCACACAGTTGGTAAATGAATCCAGCTCCCCCCATTTGTTGTGGCCTGTCGGCCTCCAGCCCCTCCAGCAGCCAAATCAGAGGAGGAGAAGGAGGCGTGGCAACCTGAGAGCTCTGAGGGGGGAAGATGGAATGGAGCTGTCAGAGAGAGAGTGACAGAGGCGGAGCCTGGGCTGTCCGTCAGCCCTCAGATGGAGAGTCAACAGCTCCCAGGTCTGGAGGTGGCTGATGAGGAAGAGGAAGAATAGCTGGGTCCAGTGCCTGAAGTGCAGATGCGGAGAAGGCAGAGGAGAGGAGAGCAGTGGAAATCTATGGGCTGATTCTTGGGCTAGAAGAACTATCGCTGCTAGCGAGCTCTGAGGATAAATATAGTGGGCGGAGATGAATAGATGTGGCAAACAACTATTCATCTTCTGGCCGGACAGACTTGTTAGCCTGCGAGATGAGCTTTTTGCTGGGGCTGCCGGTGTTCCTAATAAAGGAATCTTTTGCGTTCACATCAGAGGGTTTGTCGTGTTTGGAAAGCTGGGTCAGCATACCATTGCTCATCAGAAGACATCTGGGAAGGTTACCAATGGTAACCACATGACCCAAGATAGTGCAAACCTTCTTAAATACATGACCATGGGGATGCAGCAACGGTCTTAGGCAGTGGTGGGTTTCACATTTTGTTGGTACTGGTTCGCCCCATGCGCGGACGCTCGCCTCATGCGCGAGCACCTTCAGAGCATGTGCCCAGCCTTCCGCGCATGTGCTTTGCTCGCGCACGGGCCTTCCATGCATACACCCGGCCTCAAGACCATGCCTAAATAGGAAAAGCATAGAGCTGGGGCTGGTGGGCAGGCCCACCCACGATCTCTGCTACCGGTTCGCCCGAACCAGTACGAACCGGCTCAAGACCACCTCTGGCCATAGGTGTGAGAAACACTTGTTGCCATTGTAACTTGAACGGACACCAAACAAATGGTTGTAAGTTGAGGCCTACCCGTATCTCAGCTTTTCCCCAAAGCCATCAGAATCCTAGTTTTCCAGACAAAATTCCTTATCAAAAACCTCTGTAGCCCAATGGATTTGGGTTGAAAACATTAAATAATAACAACGACAACGACCAAGTTGATAAGACTGGCAAAATTGAACTATGGAACATGGAAATATTTTTTTCAAATTTTTCAATATCTGGTGGCGAGCTCCTTACGTATTTATCCCAGGACAAACGGCCAAGGTTGGAACAGATGTGAATGATTAGATTGATCCCAACGCTTGGTTGATCAATGATTTCTACTTCTGTTGTTGAACGAAATTGTGAAGTGAATCCACAACTGTGCTGTGAAAACGAAAGAAAAGGGTTCAGCAACTCCACATCTGAAGCTGAGGACCAGCCTCAAAGCTTGAGGAGCAAGGATTATAGAGGCAATGTTGGTTAGGATGCTCCTAGCTAAGGTGGCCAATGTTGACCATCTTGGAGTGATTCTTTGAAGGTCAAGGAGGGCCATCTTCTAAGGAGAGGCCTCAGAAAAGAACTTTCTCTGCTGACCCAATACTTTCTCCATCTTTGTGTTGTGGCCCGCCAATAGCCAGCGGATCTGGCAGCAGATTCGGACAGTAAGGAGGTTGGGGAGGAACATGGGCCAGTCCTGGAGTCTGGGGAAGGCTCTGATGAGGGCGCTGCGTCGGAGGCAGAGAGGGGGCCAGGGCCGTCTGACAGTTGTCAGCTGCCTTCGGAGTCAGACATCAGTGAGGCAGAAGAACAGCTGGATCCTGTTCCCAGTGTGCACGTGCGCAGAGCTGCCAGGAGGAAACAGCTAAGGAACAAGGGTCAGCTCAGGAGTAAAGCCACAGGTTGACAGTGAATGGCCCCTCCCATAGGGAATAAAGAGAAGCGAAGGGGAGGGGAGTTTGCAGGAGACAAATTAGTTCATTTGGGTGAAGATCTGTTCCTGCATTCTGGCCAAGTATTGTCTGTTACAGTGTGGAGGCTGAAAGATATCGGCCTGGCCACTCTCCAAGCCTGATAAAGGTTGGTAATTATGAACGATCTTGAAAGACTGTGGGAGGGGAAAGACGTTGCTGGAGAGGAATTCGCTGTAAATGAAATAAAAGAGGTTTATCAGGATGAGGACTCGGCTTCGCGCTGCTGGGGAAGCCTAGGTCAGAACACTTGGAACATCATGAAGGGCCACCTTAGGTGGACATATTTACGAACGCAGCTTCTTCCTCCGTTTCTCCATCAATTCTTTAAACATCATGGAAGGCCACCGCAGGAGGATAGAGTTTGGAAATAGAATAGAATTCTTTATTGGCCAAGTGTGATTGGACACACAAGCAATTTGTCTTTGGTGCATAGGCTCTCAGTGTACATAAAAGAAAAGATACGCTCGTCAAGAATCATAAGATACAACACTTAATGATAGTCACAGGGTACAAATAAGCAATCAGGAAACAATATCAATATAAATCGTAAGGATACAAGCATCAAAGTTACAGTCATACAGTCATAAGTGGAAAGAGATGGGTGATGGGAACGATGAGAAGATTAATAGTAGTGCAGACTTAGTAAACAGTTTGACAATGTTGAGGGATTTATTCGTTTAGCAGAGTGACGGCGTTCGGGGGAAAACTGATCTTGTGTCTAGTAATCAGGGGTCTGCAACCTTAAACACCCAAAGAGCCATTTGGATCCATTTCCCACAGAAAAAAAAAAAAAACACGGGGAGCCACAAAACCTGGGTGGGCATGGCCATGTCACTCACTTCCACCAGTCACGTGACACACACCCCACAGCCATGCCTACCCAGCCGGTCATTAGGGCAGAGAACCGGTTGTTAAAAAATACTGGGAACCACAAAACCCTTTTGACATCTCCCTCTCTCTCTCTCCGACTCCGACTCCCTCCCCCCCTCTCTCTGTATCTCTTTATCTCTCCCCCTCTCTTTATATCTCTCTGTCTCTGCCCTGTCTGCTTTTCCATCCCCCACCGTCACCCTTACCTTCTCAGGCCAAGCGAGGAATGACTGGGAGGGGAGGACGATGGGTGGAGCCAGCCAGCGGTGGGATCACCTGACAGGGAGCCACAGCAGACTACCCAAAGAGCCACATGCGGCTCTGGAGCCACAGGTTGCTGATACCCGGTCTAGTTGTTCTGGTGCGCAGTGCTCTATAGCGTCGTTTTGAGGGTAGGAGTTGAAACAGTTTGTGTCCTGGATGCGGGGGGGGGGGTCTGTAAATATTTTCACAGCCCTCTTTTTTGACTCGTGCAGTATACAGGTCCTCCATGGAAGGCAGGTTGGTAGCCATCATTTTTTCTGCCGTTCTAATGATCCTCTGAAGTCCGTGTCTGTCTTGTTGGGTTGCAGAACCAAACCAGACAGTTCTGGAGGTGCAGATGACAGACTCAATCATTCCTCTGTAGAACTGGATCAGCAGCTCCTTCCGTCTCCCTTGACGCAATACTGTCTCCATCGATTTCTTTGAGGGAGAATCATGGAGGGCCACCTGAGAAGGGGAGTCTTCAGAAAGGACCTTCTTTCCTCATTGACCCAAAACTTTCTCTACCTCAGGGCTGCAGATGCTCGTCTGAAGGCTGCTGCTGCCCTCGGGGCAGCTGAAAAGGCTCTAGAAACTTCCCGTTTGGCCAAAATTTTGGCTCAAGAACTACAGCCCATTCTAGCTGATTCAGGTGAGACGTTTGCGTGATGGGTCTTCTTCTCTCCCAGGATTAAAGATGTTCTACCTCCTTCAAAATTCGGCCCTGGAGAACGGGGGTGGGAGGTGGGGGTGGTAGTCCTTTTTTTTTTTTTTTTTGGCAGGGGTGGCGGCGAAGGCCCAAGCGATCAATGGGTTTTTGGTGCGTAGTCTCATCTTCGGAAACATGACACGTCCCTCTGCTCACTCCTCAAAGGGTCCACAAGTCCTTGATTCCCTTCTTAACCCAATGGTACATTCCTGGGATCAATAATTTGACTGAAATGTTATAGGACAGTGACGGCGAACCTTTTCAGCACCAAGTGCCCAAACTGGAACACATGTGCATGCGCCGGAAACCCGAAGACCGCCAGAGTCCTGGAAACCCGAAGACTAGCTGGCCGGCATGCGCATACCTGTTTCTTGCTGGTTTTCTGGGCCTTTTTCAGGCTGTTTTTCGGGCCGCTTCTGGCCTGAAAAACACCTCAAAAAAACAGCTGAAAAACGACCAAAAAACAGCCCAAAACCACCCTGAAAATGGCCCCAAAATGGCCTAGTTTTTGGCTGTTTTCCAGGCTGTTTCCAGGCCATTTTCTGGCTGTTGTTTGGGCCATTTCTAGCCCAAAATGTCCAAGTGACCCATGCCCAAAAATGGCACAAAAATGGTTTGAAAACAGCCTGAAAAAGGGCTGAAAACAGCTCAGAAAACCGTTTTTTTTGGCTGTTTTCCAGCACTCTAGCGCCTGCGAAGAACAGCTGGCTGGCGCACATGTGCGTGCCGAAAACTAGAAGAGCACCTGGCACAGAGGGCTGTGTGTGCCACCTCTGGCACACGCGCCATAGGTTCACCATTACGGTTATAGGGTTTCCTGCTTGAGCAGGGGGATGGACTAGAAGACCTCCAAGGTCCCTTCCAACTGTGTTGTTCTGTTATAATGTGCGATGCATATTACATTAATGTTGCTGTAGAAGAGCGCTTTTCAACTTTAGACCGTTTAAGATGGGCGGACTTCAACTCCCAGGGCTCCCCAGCCAGCATGCTGGGAGTTGAAGTCCACCCATCTTAAAGCGACGAAAGGTTGATAAATACTGCCGTGAAATCTAATTTAAAAAGGGGGTGTCATTAATAAATAACAGAACCGCTCCGATTACACACCTGTTTCGATTTTTACAATCCCGACTGGACATTTAACTACAGTGGTATCTTGGTACTTAGCTGCTTTGAAGCTCATTGGATTTGGTGTTCAACATATATTGACGTGAACATTTTGCCCCGGTACTCGTTGTTTGTTTGGTACCCAACGCACCAGCTAGAAGTGGTCGATGTTGTGACTCACTACAGCCGGGATGGCAAACCTATGGCATGCGTGCCCAAAGTGGCATGCAAAGCCATGTCTTCAGGCACATGCGGCGTCGGCCATTCTTCTTCCGGGTTTCTAGCGCGCATGTGCGTGTGACAATCAGCTGACCTTTTTGCAGTGCTGAAAACTAGAAGAGCTGGTTGTCTGTTTTCCCGTGTGAGCAGGCGTGCCGGCCAGCTGATCATCGTGTGCGCATGCGTGCCAGAAACCCGGAACGGTAGCTGGCTGAAACCGGAAGTTCAGTAGCTGAAACCGGAAGTTCATTTTTTGGCATACGCGTGCGCCTTGGGCAGCTCCTCTTCCTGGTTGCGGCCCAGGTGCGCGTGCTCCCTTTGTCACTCCGTGCCGAAAAGGTTTGCCATCGCTGCACTACAGTATTCCTTACGTGAAAAAAATATTTGTACTCAATTTGGGTACTCGTCGTGCCTCCCAGAACTAATTAACGACGAGTACCAAGGTACCACTGTACTTTTGTCCTGCAATAGAGAACAGGTGACCATGATATCAGAGCGCTATCCACCGCCAAACTTTCTTGAAGCCAGAGTTTTTTTACACCCATCCCTTCTTTCTTTAACTGCCAGTCGCTTCTCCTTCCCCAGAGCCGCGGGGTCGGTTAGATTCGGAAGGCACCGACACCGATTTCCACGAGTACGACAGCCCTCACATCTATGAGAATGGCATCACCCCTTCCGACGTTACCCCGGATCCGAGCTTACCGCCAAGTTACCCTCCCACTCCGCTGCAACCCTGGCGGGGGGACCCTCGGCGGACTTGGCCTCCCTTGGAGAACGGGGGTCCTCGCCAGCTCTTCCCCGAAGCCTCGGATGTAGAGGAGGAGTGGGGTTCGCGGGGTAGTTTCCCATCTCGGACACCGCGGCTCGTTCCCGAGGGGTTGTGGGAAGGCGAGGAGGAACAAGGGCAGCTGAGCAGCTACGAAGCCGAGGAAGAAGATTACGAGAGGGTCGCTCAGCACCCTCAGCCGGGCAGCCCAGCTAGCGGCAGCTCAGGCAGCCTCCGAGAAGAGGAGGAAGAAGAGGAGGAAGAAGGGAACGCTTCAAAGACTTATCCCAAGGGGAACCAGGACGATACGGTACCCTTGGGAATTCCGGTTGATGCAGAACCGAAAAACGAGGAATTGTGCAGGTCTTCTCTTCTGCTGGAGGGACCAGAGAGTCTACAAGCAGTCCAAAGGGGGAGACAGGTAAGAGGCCAACGCATTTTAAGGAGGGTGGGCCACCTCAGATGGACATTATATTCAGGTCTTCCTGGCTAAGCTGAGTATGGTTTGTGGTCGCACTAGCGAAACTAGACAGGTGACTCCATTTAGCTCTAAAGTACCATGCCTTAGATCTGAGCTAGATGTCCAAGACCATCTTCAGTGTAGAAGATGATGGTCTTCGACATCATCCAAGGAAGGGAAGAAGAACATCTAAGGCAGGTGCAGGAATGTTGAACAATGTCAACATTGATCCACCGCGAGATTCTGCTTTGATCATATATGTTGGTGAACACCCTCTTGGGTTTGTTTTTTTTTGACCCATTCCTGGACACATCCCATCAACGAAGCCGAACCTCTGACCTGTTCTCAGGTTCTCTCCCATGCCCCTTTCCCACGACAACGAAACCGATCCAAGTTGATGGAAATTAACCCAGGAGAGAGAAGCAACCTAGAACTAAGGAGGAATTTCCTCACAGCGAGGACAATTAAATCGTCGGAACAGCTTGCCACTAGAAGTTGTGGGAGTTCCAACACTGGAAGTTTTTAAGAAGAGATTGGACGGCCATTTCTCTGAGATGGTGTAGGGTCTCCTGCTTGAGCAGGGGGGTTGGACTAGAAGACCTCCAAGGTCCCTTTCCAAGTCTGTTAAGTGAATTCTGGAATCCTCTGAGGTGTAGCAAAGATTTTTTAAATGTAGGTTTTGGGAAATTCTGCTAAGGACTTTGTCCCATCTGCTATTCTCTTCATGTGTCGGGCTAACTCCCACCCCTCCTGGACCCTCCTGGCCAAGGATGATGGGCACTGAAGTCCCACCTGAGGAGGGTATACAAAACACAGTCCAACCAACTTGGGTTTTATAAGTTCCATGTTTTCTGCCTCTGATGAAAGTTAAGATTGGAGGCAGCTTTTGATAGGTGAATCGCAAATACTGTGAGAAACCCAACCAGTTGGATTTCTGCCTGGCAGGCTGTTGTTAAAAGCACAGAGAGATCTGTCTGGGCCCACAGTAGACGCTTCATCGAAAAGTGGCTTGCTGGCCTGTGTCTTAGGGTTGTGAGGAATCAGCCAATGGCAGTTTATTCAGTAAACCACAATAGCACATCACAGCTGGGTGTGTGGCCCGGACTAACCACTGTTTAAAGGCAGCAAAACTATTGAGAAGATAGTCCCCAACATACGCCCACCATTGAGCCCCAGATTTCTGTTGCTAAGCGAGACATTGCTCCAGTGAGCTTTGCTCCGTTTTACGATTTTTCTTGCCACCGTTGTTAAGCGAATCACTGCAGTTTGTTAAAATTAGCCACCGGCTTTCCCGTTGACTTTGCTTGTCAGAAGGTCGCAAAAGGGGATCACGCGACCCCCCCCCCGACCCCCAGGACACTGCGGCCGTTGTAAATGTGAGTCAGTTGCCAAGCATCCGAATGTAGATCACCACGTAACCATGGAGATGCTGGCAACGGTCGTAAGTGTGAAAAACGGTCCATCGATCACTTTTTTAAGCACTTGTAACTTCAAAGTGAACCGTCGTAAGTCGAGGACAACCCTTATTTTCTTATTTTTCTTAAAAATAAGGAGTGGGGGGGGGGGGGAAAACTTCCCCAAATCTAACAAACCTTGAATGTCCCATATCTACGGAGATTCTCAATCATCCAGATCATGGTTATCTCAAAGGTCCTTTTTTCCCCCAAAAGACAACGGAATTTTCTTGGTTTTTTTTTTCTTTAAAAACGTTTTGCTTCTCTTCCAAGAAGCTTCTTCCGTTCGGTTCTTGGATGAGAAGTGAAACATTTAAAAGAAAAAAACAACAAAACCAAAAAAGTCCAGTTGCTTTTGGGGGAAAAAAATAACACTTCACCTATTATTGTAAATATAATTCTGGCGGCCATCTTGAATTTTTTGTATGCCTGCTCTCAACATCATAAATTGCGTCAAAAATGGACGATCTTTGGAATGAAAGGAAGCTTAATGCTCAACCACTTTAAGTTCCTGCTGTCCTAAGGCATGATTCACACATCTTACTAAACCATGGTTAGGTTCCCAGATAAAGCTAAGGCAATAAACCATGATTTACAAGTTGCAATCGGCGGGTTTAATCCGACACAAAACCAACAACCCAACCGAACAGGTTATGGTTTAGCAAGAGGTGAAGCCCATCGCTTCCTATTTACATGTTACAGATAATCCTCGACGTACAACAATTCGCTTAGTGACCGTCCGAAGTTACAAAGGCCCTGGAAAAAAGCGACTTATGACCGTTTTTCACACTTTAGGACTGTTGCGGGATCTCCACCGCCACCTGATTTACATTCGGATGCTTGGCATCTGACTCATTGTTTACGACGGTTGCACGATCCCCTTTTGCGACCTTTTGACGAGCAAAGTCGTCCACTGGGGGCAAAACTCACTTAACAACGGTCTCCCGCTTAAACCATAGAAATTTGGGGGCCAATTGTGATCGTTCAGTCGAGCGACTGCCTGTATTCAAAGTTACGACGGCTTGGGGAGGGGAAAAAAAGAGACTCGTGACACGGTCTCACGTCCCAACCGTGACCACGTCCCCACCCCCCGCATCACCCGATTTGCACACTCGGCAAATGGTGGTCCTCTTTTTGCGACGGGCACAGCTGTCTCCCCGGGTGCCCACGCGCGCCAGCGTTTTGTGACCTTCTCGGCCGAGCAAAATCGATATGGAAGCCGGCTGAAGAAGTCACCAAGGCCTTGATCACGTGGCGTCTGGCTTCACGACCGCTGAGTTTTTATTTTCCGTGCCGAATTGCGGTCGCTAAGCTGAGGACTTCCCCGTTTTCGGGTTGAACTGCAGTCTGGAGGGCGGAGCAGTAACAAAAAAGACGTAGGTTTTGAAAAAGAAAAAAACCCACCCACCCACCCACCCCCTGCACCGTTGCCAGGAGCATCTCAACGCCGCCGCCCATCCCCCAAGAGAAAATAGCAGCCCTTCCCACTCCGCTAGCACAATCCACACAACCCGCAACAGTTCTTGTGTGATGCACACAATTCGCTGACATCGACAAGTCCCCAAATCCACCCAACACAACTTTCTGCTTTTCCATACGGCTCTTGCTCCCCACTTCCTCACTACATTCTGGACTAAACCCCCCTCCGCCCCGTTTACACAACTAAGGAGGGGCAAATTCCCACCCCCTTTTTTTTCTAAACTACCCAATCCGGCCCATTCATAAGACCCTTCCCCCCCCCCAAACTATATCCCTGCAAGCAGATCCCTGCCCGACAACAAACAAACCACAGTTTGAACCTCTTTGTGTAACCCTGGCGTATCTCACTGACTGCCCCCTTACAACACCCTCGGTGGTCTTTTTACAGGGTTTGCCCTTCCTCTTTTCTCCCCATCCCCTTTTTCCCCTCCCCAAACCACATCTGTTATTTTCATTTTATATATATATATATGTATGTATGTATGTATGTATGTATGTATGTATGTATGTATGTATGTATATATTCTGGAATACAGAAGGAAGGAGGAGGGAGGGAGAGAGGGAGGGAGGGAGGAGGGTTGGAAAGAACCGAACGCTCCCCCCACTACCCTGGCAGCATCCACAAGGGGATTGGCTAGCCGCCGTCCTCCCGTCGCTAGGCAACCGCATCTTTTCTCCCGGCAACAGCATCCTCCATTAGTCCCCGCCTTCTGCACTGCAGCATCGGGATGGGCCCCGTCGGCACCACACAACCGCAGTGGGGTGGGGAGGAGGAGAGGAGGTGGTGTTGGGAAGGACGGGGTGGGGTAGGGTGGGGGTAGGGGGTGGGGGGGGCTGGCAGAACTGCAGGTCATCAATAATCCAGCAGTTCTGCTCTCAAGGGGGGGGCGGGGGCTTGAATTGGGGGCAGGGGTGAGGGGAACAGCAGGAGGCGTAGGCCGTGGATGTGCCAAGGACAACATTATCCTCGGGCTGCGGATGCCAAGTGCCAGGCGGGCGCCGAGCAGACCTGGGTGTCTATGGCGATGGAGGGGAAGGGGGGGGAAATGTCCCCTCCTCCTCCTCCTCCTCCCTCCCTCCCTCCCTTTGCCTCTGTATCCCATATTTCATCCGTCTGCCCGCCCCGTCGGCTTCTGACTGCACGTAGGGGAAGCAGAATGCTGGCTCAGGGAGAATTTTCTGGCTGTTAGGACAATAGTACAGCTTGCACACTTGAAAAAGAACAGGCGTAGCACGCTCGGCAAGGTGGCTGCGGGGGGCGGGGGAGGGAGGTCCTCCCCCTCCTCCTCTTCCTTTGAAGAAGAGATTGGAGAAGCCATTGTGTCTGGAACGGCTTGGCTTGCCGTAGGGTCTCCTGCTTGAGCGGGGAGGAGGGGTGGGGGTAGAAGACCTCCAAGGTCCCTTCCAACTCTGTCTATTCTGTTCTCCTTCCTTCCTCCTCCTCCTCCTCCTCCTCCTCCTTTTAAAGAAAGGACTGGACTTCCATTTGTCTGAAATGTTATAGGCCTATAGGGCCTCCTGCTTGAACAGGGAAAATAGACCAGACTAGACTAGAATAGCAAATATGGAATAGAATAGAATAGAATAGAATAGAATAGAATAGAATAGAATAGAATAGAATAGAATAGAATAGAATAGAATAGAATAGAATAGAATAGAATTTTTTATTGGCCAAGTGTGATTGGACACACAAGGAATTTATTTTTGGTGCATAGGCTCTCGGTGTACAGAAAAGAAAAGATACCTTCATCGGGGTACAACACTTACGACACTTAATGACAGTCATAGGGTACAAATTTTACACTTAATGATACATTGGGAAGGGTTGGACTAGACGACCTCCAAGGCCCCTTCCAACTCTTTCACTCTGTTATTCTGTTATTCCTCCTCTTCCTCTTCCCCCTCCTCCCCCTCCCCCTCTCCTCCTCCTCCTTTTTAAGAAGGGACTGGACATCCATTTGTCTGAAATGGTATAGGGGGTTGGACTAGAAGATCTCCAAGGTCCCTGCCAACTGTGTTATTCTGATCCTTCTTTCCTTCCTTCCTTCCTTCCTTTCTCCCTCCCTCCCTCCCTCTTTATATATATATATCTGTCTGTCTGTCTATCTATCTATCTATCTATCTATCTATCTATCTATCTATCTATCTATCTATCTCTATCCATCCATATATATATTTATATCTATGTATCTATCTCTTATCTATCCCTTAGGGACGCGGTGGCTCAGGGGCTAGGACGTTGAGCTTGTCGATTGAAAGGTCGACAGCTCAGCGGTTCGAATCCCTAGTGCTGCCACAAAACGGGGTGAGCTCCCATTACTTGTCCCAGCTTCTGCCAACCTAACAGTTTTGAAAGCACGTAAAAATGCGAGTAGAAAAAATAGGGACCACCTTTGGTGGGAAGGTAACAGCGTTCCGTGCGCCTTTGGCGTTGAGTCATGCCGGCCACATGAGCACAGAGACGTCTTCGGACAGCGCTGGTTCTTCAGCTTTGAAACGGAGATGAGCACCGCCCCCTAGAGTCGGCATGTATGTGCGAGGGGAACTTTTACCTTTACCTTATCTATCTCTCCCTCCATCCCTCCCTTCATCCATCTATCCATCTATCTATCTATTATAACAGAGTTGGAAGGGACCTTGGAGGTCTTCTAGTCCAACCCCCTGCCTAGGCAGGAAACCCTACACCACTACATCCATCCATCCATCCATCTATCTATCTATCATCTATCTATCTATCTATCTATCTATCTATCTATCTATCTATCTATCTATTTCTATCCATCCATATATATATTTATATTTATATCTATATATCTATCTATATATCTATCTCTTATCTATCCCTCCCTCCCTCCCTCCAACTGTCTGTCTGTCTGTCTGTCCATCTATCTATCTATCTATCTATCTATCTATCTATCTATCTATCTATCTATCTATCTATCTATCTATCTATCTACCTATCTATCAGAAAAGAGCTGGGAGGGACCTTGGAGGTCTTCTAGTCCAACCCGCTGCTCAAGCAGGAGACCCTGTAGATAACATTCCACAAGCGACAGGTTTATGGATTCCGTGGCTGTTTCCCTGCTACCGTTGTTAAGTGAATCCTCGCAGTCCTTTAACGTACTCACAGGCTTGTTAAGCGAAATCGGGCTCTCTCCTCCAACCCGGCCTGTCAGAGAAGGTCACCAAAGGGGAATCCCGTGCTCCCCCCCATCCCCGACGGACACTGCGACCGTCGTAAACTTGAGTTGGTTGCCAAACGGCTGACGTGGCTGGAGGGATGCTGCAGCGGTCCTAATCTTGAAAAAAACGGCCAGAAACGGCCATTCTTTTGCAGTGCTGTCGTAACTCCGAACGGTCGCTACTAAACGAACAGTTGTAAACTGAAGGGCTCCCTGTATCGCCTTTTCAAACGCTAATAAACAAAGCCACGAATTGGAGGCAAATCCTGAAACGAACGGCCGATGAAAAGAAACCAGGCCACGGGTCCCAGTTATAGCATCCTTCCCCCCCAATCGGGGCCTGACAAGAGAGGTGGGTAGGCCTGGGGTCTTGGTTCTAGTTCCTTCCAGGACCCCCCTCCCAGTTTGGGAAGGGACAGGGCGGGAAGCAAACAGCCGAGATCCTACCAGTTGGTAGAAATCCTAAAGTAGAAATCCTGCATTTGACGAATGCAGAGAAGAGCGACAAAGATAATTACAGTTGCGGCCAAAATTGTGGAAACCCATTTTGGGAAAAGTGCATTTTTGAGGTTTGACGGCTAATAACGCCACTTTATTTATTTTATTTTTTTGGAGTTTTTAAGATAATGATATTCCATTGCTGGAATGGCCTGGGAATAGCCCAGACCTTCACCTAATGGAAAATCGATGGAGCCGACTAAAGAAACTTGTTAGTAGAAGCGACCCAGTAATAAAACCCAGTTAATCGAAGCCATCATTCAATCTTGGTTTCACGTGATCACAGCTGCAGAACTCAAAGACTTGGTTCACTCCATGGGAAGACGTTGTAAGGCTATATTTCATTCTAAAGGTGACCCAACAAAGTATTGATTGACATGGGGATCATTTTTGTATGTCTTGGTTTTTCTATGGTGATAATTTTTGTACGTGTCTTTTTTCCTATGGTGATAATTTTTGTATATCTCGTTTTTTCTATGATGATACTTTTTGTATATCTCGTTTTTTGTATGGTGATCATTTTTGTATGTCTCGTTTTTTTCTGTTTCCCTTTTCTTCTTGAGACCGTAACTGCTATTCTAATAGCAAATCCTTCATCAAAGTGACTGCATGACATTCTTGATTAAATTATCTTTCCACTGATATATAACTTTATGGTACTACTCCAAAAAAAAAAAAAAAAAGCGGTGTTATTAACTAGTTTTAGAAAATACAACTTTTCCCAAAAGGTTTCCACAATTTTGACCACTACTGTATAAGGGACTAGAGGCTAAAATGTACCAAGAACGGTTGCCGGAATTGGGAATGTCTAGTTTAATGAAAAGAAGGACTAGGGGAGACATGATAGCAGCCTTCCAATTTTTGAAGGGCTGCCCCAAAGAAGAAGGAGTCAAGCTATTCTTCAAAGCACCACAAGGCAGGACAAAAAGAGCAATAGGTGGAAACTAATCAAGGAGAGAAGCAACCTAGAATTGAGGAGAAATTTCCTGACAATTAAAACAATTAACCAGTGGAACGACCCGCCACCAGAAATTGTAGATTTCTCCAACACTGGAGCTTTTTAAGAAGAGATTGGACAACCTGTTGTCTGGAGCGGTATAGGGCAGCGATGGCTAACCCTTTTGCCATTGCATGCCATAAGCAGGGGGAGCATGAGGGGGGAGGTTGCGCATGTATGCGCCCACACCCATAATTCAATGCCCCCGTGCCCCGCCCCCTCCACGCACATGCATGACCCCCGCTTTTTGCATGCAATAGCAAAAAGGTTACGGGTGGGCCCAGTGGTGAAATCCTACAGGTTTACTACAGGTTCTGTGGGTGTGGCTTGGTGGGTGTGGCAGGGGAAGGATACTGCAAAATCTCCATTCCGACCCCACTCCTGGGGAAGGATATTGCAAAATCTCCATTCCCACCCCACTCCAGGGGAAGGATAGTGCAAAATCTCCATTCCCTCCCCACTCCAGGGGGAAGGATAGTGCAAAATCTCCATTCCCTCCCCCCTCCAGGGGAAGGATAGTGCAAAATCTCCATTCCCACCCCACTGCAGGGGAAGGATACTGCAAAATCTCCATTCCCGCCCCACTCCAGGGGGAAGGATAGTGCAAAATCTTCATTCCCACCCCACTCCAGGGGAAGGATATTACAAAATCTCCATTCCCACCCCACTCTGGGGCCAGCCAGAGGTGGTATTTGCCGGTTCTGCGAACTACTCAAAATTCCCGCTACCGGTTCTTCAGAACCTGTCAGAACCTGCTGGATTTCACCCCTGAGTGGGCCCAGAAGGCCCATTTTTCACCCTCCCCGGGCTCCAGAGGCTTTCTTGGAGCCTGGGAAGGACGAAAATGGCCTTCCCCCCCCTTCCCGAGGCCCTCCGGAGGCCGGAACTGTCCCATTTCCTAACTTTCGGTGGGCCCGGAAGGCCCATTTTTCACCCTCCCCAGGCTCCAGAGCCTTTCTTGGAGCCTGGGGAGGATGAAAATGGCCTTCCCCAATCCCCTGGAGGCTTTTCGGAGGCAGGAAAGAGTCCATTTCCCAACTTCCGGTGGGCCCAGAAGGCCTGAAAATCAGCTAGCCGACATGCGCATGCACGCTGGAGCTGAGCTAGGGCAGAGATATGGCTCCGCGTGCGACCTGTGGCACACGTGCCATAGATTCACCATCATGGGTATAGGGTGTCCTGCCTGAGCAGGGGGTTGGACTAGAAGACCTCCAAGGTCCCTTCCGGTTTTGTGATTCCTCCTCCTCCTCTTCTCCCTCTTCTTCCTCCTCCTCCTTTTTAAGAAGAGATTGGACGGCCATTGGTGCGAAATAGAACTTGCAATAGTTCGTATAGTGACTGTTCGAAATCAGGACGGCACTGAAAGGAATGTCTTCAACCGTTTTTTTCCACACTTAACGACCGTCGCAGCATCCCTGGGGTCACCCAATCCAAATTCAGACGCTTGGAAACGGGTTCACATTTATGACGGTAATGCGGATCTCCCTTTGGCGACCTTCCGGCAAAGAGAGCCAATGGGAAACCAGATTCACTTAACAGCCGTGTTATTAACTTAACAGCTGCAGCCGTTCACTTAACAACAACGGAGAGAAAAGTCGTAAAACAGGACCAAATTCGCTTAAACCAGTGTTTCACACTTAGCTACAAAAATTTGAGGCTCAATTATGGTCGTCAGTCGAGGACTAGTATGGGGTCTCCTGCTAGAGCAGGGTGACTGGCTGTCCCCACCCCTCCATCCGAAGATCGTGACCTGCAACGAGAGTAACACAGGGGGGGTTGGACTAGAAGACCTCCGAAGTCCCTTCCAGCTCTGTTAATTCGGCATCCTCCGAGCCGCCCTGGTTGTCGCAGCTTCTAAATCTAGTTTCCACCCTTCCTGACTTCAACTTAATTCCGGTTTTTAACAGAATAACAGAGTTGGAAGGGACCTTGGAGATCTTCTAGTCCAGCTCCCGGCTCAGGCAGGAAACCTTATACCATTTCAGACAAAATGGCTGTCCTATCGCTTCTTAAAAACCTCCAGTGATGGGTAGAATTAGAATTGGAATAGAATAGAATAGAATCGAATCGAATAGAATAGAATAGAATAGAATAGAATAGAAAATATGGAATGGAATGGAGTGGAGTGGAGTGGAGTAGAATAGAATAGAATAGAATAGAATAGAATAGAATAGAATAGAATAGAATAGAATAGAATAGAATAGAATAGAATAGAATAGAATAGAATAGAAAATATGGAATGGAATGGAGTGGAATAGAATAGAATAGAATAGAATAGAATAGAATAGAATAGAATAGAATAGAATAGAATAGAATAGAATAGAATAGAATGGAATGGAATGGAATGGAATGGAATAGAATAGAATAGAATAGAATAGAATAGAATAGAATAGAATAGAATAGAATAGAATAGAATAGAAAATATGGAATGGAATGGAATGGAATAGAATAGAATAGAATAGAATAGAATAGAATAGAATAGAATAGAAAATATGGAATGGAATGGAGTGGAGTAGAATAGAATAGAATAGAATAGAATAGAATAGAATAGAATAGAATAGAATAGAATAGAATAGAAAATATGGAATGGAATGGAATGGAATAGAATAGAATAGAATAGAATAGAATAGAATAGAATAGAATAGAATAGAATAGGAAACGGAACAGAACAGAACAGGAGTTGGAAGGGACCTTGGAGGTCCTCTAATCCAACCCCCTCCAGAATAGAATAGAATAGAATAGAGTAGAATAGAGTAGAATAGAATAGAAAATATGGAGTGGGGTGGAGTGGAGTGGAGTGGAATGGAATGGAATATGGAACGGAATAGAATGGAATGGAATAGAATATGGAAAGAAATGGAATAGAATATGGAACAGAACAGAACAGAACAGAACAGAATAGAATAACAGAGTTGAAAGGCACCTTGGAGGTCTTCTAATCCAACCCACTGCTTAGGCAGAAAATCCTACCCCACTTCAGACAAATGGTTGTCCAATCTCTCCTTAAAAAACTTCCAGTGTTGGAGCATTCACAACTTTGGGAGGCAAGTTTTTCCACTGATTAATTGTGGATGAAGACCCCATGATTTCTGGTGGCAAGCTGTTCCACTGGTTAATTGTCCTCCCTGTTAGGAAGTTTTGTCCTTTGTTTCAGGTTGCTTCTCTCCTGGATTAGTTTCCACCCGTTGCTTCTTGTTCTACCCTCAGGTGCTTTGGAGAAAAGCCCGACACTCTCTTCTTTGTGGCAACCCCTGAGATATTGGAAGACTGCTATCATGTCTCCCCTGGTCCTTCTTTTCATTAAACTAGGCATACCGAGTTCCTGCAACCGTTCTTCATATGTTTTAGCCTCCGGTCCCCTCATCCTCTTTGTTGCTCTTCTCTGCACTCTGTCTAGAGTCTCCACATCTTTTTTTTTTGGTTATATATTGTGTGCGACCAAAACTGCCTGCCATGTTCCAAGCATGTGTTGTGACCCAGACCCAAGTAGGTAGTAATAAACTTAGTCCGTGGAAAAACAAACTTTATTCGAACAGCTGGGAATTACTTCATTCCCAGCGTCGTTCAACTCGAAGTAAAACAAATGCCTCCCAACACAAATTCCTCAGTTATCTCACAAACCTTAGTCCAATTAGCTAAACTGCCAAAGGCCCTTCCTGGCAAACGTCCAGAAGCCACAAAAACAAAGACGTAGACGAAGCAGAAGATGAAGCAGAAGACACAGCTACCAACGTTGTTTTCCGGCAAAGCTGAAACGCCGGTGCTGGTCTATTTTTAAGCCTAATGGGAGGGGCCAATCATCTCCTGGCCTTACTCCTGAGTTGTCCTCTGTACTTGAGCTGCTCTTGCCTTCTGGCAGCTCTTCTCATGCGTGCATTAGGAACAGGCTCCTCCTGTTCCTCTGCCTCACTACTATCAGTCTCTGGAGGCTCTGGAGTCCGCATCTCACTCCCCCGATGGCCCTGGCCTCACCTCAGCCTCATCGCTGTCCGACTCCGTTGCCAGCTCCGTAGGCTGCTGACGGACCACAACCAAGGGCTTTATAAAGTGGTATTAATTTTTTGATTGTGATTTTTTTTTCTCCTCCCCCTCCCCCTCTTCTTTTTGCAGGGGTCTCACTTGCTGGTTGTGGCGGCTGTCTTGTTGGTGGACGTCAGTCTGGCTTACCTGTTCTCCATCCTCCTGGCTTGAGACGAGATGATGGAGGCAGGAGGAGCCCTTTGTCCCCTCTCCCCTGTCTCCCCTTCCCCTTTTCCTCCTCTTCCTCCTCTTCTTCCCACCCCCACCCCAAAGAAGTTTGATAAACAAGCTTTGATCTCTTCCTCTCTTCTCCCACCCCACCCGCTCCCTCTATCTCTTTTTCACATTGTCTTTACTCACCCCCAGCCGCGACTCCCCCGCTGCCTCTTTAAAACTATAAATTTTCTAGACCGTTTACATATAAAGGGCTCTTTCTACTGGCGATTTTCATTCCCTTCCTTGCTCTTTGCTGCTTTCGCCCCCCCCTCCTCCCCAAATAACGAATATCTCCTTTTTCCTGCTTCATTCATTCATTCATTCATTCGTTCGTTCATTTTATTTTATTTTCCCCCTCTTTTTTCCCCCCTTCATTGTGGAACTGTTGGGCACCGGAGTAAAATTGAGCCAAGGTGCAAGGAGAAATTTTACCCTCTGGAGAATTAAATATTAGGATGGTTGGATTAGAGAGAGAACGTCAACATCCGGTGGGCCGGTTTGCTTGTATCGAAATCACACACACACACACACACACACACACACACACACACACAAACACAAACACACAATTCCTACAATTTGAAGTTGTTGGTTTGGGGGTTTCTTCCCTCTGGGCCTTTTAGGAATACAGGCAACTTACAGCCAGAATTTCCGTGGGGGGGCTAAGCAAGGCGTTTTTTGAATAAGGCAGCCACCGCTGATTTTGCAGCCTTCTTGGCTGCGGTTGTTAAGTGAATCGGACGTTAAGCGAATCTGGCTTTCTTCCCATCGTATCGGAAACCCTGGCCGAGAAGGTCATCCCGTGATCCCACGGGACGGTATGACCGGCGTAAAAAATGCATCCCTGGTGGCTAAGCGCCCGAATTTCGTCCACGTGACCTTGAGGACGGTCATAAGTGCGAGGACCAGTCATAAGTGCGAGGACTGGTCATAAGTCACATTTTTTTGCCCCCCCCGTAACTTTCCGCGGCCTTTTTCCCGTAACCTTGGGGACGGTCCTTAAGTGCGAGCACCAGTCCTATTAAGTCATGTTTTTTTCCTGGCGCCTTCATAATTTTGAACGGTCGCTAAACAGATGAGTGTAAGTCGAGGACTTCCTGTACAGGCAGGGAGACGGTTTCCGTTTCAACACACAAAAAGTGGATGGTTTGTTTTTTTTTCTCCCAGAGTTCCATTTTCTCCGAATTAGACGCTGTGAGAGAACACCCGTACGTCTTTAGAAAGGGTGGAAATTTGAGAACATGGCGGACGGCGTCTTGGTTCCGCTCTCTTATTTTCCTTCCCCTCATCTTTAATTCTCCGCCTTTTTTTTTTTTTAAAAAAAACCAAAACCAAAACACCCTTTTCCTCTTTCTCTCTCTTTGCTTGCTTCCTCTTCCCCCCAACTCCCCACCTGTCCCAGGACCTTCTTTTCAAACGAACGGACAAGGGGAAAAAACAACAACAACAACAACGAACCAACCGACCGACTAACCGGCAAACCAGACCAAAAGACGAAACGACAAGCCCACCGTCACCTTGCATCCGTTTCCTTTTAACGCTTTTATAAACCCTTTTTCTCGCAGCGTTTGAATACTTTAAAAACACACACACACACAAACACAAAAAAAAAACTTATAAACTTATAAACGAGAGAGGGTGAATGGGAGATTCCTGATGCCGGGGTTGTGGGGGGGGGTGTGAGGGTGTGGGGAGGGAGGGGAGGAAGAAAAAAAAAAAGGACTTCGGGGGAACAAGGGAATTGCGCTGCTGATTCCCCCCAAAAGGGAAAATACCAGGTGCGTGAACGAAAAACGAGGGTGTTTCTGGACCACGCTGCGAGATGCCTCTTCTGGGAAACGGAAGGCGGTGGATAGGTCCCACATAAAGCTCTTGGGAGAATCTCTTTGGGATGATTCTAGCCCCGATTCCTGGGGGGGTTTGCAAAAAAAAAAAAAAATGAAATGGAGAAATTGCAAAAATTTCTGAGAACGAAGCACTTTAAAACAGGCGTGGCGTTTTCCGTCCCACCCCACCTCCGTGCGAGAAAATTCACCCACCCAAGGAAGCAAAGGCCCACCTGGGCCAGCGGGCTATGGGACTTAGGGGGTGGCTGGGTGGGGAGAAAACAGGAGAGAGAATAATTTGCCTTTGAGAGGGTAAGTGTTGACCCCCTATGGGGGAAAAGACAAAAAAAAAAAAGACAAAAAAACAAAACCCCAAATTCAAGAAGCTGTGCCTTTGGAAAGAAAATGTGCAATAGAAAAAAAGCGCCTAGAACGGCCCGGATCCAAAACGAGACGGAAGAAAAATTGTTTTTAAAAATCCGGATATTTTTTTTTTTGGTGTTTTTTTTTCTGTGTCGCGTGCAATACAAGAAAACTGCCTTTGAGATATAAGCAAAGAGAGGCAATTTAAAAAAAAAAGGGCAGATGTTGTCAAAATGAGGGCTTCGGAGGGCCGGGGGGCCAGGTGTGGTCCCCTCCCTCGTTTCAGGTTGGTGGGTGCTTGAGAACGACTGTGGAGGCGCGAGAGCCGCAGAACGAGGAAAGAAGAGGGTGATGATGATGATGTTGTTGTTGTGTTGGAGGTCCTTTGGTTTAGGATGGTGTCCAGAGGTGGTATCCAACCGGTTCGTATCGGTTCATCGGAACCGATAGCCCCCCACCCCACCCCCACTCCAGCTCTATGCCGTCCTATTTAAGGCACGGTTTTGAAGCCGGGTGCGTGTGCCAAAAAGGCGCACACGCACTGGGGGGGTGAACCGGGAGCAACAAAATATGAAACCCACCGCTGATTGGTGTCCCTTTCCCGCCCCTCCCCGAGGAATCTCTTGTTCGACCCTTTCCTGGATTTTTGCATGAGGTTGTGACTGATCCTTTGCTGCGTGCCGTGTATACCGAGAATGTCTGTATAGCCAAGAGAAAAATAAAAAATAAAAATAATAAAAAAAAAAGAGGAAAAAAAAATAATATGAAATTATCCTACGAATAATCATGAATAACCCTTCTGTACTGGATTTTCTACTGCCTGTTTCCCCCCCCGCCCCGCCTCATACCCCTTTCCCTTTTTCTTCCTCCCCGTTCCTTCTTTCTTCGTTTGCCTTTTCGACTGGATATATTTCTAATTTCGTGTCTTTGGGATTGAGAAAACAAATAAACAAACAAAAAAAAATTAAATAAGTCTTGCAGGTAAAAAAAAAAAATTTAATAAAATATATTCATTAAAAAAGAACGACAACAATCCTGGAGGCTGTGTGTTTTTCTTGGCAGGGGGGGGGGGCGGGAAAAAAATCTGCATCGGGCTCACGGGGGGGGGATGGGGTTCCGGGTTAACAGTGGAAGTGAAACTTGTGAACGGGTTGAAACGTCATTTTTAAGGAGAACAGTGCTGTGCGAGTGCGTGATTGTGTGGATGTGAGTTTGTATAGGTCGGGTATCGGCAACCCACGGCTCCAGAGCCGCATGCGGCTCTTTTGTCCCCCTGCTGTGGCTCCCTGTTTGCTCAACTCACCTGTTCTGTCCCCCTCCCTCTCCGACGACCGGGTCAAGGAAGTCCGTATCAAACGTGGCAATGAAGCCTCTGCAGCTTGTCAAATTCCTTCGAGGTTTCTCAGGGCAGGCAGGAGTCCAAGTTGTGACTTCAGCGATAGAGTCCGATAGCAACAAACTAGATGAGACTTTGCTTGACTCAAGGTTGGAATGCTTGCTTATATAGGCTGTGGGGTGTGTCTCCATGACTCAGCACTTATCCAGGCCTGCTCCTCCCTTCCTTCTGCTGACGTCGCCTCTCAGATCTCCGGAAGCGAGGGTCTTCCCACTGTGAATTCTCTTCAGCTGGATCTGCTGTCAGTAATTCCAGCACGTGGCTGGCTTCCTGCTCACACGCTGTAGGAGTGAGGTTTATCAGGTTTGTTTGTTCATTCCTGGAATCCTCTCCGGGCATGGGGCCAGGGCCAGGGGCTGGAGTCATGACAGGCCTTTCATCTTCATTATCAGACTCAGAGTCTGATAACAGGCCCGGGTGGAGATGGGAGGGGCCCGGCTGAGGAGAGGAGGGAGGACGAGGCACAACACCACCACTGGCTGGTCCCGCCCAACACCCTCCCCTCCCAGTCACTCCTCGCCTGGCCTGAAAAGGTAAGGGTGAACGGCGGGGGATGGAGACTCGGTCCACATTTCAGAGCGGAAACAAAGCACCCCTGTACTTGCTGAGTATATATAGTCAGATGCCACCGGCTCTTTTTTATGATTTTCAGATAAATAGATACAGTGGTAGGATTCAAATAATTTTAACAACCGGTTCTTTACCCTAATGACCAGCTGGGTAGGCGTGGCTTGGTGGTCATGTGACCATGTGGGCGTGGCCAACTCAACGTGACTCATATCCATGGGCGCTTTGCCTTAGCTGTTACAATGTAATAACCAGAGAGGCAGTTTCTGGATACAGGGTGATAAAGATCAGGCTAGAAATGCCACCGGAATGTTTCCTTCCTTACAGGATTAGTCCTGTAAAGTGGGGGGGGGGAAACAAAATAAGATTTCTTCCAACCACCGGTTCTCCAAACTGCTAAGAAAGTTAACAACCGGTTCTCCCGAATAGGTGCGAACCGGCTGAATCCCACCACTGGATAGATAGATGATAGATAGATAGATAGTGTTGTGGCTCTCACCCCCAAACCTGGCCCCATGCCTGAAAGTGCCTTGGAGCCGGGCCTGCTACCAGAAAGTGACTTGGACAGTGAGGGGGAAGGGCCATCAGGACTTACCTCGGAAGCACCGGCCTCCCTGGATCAGCTCCCGGAGCCAGAAGCAGGCCAAGCGAAAGAAATAACGAGGCCTCCTTCTCCTGACTCTTTCCCTCCCCCAGGCCACGCCTGCAGACCCAGCTGACAGCAATCAGACTTGGCTCAATCCCAGGTTTCGTAGGCAGGAGAGAAGGGAACGACAGAAACAGGGGAGGGGCAGGCCTAGGAAGTGCTGAGTCACAGAGCCACACCCCACAGGATATAAAAGGCAGCAAGAGCTGGTGTGTCTCTTTGTAACAGGCAAATCCACGGATTGACTAGAGCTGAAGGTTGTGACTCACCAGCGCCTTGGCAGCTATCGAGGGCTTTTGGCAGACGCTGGCTCTTTTGCCGCCAGAGCTGATAGTGCCGGCTAATTAAGCCATCATTCAGATGGAAGCGAGGAGGACACAACAGATAGATAGATAGATAGATAGATAGATAGATAGATAGATAGATAGATAGATAGATAGATAGATACGGGGAGAAAGAGAGAGAGAAAGGAGAGAGAGGGAGAAATGAGAGAGAGACAATACCCGTTTCCCACAGAAACCTGGGTAGGCGTGGCTTGGTGGGGGTCATGTGACTGGGTGGGAGTGAGTGACGTTGAGTTGGCCGCGCCCACTCAGGTTTTGTGGCTCCCAGTATTTTCTTTTCTGCGGGAAACGGGTCCAAATGGGTCTCTGAGTATTTAAGGTTGCAGAACCCTGGATAGGCGGACAATCGGGAACTCTCTCTCTTGTGCTGCAAGCTATCATCAGCCCTTCTGCAGGACTAAACCATGAAAAAAATGTAAGCTTAGTTTAACAGTCGCCTACCGTTTTCTTTATTCCGTCTGATATTTGGGGCCCAGATAAGCACATCTGTTGAAATCACGGTGTAATTTGGAAAGGAAGGCAGAAAAGTTAAATAAATAAATAAATAAATAAATGTGCAATTTACATCCTTGCCCCTCCCCCTTTAAACCTGGGGTGCCTGGAGGCTTTCAAGAAGAGATTGGACTGCCATTTGTCAGAAATAAGAGTGTAGGGTCCCTTGCTTGGGCGTGGGACTAGACTAGATCAGCGGTCACCAACCGGTGGTCCGTGAGAAAATTTTGGTGGTCCGCAGATAAATTGATTGCATTTTTTTATATTGCACTAAATCAGGGGTCCTCAAACTACGACCCCCATGGGACGGATACGTGCAATGAAAGTTTGTGTTGCTGCAGAGAGTCTCCCCCTTCGGGGTCTTCTTGTGCGGGTTGGAGGAGGGCAGAAATTCTGATTCGGGGTCTGCTTCAACCTCCTGCTGTGGGGCTTTGGGCGAAGAGCTGGAGGGAAGCGCTGCTGGTGGCGAAGAGCCGGAGGGCCTCGTTCCAGTGGGACTGCGTCATGGCCTGGAACTGGTTGACCATCTAAGCCCGCTGAGCCTCCAGGTGCCTGTACCTGGCCTCGCACTCCTGCAGGTCTTCCCTCTGCTTGGAAAGCCTATGCTCCTAGTCCTCAGTGAGGTGCTTCTGCTGACCTTCCTTCTCAGCCAGATCCAATTTGAACTGAGCTGTTTTGCCAACTCTTTCTCATGGTGGCTGCTTAGCTCCAACAACTGCTTCCTGTTGGGGCCCTAAGGAGCCCGGGTGGGCAGGAGCGGAGTAGGTAGGAGGGGCGAGTAAAGGCTGGCGAGCTGCCCCTTGACATGAGTGACATTGAGTTGGCCACACCCACCCAGTCACATGACCACCTAGACACGCCCACCCAGCCAGTCATTAGGCAGTTCATATTAGTGGTCTGCGGGATTAAAAATTGTGAATTTAGTGGTCCTTGAGGTCTGAAAGGTTGGGGGAACCCTGGACTAGATGACCTAGTCTAGATGACCTAGTCTAGATAATTCTACACTAAATTCTACAGAGGAATTATTGAGTCTGTCATCTGCACCTCTATAACTGTCTGGTTCGGTTCTGCAACCCAACAAGACAGACACAGACTTCAGAGGATCATGAGAACTGCAGAAAAAATAATGGCTACCAACCTGCCTTCCATTGAGGACCTGTATACTGCACAAATCAAGACGAAGGCCATGAAAATATTTACAGACCCCTCGCATCCTGGATATAAACTGTTTCAACTCCTACCCTCAAAACGATGCTATAGAGCACTGCACAACAGAACAACTAGACACAAGAACAGTTTTTTCCCAAAGGCCATCACTCTGCTAAACAAATAATTCCATCAACACTGTCAGACTATTTACTGAATCTGCACTACTATTACCGTATATACTCGAATATAAGCCGATCCGAGTATAAGCCAAGGTCCCCAATTTTACCCCAAAAACTGGGGTAAACTGGGGACTCGAGTATAAGCCGAGGGTGGGAAATGAGGCACCTACCGTTGAAACCTCCCTCCCTCAGCTGAGAAGGCTGGCGGCTCCCGCCCGCCCTCTCACTGCACCGGCAGGGCTTCAGTCCGTAAAATGTGAAAAAGAAAGAAAAAAACTCGAGTATAAGCCGATCCGAGTATAAGCCGAGGCTTAAAAAAAAAAAACTCGAGTATAAGCCGATCCGAGTATAAGCGAGGGGCAGCACAAAAATGTGCTGAAAACTGTATATAATCGAGTTCCCATCACCAATCTCTTTCCATTTATGACTGTATGACTGTAACTTTGTTGCTGGCAATCCTTATGATTTATATTGATATATTGACCATCAATTGTGTTGTAAATGTTGTCCCTTGATGAACATATCTTTTCTTTTATGTACACTGTGAGCATATGCACCAAGACAAATTCCTTGTGTGTCCAATCACACTTGGCCAATAAAAAATTCTATTCTATTCTATTCTATTCTATTCTATTCTATTCTATTCTATTCTATTCTATTCTATTCTACCTACAAGGTCTCTTCCGACTCTATTAATCTGTTGATCTAATCTGATTTGGAACCTCCCTTGAAGTCTACTCAGTCCAGACTCAGAAAAGCAATACGTTTGGACAGTTGAAGTAGTCCTTAGTTAGCCACTGCCTCGCTTAGCGACCATTTGCAAATAAAAATGGAAGAGGGGCAGGTCAAATAACCCACAGGGGGCACCCAAGAGCTACAGAAAACTCTACTCTTCGTTGCCATCTAGTGTTTGGTTGAAATGAAGTGGCTGGATGGAGTCACCGAAGCAGTAGGTGTGAGTTTAAATGGACTCCAGAGGATGGTAGAGGACAGGAAGGCCTGGAGGAACGTTGTCCATGGGGGGTCACAATGGGTCAGATATGACTTTGCAACGAACAACAAGTGTTTGGTTCAGTACAGCCCTGACCACATCTGCCGGCAGAAGAAAGTTCGTACAAAAAATTGGAATGTAATTCTGAGTTGCTCCAAGCATGCATTGTCCTGCTAAAACCCTTCTTGGGAGAGAGGGAAAAGGAGAAGGAGGGAGGGAGGAAGGGAAAGAAAGAAAGAGAGAGTGAGGAAAGAAAAAAGAGAAAGAGAGAGAAAGAAAAAGAGAGAAAAAAGAGAGGGAGGGAGAGAAAGAGAGAGAGAAAGGAAGGAAGGAGAGAGAGAGAGAGAGGGAGAGAAAGAAAGAAAGGAAGGAAGGAATGAAGGAGAGAGAGAGAAAGAGAGAGAGAAAAAGAAAGAGAGGAAGGAAGGAAAAGAGAGAGAGAAAGGGAGAGAAAGAGAAAGGAAGGAAGGAGAGAGAGAGAAAGGAAGAGAGAGAAAGGAAGGAAGGAAGAAGAGAGAGAAAGAGAAAGAGAGAGAGAGAAAGAGAAAGAAAGAGAAAGGAAAGAAGGAGAGAGAGAGGAAGGAGAGAAAGAGAAAGGAAGGAAGAAGGAGAGAAAGAGAGAAAGAAAGAGAGAAAGGAAGGAGAGAGAGAGAAAGGAAGAGAGAGAGAAAGGAAGGAAGGAGAGAGAGAAAGGAGAGAGAGAAAGGAAAGAAGGAAGAAGAATTGAGGGAGAGGAGAAGGGAGGGAGAAAGGAAGGAGAGAAAGAAGTAAAAGAAACGGAAGAAAATTGAGTGAGGGAAGGAAGGAAGGAATCGGGGAGGAAGGGCGAGCAGGAAGGAAGGAAAGTGGGAGTATAGAAGGAAGGAAGAAGAAGAATTGAGGGAGAGGAGAAGGGAGGGAGAAAGGAAGGAGAGAAAGAAGTAAAAGAAAAAAGAAAATTGAGTGAGGGAAGGAAGGAAGGAATCAGAGGGAGAGAAGGAAGGAGGGAGAGAGAGAGAAAGAAAAAGGGAAGAAAATTGAGGGAGGGAAGGAAGGAATCAGGGAGAGAAGGAAGAAAAGAAAAATTCTATCATTTCCGCTCTATGGAAACAAGTCAAATGACACCGGAAACTAGGCAAGTGGTTCAGTCAATTCTGAATTTTTATATCTATGGGCCACGAGAAGCTCCGAGGGGGAAGGCTTTCGCCCTAGAACGGCGATTTCCGGATGATGACACTCTAGCCATATTCTCAATCATGATCAGAAAGTTTTGCTGCCCCCTACCTCTGGCGTCGCCCTGCTCTAAGACAAAAGTCTCCAACCTTGGCAACTTTAAGCCTGGCAGACTTCAACTCCCAGAATTCCCCAGCCCAAGCAAAATTCCATGAGGCATAAGAATACTCTTTGCTGGCTGGGGAATTCTGGGAGCTGAAGTCCTCCGGGCCTAAAGTTGCCAAGGTTGGAGACCTCTGCTCTAAAGAGACAACGAAGTGGCCTAGGGTGAGAGGGTATTGTTAAAATACCGTTACGATTATCCCCAACGGTTCTCGGCTAAGGATGATGGGTTCTGTAATCCAGAAAACATTTGGAGGCCGCCTGATGGCCGCCTGATTGGCTGAAGCTGCGATACGGCCAGCTTTGCAGTCCCGAGATTCCTTCCTCATCCTCCGCTTTCCCTTCTGGAACACGTGCAGAAAAAAATGGGAGCTGCCCAGCAACGTCTGAATTGCACAAATAACCAGGAAAGGGGACTTTGCAAAAATCAGTAATTTGCATCAGGCTGGCTTTAAGGAATTGCATGCTGCATTAAAGAAAGAAAGAATGGGAATAAAATAAAAAAATAATACAATACAATACAATACAATACAATACAATACAATACAATACAATACAATACAATACAATACAATAATGCAATGCAATGCAATGCAATACAATACAATAGCTAGCAAAATAGGTATGGTTTTTGTACCACCAAGACCTCTGGATCTGGGTGCAAAACTCACTTACCTGTCTGCGACCCAGTTTTCTTCACCAGGTAGAAGATTTTCTGCACAGGGAGTTCGGCTAAAACCCTCGAAGTTTCTTTTGCACTGACTTATATTTAATAAACACAATCACTACTACAATAAATGGGAGTTTCCCACCTTTGACAAGGTTAAAGACGTGTTGGTTTCAACCCCCGGAATTCTCCAGCCAGCGTGCTAAGTGGGATATTGGTATTATTGTTATAGCTATTACTACTTTCGCTTTTGTTAGTTTGATAAGAGGTATGTGAGAGAGAGAGGGAGAGAGACAGATGGATGATAGGTGGATTTAGATTGATAGATTGGTATACAGAACAACAGATAGATGGATGGATTTAAACTGATAGGCTTGGAGAGAAAAAGAGATGATAGATAGAAGATAGATAGATAGATAGATAGATAGATAGATAGATAGATAGATAGATAGATAGATAGATAGATAGATAGATAGATGACAGATAGCAAGACAGACAGATTATATATAGATGTTAGATAGATGATGATAGATAGATAGATAGATAGATAGATAGATAGATAGATAGATAGATAGATGACAGATAACATGACAGACAGATTATATATAGATGTTAGATAGATAGATAGATAGATAGATAGATAGATAGATAGATAGATAGATAGATAGATAGATAGATAGATAGATAGATAGACAGACAGACAGATAGATAGAACTCATAGATAATAGATGGACAGACAGATAAATTTAGGTTGATAGATTTGTATACATAGACAGACAGACAGACAATTAATAGAATTTTGCTTGGCCAAATTAAGCTGCAATTTAACTCCTACACGCCCGATTCTTCATGCCACAGATTATAAGGCAGCTAAAATCATATAAACGGAGATGGATGGGAATATAAAGCGGGCGAATAAATACATTATGACGGAGGGGTGCTCTGCCTTCTCTGAGCCTGGCTGTTTTCTTGCAGACGTTTCCTGTCCCAACTCTGGAACATCATTAGTGCAATTATTATTTTGCTGAACAGCCGTCAAAATAAAATAGAGATAATTGGGAGCCCGACTCCAAAATGCGCCCACAATCCACTGTCAACTCGTAGTGACCACATGCGTTTTCTCCAGAATAAACCCAGTTGTCTTTAGTTAATTAATTGATAAAGGTAAAGGTAAAAGTTCCCCTCGCACATACGTGCTAGCCGTTGCCGACTCTAGGGGGCGGTGCTCATCTCTGTTACAAAGCCGAAGAGCCAGCGCTGTCCGAAGACGTCTCCGTGGTCATGTGGCCGGCATGACTCAACGCCAAAGGCGCACGGAACGCTGTTACCTTCCCACCAAAGGTGGTCCCTATTTTTTCTACTTGCATTTTTACGTGCTTTTGAAACTGCTAGGTTGGCAGAAGCTGGGACAAGTAACGGGAGCTCACCCCGTTACATGGCAGCACTAGGGATTCGAACCGCTGAGCTGCCGACCTTTCGATCGACAAGCTCAACGTCCTAGCCCCTGAGCCACTAATTAATTGATATTTACCTATTTTCTTTGGTACAGAAGACCTGGTATACAGATATACAGATTGACAGAGTTGGAAGGGACCTTGTAGGTCATCTAGTCCAACTCTCCGCCCAAGCAGGAGACCGTACACCATTTCTGACAAGATGGCAGTCCAGTCTCTTCTTGGAAGCTTCCAGGGATGAAGCTCCCACAACTTCCGAAGGCAACTTCTGGTCCATGAGTTGATTGTTCTCACTGTCAGAAAATTTTACTCCTTATTTCAGGGTTGGATCTCTCCTTGTTCAATTTCCATCCATTATTCCTTTATCTGGCCTCCGTGTGCTTTGGAGCAGGGGTCTCCAACTTTGGTCACTTTAAGACTTGTGGACTTTGTTTCTGGAAGGGGAGTTGAGGTTTTAAGGAGTGACTATGGATTATGATTTGTGTTATATTTTAATTTTTGACTGTTAGTTTTATACCCTGTATTCGGTTCTTCGGGAAGTCCCGGGGGTGGGGGAGGAAGGGAAGGGAGGGGAGGGGGATGAGGGTAGAAAATGGATTGATGGTTAATGTACAGAGATGATTGAAGATGTATAATTAATGTAAGATCGGAGCTGCCTGGCTACCATTTCAGAATGACGGGAAAGAAGGAAGTAGAAGAGAGAAGGAGGTAGGAAAGAGAAGAGGAGGAAGAGGAAAGGAAGGAAGAGGGATAGAAGAGGGAGAAGAAAGGAGTAGGGAGGAAGGAGGAGAGGATGTAGATAAGAGATGGGGAGGATGGTCGTGGAAAGTAGAAGAAGGTAGAGAAGGGAAGAGAGTTAAAGGAAGGGGGTGGTGACTGGGCAGGTCCGATTAATTGTATATGATGGTACACTAAATACGTTATTGGATATGAATGTTAAAATAAAACTTTTTTATTTATTTTTTTAAAAAAAAGACTTGTGGACTTTAAATCCCAGAGTGGCTGAGGAACTCTGGGAGTTGAAGTCCACAAGTCTTAAAGTGACCAAGGTTGGAGAACCCTGCTTTGGGGAATAGTTTGACCATCCCTGCAAATACATAGCAAAAAAGGCTCTAAGAGTTGTATTTATTTATTTATTTATTTGTTTGTTTGTTTATTTGTTTGTTTATTTAATTTTGTCACAACAATATATGTAGGAATCATACAAAAGATTATATAGTATATAAACATATATGGGTAAATATAAGGAGGTATAAGCATATATATATAGAAAGAAGAAAAAGAAAAACAATAGGACAGGAACAGTAGGCACGTTTGTGCGCTTATGCACGCCCCTTATGGTCCTCTTAGGAATGGGGTGAGGTCAATAGTAGAAAGTTTTTGGATAAAGCTTTTAGGATTATGGGAAGAGACCACAGAGTCAGGTAAAATGTTCCAAGCACTGATGATTCTGTTACAGAAGTCGTATTTTCTGCAATCTAGATTAAAGCGGTTGACATTAAGTTTAAATCTATTGGTTGCTCTAGTATTATTGCAATTAAAGCTGAAGTAGTCTTTAAACCTAATCTTTGTAAACCTAATCTTGCGTAGCTTCTTTTCCAAAAACACTACACTACTAACCAGAGCATATAAAACATTTGCTAGACCAATTCTAGAATACAGCTCACCTCTTTGGAACCCTCACCATATCTCTGACATCAATACAATTGAATGTGTCCAGAAATATTTTACCAGAAGAGTTTTTCATTCCTCTGTAAACAACAAAATACCTTATCCCGCTAGACTTGAAATCCTGGGCTTGGAAAACTTGGAACTCCGTCGCCTTCGACAAGACCTAAGTTTAACTCATAGAATCGTCTATTGTAATGTTCTTCCTGTCAAAGACTACTTCAGCTTTAATTGCAATAATACAAGAGCAACCAATAGATTTAAACTTAATGTCAACCGCTTTAATCTAGATTGCAGAAAATATGACTTCTGTAACAGAATCATCAGTGCTTGGAATACTTTACCTGACTCTGTGGTCTCTTCTCATAATCCCAAAAGCTTTAACCAAAAACTTTCTACTATTGACCTCACCCCATTCCTAAGAGGTCCATAAGGGGCATGCATAAGCACACAAACGTGCCTACCGTTCCTGTCCTATTGTTTTTCTTGTCTTCTATATCTTTATATACTATATAACCTTTCTGTATGATAGTTACATATATTGTTGTGACAAAATAAATAAATAAATAAATAAATAAATCCCTTCCTCTCTGTGGCAGCCCCTCAAATATTAGAACGCTGCTATCCTGTCTCCCCTGGTCCTTCTCTTCACCTATGGCTGCCAAGTCTTGCTTTCCCCTGCTATCCCAGCCTTCAATTGTGTTAGGAAAGGCTTTTAAAGCAGTTTAAATAAAGTTGACCGCTTGAAGATGGAATGGATTTCAACTCCCAGAATTCCGCGGCTGGCTGGAGAATCCTAGGAGTTGAAGTTCCCCCCCACACAACCTTCCAAGTTGTCCAGGATGAGCAACACGGACTCCAGATCAACCCCTCCCTCTGATGTCATGCATCCTTTGTCCAACAGAGGGCGCCCAGGGCCAAGCTACCTCTCCAAAGCTCAGGTGAGCTCACCTGCCAAGCTTGGAAGGAGCCTTGTCCGGAACTGCGAGAAAGTTGACTGAGATCCGAAGGAGAGGCAGAGAGAGAAGGATTCCAGCTGCTGTTTTTTCTGCTTTTCCCAGGAACAGAAGAAGGCCAAGGGGAGGAGCCGTCTGGTACAGGTGAAGGAACATTTGCAGGATAAGAAGAAGTAATGAAATGAGAGAGAGAGAGAGAGAAGGAAAGAGAAAGAGAGAAAGAGAGAGAGAGAAAGAAAGAAAGAGAGAGAGAGAAGGAAAGAGAGAGAGAGAGAGAATAAGTTACGAGTGACTCCCAACGTTCACCGATCTAATCAAGCCAATTTGCAAATTAATTTTTGCAAGAGCCCCCCTTTCCCCACCTCCCCAATCGTCCAGATATAAAAATGAAAGGAAAGATCTTGGTTCATTTCAAGTTGAGTGTGTGCTTTGCAAGGAATGTTTGAATGGGGTGGGTGGAATGTGGCGAGGACTTTGAAACCGGAGTCGAGCGAGGAGTTGTAAGGTTTCACAAAGCGAAGAACATTTCTGAGACCGGCGCTTAAGAAAGACTTCCGGTTCCTTTGGAACCGTGAGCAAAGCCGAGCTGAGATCTGTGAGCAGAAACAAGATATTTTTTTTGAGGGGGGGGGGGGGATGCAAAAATCACAAACCAAGAAGATGTGTGTGTGTGTATGTGTGTATATATATATATTTGTTTTGTGAGGTTTTCGCGGGTGTTTGTATGTAGGCCTTTGGTTATTCGGGTTTTCTCCCGCGTAAAATTGGAGGTGTCTTGGCGACGTTTCGACGAACTCTCATTCATCATCTTCAGGCTGGTGTTTACTGCTACGTGCTTCTTGCCAACACCAGCCTGAAGATGACGAATGAGACTTCGTCGAAACATTGCCAAGACACTTCTAATTTTACGTGGGAGAAAACCCGAACAACCAAAGACCTACATACAAACACCCGCGAAAACCTCAGAAAACAAATATATATATGTGTGTGTGTGTGTGTGTGTGTGTGGGTGGGTGGGTGGGTCTTTGGTTATTCGGGTTTTCTCCCGCATAAAATTGGAAGTGTCTTGGCGACGTTTCGACGAAGTCTCATTCGTCATCTTCAGGCTGGTGTTTTCAGCTTCCTGCTTCGAGGAGCAATGTTTGATCGCACGGGGTTATATGGGGTTATATGGGGGATATATGGGGTTAAAATAATAATAATTAGCATTTTGTTCCCATTTAAAGACACCCCAAATCAGCTGCCTGCAGTCGAACCTGGTGAGGTTACCGCCTACCAGATCTGGGATTCGCATAATTTACCTACCGGTTCGCCGAGCACCGAAAATGCGAGAGCATGCGCGGCTTTCCACCTCCACGCACGGCCTTCCGTGTGTGTGTGCTTTGCTCGCACACGCAGCTTCCACACATGCACACGGCTTGAAAACGTGGCTAAATAGGACGGCATAGCACAGGGGCGGGTGGGCAGATCGCTACTACCGGTTCCCCCCGAACCGGTTTGAACCAGCTGAATAGTTCTGCCGCCTACGAGAAGGAATCAAAGATATTATCCTAAACCACTTTTTTAAAAAAACCTGTCAGCTCAGACAAAGATTATGAATTGGCCGCCATGATTTAGAGAGGGGGGGTGGATGGGTCTGCAAACTGGCTAGGGAATTCTGGGAGTTGAAGTCCACAAGTCTTAAAAGTCTTAAAAGATGGAAGAAGAACATTAACCGCTTCAGCCTTGATTGCAGAAAATATGACTTCTGTAACAAGAGTTGTTAACGCTTGGAACTCACTACCTGACTCTGTGGTCTCTTCTCAAAATCCCAAACACTTCAACCAAAAACTGTCTACTATTGACCTCATCCCATTCCTAAGAGCACCAACGTGCCTACCGTTCCTGTCCTATTGTTCTCTTTCGTTATATCAGATTAATATAGTTGTTGCATTCTTTTGCTTATATGTATGTTTTTATTTATTTATTTTATTTATTTATTATTTAAATTTGTATACCGCCCTTCTCCCGAAGGACTCAGGGCGGTTCACAGCCAAGTAAAAAATGCACAATACATTATGAATACAATTAAAATACTAGTAAAAAACTTATTTAAATTGGCCACAATTAAAATTTGGAGATAAAACCCATTAAAAACCCATAACTTAAAAAACTAACCCAGTCCAGCGCAGATAAATAAGTAAGTTTTGAGCTCGCGGCGAAAGGTTCGGAGGTCCGGAAGTTGACGAAGTCCTGGGGGGAGTTCGTTCCAGAGCTGGAGCCCCACAGAGAAGGCCCTTCCCCTGGGTGTCGCCAGACGACACTGTCGCGCCGACGGCACCCTGAGGAGTCCCTCTCTGTGAGAGCGCACGGGTCGGTGAGAGGTATTCGGTAGCAGCAGGCGGTTCCGTAAGTTTTATGATATGTTGTTGTTTTATATCAATGTTTTGCATATACTGTTGTGACAAAATAGTTAAGCGGTTCGAATCCCTAGTGCCACATAACAGGGTGAGCTCCCATGACTTGTTCCAGCTTCTGCCAACCTAGCAGTTCGAAAGCAGGTAAAAAAATGCAAGTAGAAAAAAATAGGGACCACCTTTGGTGGGAAGGGAATAGCGTTCCGTGCGCCTTTGGCATTGAGTCATGCCGGCCACATGACCACGGAGGCGTCTTCGGACAGCGCTGGCTCTTCAGCTTTGAAACGGAGATGAGCACCGCCCCCTAGAGTCGGCAACGACTAGCACGTAGCTGCGAGGGGCACCTTTTCCTTTTAAGAAAGGTAAGGTTTCTTTAAGATGGGTGGACTTCAATTCCCAGAATGCCCGGCTGAGGAATTCTGGGAATCGAAGTCCACCTCTCTTAAAATCACCCAAGTTTGGAGACTCCTGATTTATCAAAAAAGAAGAAGGAGAAGGAGGAGGAGGAGGAGGAGGAGGAGGAGGAGGAGGAGGAGGAGGAGGAGGAGGAGGAGGAGGAGAAGGAGAAGGAGAAGGAGAAGAAGGAGGAGGAAAAGGAGGAGGAGGAGGAGAAGGAGAAGGAGGAGGAGGAGGAGGAGGAGGAGGAGGAGGAGGAGGAGGAGGAGAAGGAGAAGAAGAAGAAGAAGAAGAAGAAGAAGAAGAAGAAGAAGAAGAAGAAGAAGAAGAAGAAGAAGAAGAAGAAGAAGAAGAAGAAGAAGAAGAAGAAGAAGAAGAAGGAGAAGAAGAAGAAGAAGAAGAAGAAGAAGAAGAAGAAGAAGAAGAAGAAGAAGAAGAAGAAGAAGAAGAAGAAGAAGAAGAAGAAGAAGAAGAAGAAGAAGAAGAAGACGACTGGGCTTGCCAGGAAGCACAATTGATTTGCTCAATTAACGTATTTACTTTAAATAATAAAGTAAATGAACCTCATTTGCTGTTTTAGAGCCAATCACGAAGTAGCAAACCCAAGCTGGGGTTCAGACGATCCGGTAAACCTTAACCGAGGTTAACGCAGACCAGGTTCGGTGTCTTGAAGAGAAGGGGCTCTGAAAATTTGGACTAAACATGTTTTGTGGGGCCGAAGAGATTCCCCAAATCCACAACTGAAAGTCCTGCGTTTTGTCATTCCGATGCACCTCAGATGGTGGGTTAGGTCAGGTCTCCGGTCCCGAGTTCTAATAGTGTGTTTTCGGGGGGGAGGGGGCGGAACCGCAAGAAAAATACACATCATGTGCAGAAGATAGCATAAGGGAAATTCCTGGCAAATCCTGACAAATTATGACCGGTCCCACATTTCTTTTGTTGTCTAGGATGTCCGAGGGACCGCTCACCTTACCGGTCCTGATCCGGACGATCCGGAGCGCCCAGACGCAGGCAGAAGAACGGGAATTGGTGCAACGCGAAAGCGCCAAAATTAGGAGCGCTTTTCGGGGCAATGAATCCAGAAACCGGGCCTCCAATTTGGCGAAATTGCTGTACATCTATATGTTGGGCTATCCTGCCCACTTTGGACAGGTACGTACAGCTAAATCCTCGACTTGCAATAATCCGTTTAATGACCGTTCAACGGGACAGCAGCACATAGGACCGTTGCAGCAACCCCATGGCCAGATGCTTGGCAACAGGTTCACATTTGTAACGGTTGCAGTGTCCCGGGGATCACGTGATCCCCCTTTTACGACCTGACAAGCAAGGGGATTCAGTTAACAGTTGTGTTACTAACTTAACAGTGGTAGTGATTCACTTAAAAACGGCAAAAAGGGTTGTAAAAGGGGGTAAATTTGCTGAACCAATGAGCACATGAGCCAAAGTTACAACGGCACTGAAAACGGTAACTTAGGATCCTTTTTCAGACTTACGACCGTTGTAGCAGCCCCATGGCCGCGTCGTGATCCAAATTCAGACGCTTGGCAACTGACTCGCATTTACGACGGTCGCAGCGTGCCGGGATCACATAATCCCCCTTTTACGACCTGACAATTAAGGGAAGCCAGATTCACTTAAAAAAAAACCACACCATGTGACTAACTTAACAGTGGCAGTGATTCACTTAACGACCGTGGCAAGAAAGGTCGTAAAATGCGGCAAAACTCGCTTAACAACGGAAATTCGGTTGTGGTCGTAGGTGGAGGATTAGCCGTGTGTTGTGACCCAGGCCCAAGTAGGTAGTAATAAACTTGGTCCGTGGAAAAACAAACTTTATTCGAGCAGCTGGAAATTACTTCATTCCCAGCCTTGTTCAACTCAAATGCCACCCAACACAAATTCCTCAGTTATCTCACAAATCTTAGTCCAATTAAGCAAACGTCCAGAAGCCACAAAAACAAAGACGTATACGAAGCAGAGGACGAAGCAGAAGATGCAGCTACAACGTTGTTTTCTGGCAAAGCCAAAACGCCGTTGCTGGTCTGCTTTAAGCCTTATGGGAGGGGCCAATCATCTCCTGGCCTTACTCCCGAGTTGTCCTCTCTGCTTGAGCTGCTCTTGCCTTCTGGCAGCTCTTCTCATGCGTGCTTTAGGAACAGGCTCCTCCTGTTCCTCTGCCTCACTACTGTCAGTCTCTGGAGGCTCTGGAGTTCGCATATCACTCTCCGATGGCCCTGGCCTCACCTCAGCCTCATTGCTGTCTGACTCGGTTACTAGCTCCGTAGGCTGCTGACGGACCACAACACCGTAATTTTGTAAGGATTTAGTAAAGCATTGATAAATATATTAAATGCATGCATTACATTTGCAAGCTGACTCCGTTATTAAAGAGCAAAAAAAAAAAAACCACAAAATTTTGGGGTAGGTTACGTTTAAAAATATCGCCCTTCCTTAGCTGTCATTTTGGAAGCCGCCATTTTGATTTCCCACCATCCCCCTAACTAAATGCCGCTGCAAAGCATTGTGGGGGGGGGAAAATGCAAGTTCTCTTCTTCCTGTCGCAACCCAGATGGAGTGCCTGAAACTCATCGCCTCTGCCCGACTCCATGAGAAGCGGATTGGCTACCTCGGGGCTGCCCTCCTATTGGACGAGAAGCAGGACACTCACCTTCTCCTGACCAATAGCATCAAGAAGTAAAGGGGGGGGCGTGTCCAAATTTTTGGGGGGTGGGGGGGTCTCTCTTTTCCCTAATCTGAGATCTCAAAATCGATCCACGGAATGGATTAAAATGGGTGGGGCTATCGAAAGAGGGAGGGATTCAGGCGGATTCCTGCGGGAGAATTTGCAGGTCCCGAAGGGGATTTCGGTGACCGGGACCCTGCAATCCCACTAATCCTCCATGCAGATCCTTGCTTCTGGCTTAAGGGGGCGCCACCACAGACATCGTGGTTTGTCAGCCAAACCCAGTCAGGCGAGGGTTTCTAATGACGGTTAAAGCGTGGTTTAGTGGAACACGTGAGCAGGGAACTGGGTTTGAAGGACTCAGAAGACGGGGCGTCTGCAGGATGTGGTCAAAAAACTCCATGATGTGTGTGTGGGGGAGTGGGCAACCCTAAAACCTTTGGAAAAGGGGTTCTAGGGTCCTTGGGAGGGGGTCCATTGTAACTTTGAATGGTCCCTCAGTGACTGGTTGTATATCGAGGAGGGCATGTAGATATAGTTAATGATAGATAGATGATAGATAGATAGATAGATAGATAGATAGATAGATAGATAGATAGATAGATAGATAGATAGATAGATAGATAGATAGATAGATAGATGATAGATTGATAGACAGATGAATGAATGATAGATAGATAGAATGAATAGATAGATGAATAGATAGATAGATATAGATAGATAGATAGATGATAGATAGATGATAGATAGATAGATAGATAGATAGATAGATGAATAGATGATGAATAGATGATAGATAGATAGATAGATAGATAGATGAATGATAGATGAATGATAGATAGATATGATAGATAGATGAATAGATGAATAGATAGATAGATAGATAGATGATGAATAGATGAATAGATAGATAGATAGATGAATAGATAGATAGATAGATAGATAGATAGATAGATAGATGAATGATGAATAGATGATAGATAGATGAATAGATAGATAGATAGATAGATAGATGAATGAATGATAGATAGATAGATGATGAATAGATGATAGATGAATGATAGATAGATAGATAGATGAATGAATAGATGATAGATAGATAGATGAATGATAGATGAATGATGAATGATAGATGAATAGATAGATGAATAGATAGATAGATGATAGATAGATAGATAGATAGATAGATAGATAGATGATGAATAGATAGATAGATAGATAGATAGATGAATGAATAGATAGATGATAGATGAATAGATAGATATAGATAGATAGATAGATGATAGATAGATATAGATAGATAGATAGATGATAGATAGATAGATAGATAGATAGATGATAGATAGAATAGATAGAATAGATAGATAGATAGATAGATAGATAGATGATAGATAGATATGATAGATAGATGATAGATAGATAGATAGATAGATAGATAGAATGATAGATAGATGAGATGATAGATAGATAGATAGATAGATGAATAGATAGATGATAGATGATGATAGATGATAGATAGATGATAGATAGATAGATAGATAGATAGATAGATGACAGATAGATAGATGATAGATAGATAGATAGATAGATAGATGAATGAATAGATAGATAGATAGATAGATAGATAGATAGATAGAATAGATAGATAGAATGAATAGATGATAGATAGATAGATAGATAGAATAGATAGATAGATGATAGATGAATGATAGATAGATAGATAGATAGATGATAGATAGATAGATGATAGATAGATGATAGATAATAAATAGATAATAGATGATAGATAGATAGATAGATGATAGATAGATGATAGATAGATAGATAGATAGATAGATAGATAGATAGATAGATGATAGATAGATAGATAGATAGATAGATAGATAGATGATAGATAGATGATAGATAGATAGATAGATGATAGATAGATAGATAGATAGATAGATAGATAGATAGATAGATAGATAGATAGATAGATAGATAGATAGATAGATAGATAGATAGATAGATAGGATTCGCTTAACAACATTGACAGGGAAACAGGCATGGAATCCATATACCTGTCGCTTGTGGAATGTTATCTACAGGCCGGGTTGGAGGAGAGAGCCCGATTTCGCTTAACAAGCCTGTGAGTACGTTAAAGAACTGCGAGGATTCACTTAACAATGGTGGCAGGGAAACAGCCACGGAATCCATAAACCTGTCGCTTGTGGAATGTTATCTACAGGGTCTCCTGCTTGAGCAGCGGGTTGGACTAGAAGACCTCCAAGGTCCCTCCCAGCTCTTTTCTGATAGATAGATAGATAGATAGATAGATAGATAGATAGATAGATAGATAGATAGATAGATAGATAGATAGATGACAGCTAGCTAGATGATAGATAGATAGATAGATAGATAGATAGATAGATAGATAGATAGATAGATAGATGATAGCTAGCTAGTTAGCTAGATGATAGCTAGATAAATAGATGATATATGGTTGCTAGCTAGCTAGCTAGATGATAGATAGATGATAAGTAAATAGATGGTAGCTAGCTAGATAAATAGATGATAGATGATAGATAGCTAGATGATAGCTAGGTAAATAGATGACAGTTAGCTAGCTAGATCAGGGGTGGGTTCTACTTACCTTTGCTACCAGTTCGCGATGGGAGCGCATGTGCAGATCACCCGTGATGACATCGTGGCGGGTGGGTGGAGCCTCCCACCAGTTTTACTACCAGTTCTATAGAACCGGAACAAACTGGGGGCAAACCACCACTGAGTACATGATAGATAGATAGATAGATAGATAGATAGATAGATAGATAGATAGATAGATAGATAGAGAGAGAGAGAGAGAGAGAGAGAGAGAGAGAGAGAGAGATAGAGATAGAAAGATAGATAGATAGAAATAGAGAGAGATAGAGAGAAAGATAGAGAGAGAGAGAGAGAGAGAGAGAGAGAGAGAGAGAGAGAGAGATAGAAAGATAGATAGATAGATAGATAGAAATAGAGAGAGATAGAGAGAAAGATAGATAGATATAGATAGAGATAGAGAGATAGAGAGAGATAGAGAGAGATAGATAGAGAGAGAGAGAGAGATAGAGAGATAGAGAGATAGAGAGATAGAGAGATAGAGAGATAGATAGAGAGATATTATTATTATTATTATTATTATTTATTGAATTTCTAGACCGCCCTTCTCCCGAAGGACTCAGGGCAGTGTACAGCCAGGCTAAAAATATACACAATATACAATATTAAAAAACTAAATTAAGAAACTTATTACACAATTGGCCGAGAAATTAAAATAATTAAAATCTAAAAACCCCAATTTAAAATATAAATAGAATTTAAAATTTAAAAACTAAACAATTAAAAAAGTTTAAGCTAGCCCCGCGCAAATAAACAAATGTGTTTTCAATTCGCGGCGAAAGGTCCGAAGGTCAGGTATTTGGCGTAAACCAGGGGGAAGTTCATGTCAAAGAGTAGGAGCCCCCACAGAGAAGGATCTTCCCCTGGGGGCCGCCAGCCGACATAGATAGATAGATAGATAGATAGATAGATAGATAGATAGATAGATAGATAGATAGATAGACGGGTGGAGCCTCCTGTGCCTGGCTGATGGACATCTCTTTGGTCTTCTGTTTGGTTCCTTGATATATCTTTCCTTAGTGGGCAGAGCACCCTCGGGGGGTTTCATCTTGATACCCGAACTGTAGAAACCACCTTGGACTGGCCGGGACACGACTCCCCGATCCCTGACTGCTATTTGGTTTTATGATATATTCACCCGCACAACTCTTGGATCTGCGGGATGCTCCTCTCTCGTGGACATGGCCCTCTATTTTATCAAGGGCCTACCTTAATGACGGGTTCTGGAACCCCGAGAGGTGGTTCTTTTAATGGGCTTTTAGGGGGAGGGAGGGCTTAGGATGGAGGGGAGGGGTGGGTGGGTGTGGGAGGGGACCAGACCTTGCTAGAGCTCGCATTATGAAGACAGGTTCCGAGACTTTAGCAGGGGTGACTGAAGCCCCTGGACAAGAGTATTATTCTATCGGTACGATTTATGGGAGGGGCAGATATGGCGGAAGGAGGGGACCATATCATGTTCAGGGAGTGCGCCCGCGCTGTTTACAAGCGATTACGTGCTTCGGTCCCGTTCCCTTTTCCCGTTCCCCAAGTGCTCAGATTCCTCAGGGCCGCGACCTTCGACTGATGTTATGCAACGCCAGGTCCGTTATTAATAAGCCCCCCCTCATTTCAGATCTGATACAGGAGGGGGGGTGCGGATCTGATGGGCGTTACAGAGACCTGGCTGGGCACAGAAGGGGGCGTGCCCCTCGTCGAGATGTGCCCACAGGGCTTCCGTGCATTTCATCAGCCGAGGGTTCAAGGCAGGGGTGGGGGGGGTTGCGGTTATTATAAATGAGAGTTTGGATGCGAGGGAGGTCTCTGTCCCGCAGACAGCTGGCTGTGAGTCTCTCTTTGTGCGGTGGGGCCATGGGGTACAGATGGGTTTACTGATCACGTACCTGGCTCCCTGCCACGTGACAGCAGCCCTGCCCGAGCTGCTCGACGTGATAGCCGAGGCGGCAGTTGATACCCCCAGGCTTATGGTCATGGGGGATTTCAATCTGCCGTCGGCAGTGAGTCATCGTCGCAGCTCGGGAGTTCATGGCCTCCATGGCAGCCTTGGACCTGACCCAGTTAGTGAATGGGCCCACACACACTGGGACACACACGCTGGACTTGATTTTTGTCTCGGGACAGTGGCTGAATGATCTGGATGTGGGGGATTTAGTCATTACTCCCCTGCCGTGGACAGATCATTCTCTCCTTCACCTGGACTTTCGGACCGCAGACCCTCACCGCAGGGAGACGGAGCCAGTTCGTTGGTTCCGTCCCAGGCGCCTGATGGACCCGAGTACGTTCCTGACGGAGCTTGGGCCATTTCCTGAGGAGCTGGCCCACGGCTCGGCCGAAGAACTCGCTGCCACCTGGGAAAGGGTGGCGGCGGGGGCTTTGGACCGTGTCATGCCGATGCGGCCTCTGACCCGGCGCTGCTCTCGACCAGCTCCTTGGTTTACTGAGGAGCTGAGAGAGATGAAGCGCCGGAGAAGACGCCTAGAGAGTGCCTGGAGGGCCAGCCGCTCCGAATCTGACCGAACACTAGTACGGTCACATATTCAGACCTATCTAGTGGCAATAAGGACGGCGAAGCAAGTCTACTTTGCCACCCTTATAGCATCGGCAGATAACCGCCCAGCCGCCTTGTTTAGAGCGACCCGCTCCCTTCTGTTTCAGGGGGCTCGGGAGGACCCCTTGCAAGGTCGGGCTGAGGAATTTGGAAGTTATCTGCATGATAAAATCGCTCAGATCCGGGATGGGTTGGACACAGATTGGGTAGATCCGGACGGGATGACGCGGGCGCGTCTTGAGAACATTGTTTGGGCTGAGTTTGATCCTGTGACTCCCGATGACATGGACAGGATACTGGGGAGGTTGAATGCCACCACATATTTATTGGACCCGTGTCCCTCCTGGTTGGTACTGGCCACCCAGGAGGTTACACGAGGCTGGCTCCAGGGAATTACCAGCGCTTCTCTGAGGGAGGGAGTCTTCCCAGCTGCCTTGAAAGACGGCGAAGGTTGTAGAGAGTGTGGTGGCTTGGCAACTCCCCCAGTACCTGGAGGAAACTGTTTATCTAGACCCGTGCCAGTCTGGCTTCAGGCCTGGGTACAGCACAGAGACGGCTTTGGTCGCGTTGGTTGATGATCTCTGGAGGGCACGGGACAGAGGTTGTTCCTCTGTTCTTGTCCTGTTAGATCTATCAGTGGCGTTCGATACCATCGACCATGGTATCTTGCTGCGGCGGTTGGAGGGCTTAGGGGTGGGAGGCACCGTTTTACGGTGGTTCTCCTCCTACCTCTCCGACTGCTCGCTGACGGTGTTGACAGGGGGGCAGAGATCGACCCCTAGGCAACTCACTTGTGGGGTGCCGCAGGGGTTGATTCTCTCACCCCTCTTATTCAACATCTATATAAAGCCGTTGGGAGAGATCATCCGTGGTTTCGGGGTGAGCTGTCAGCTGTATGCTGACGATACTCAGTTGTACATCTCCACCCTGAACCACCCCAACGAAGCCGTCGATGTGATGACTCGGTGTCTTGAGGCCGTTCGGGTCTGGATGGAGACGAACAGGCTCTGACTCAACCCATCCAAGACGGAGTGACTGTGGATGTCGGCGTCCCGGCACAGTCAGCTTACTCCATCGCTGACTGTGGGGGGTGAATCTTTAGCCCCCAGGGAATTGGTGCGCAATTTGGGCGTTCTCCTGGATGCACGGCTGTCTTTAGAAGACCATTTGACAGCCGTCGCCAGGGGAGCTTTTCATCAGGTTCACCTGATTCGCCAATTGCGCCCTTTCCTGGACCGGGACGCGTTATGCATGGTCACTCATGCCCTCGTCACTTCCCGTCTGGATTACTGCAATGCTCTCTACATGGGGCTCCCCTTGAGGAGCACCCGGAGGCTCCAACTGGTGCAGAATGCGGCCGTGTGGGGGATTGAGGGAGCTCCTCGTAGCTCCCATGTAACACCTCTCCTGCGCAGGCTGCATTGGTTGCCGGTGGTCTTCCGGGTGCGCTTCAAGGTGTTGGTTATCACCTTTAAAGCGCTCCATGGCATTGGACCAGGATATTTACGGGACCGCCTGCTGCCGACAGTTACCTCCCATTGTCCGGTACGTCCAGTGCGCGCCCACAGGGAGGGTCTTCTTAGAGTGCCGTTGGCTAGTCAATGTCGGCTGGCGGCCCCCAGGGTAAGGGCGTTCTCTATGGGGGGCCCGGCTCTATGGAACGAGCTGCCGGTGGGACTCCGTCTCCTCCCTGATCTCTGGACCTTTAAATGCGAGCTCAAGACTTTCTTTTTTTCACCAAGCGGGGCTGGCCTGATTGATTTTAGTATGGGGGGGTTTTAGTGGGTTTTATTAAGGTTTTAGTTTTGATAAATTTTAGCTAATATTTTAAGTATACAGCGATTGAATCAGTTTTTTAAACTTGATATTGTATTTTAATTTGTTAGGATCCTTGTCGTTTTATTGGCTGTACACCGCCCTGAGTCTTCGGAGAAGGGCGGTATAAAAATATGAATAAATAAAATAAAATAATAAATAAATAAATAGATAGAGAGAGAGAGATTGAGAGAGAGAGAGAGAGAGATTGAGAGAGAGAGAGAGAGAGAGAGAGAGACTGAGAGAGAGAGAGAGAGAAATAGATAGATAGATAGATAGATAGATAGATAGATAGATAGATAGATAGATAGATAGATAGATAGATAGATAGATAGAGATAGATTGATATAGATAGATAGAGAGAGAGAGAGAAAGATAGATAGATAGATAGATAGATAGATAGATAGATAGATAGATAGATAGAGATAGATTGATATAGATAGAGAGATATAGATAGATTGATAGATAGATAGATTGATTGATAGAGAGAGAGAGAGAGATGATAGATAGATAGATAGATAGATAGATAGATAGATAGATAGATAGATAGATAGATAGATATAGATTGATTGAGAGAGAGAGAGAGAGAGGAAGATAGATAGATAGATAGATAGATAGATAGATAGATAGATAGATAGATAGATAGATAGATGATAGATAGATAGATAGATAGATAGATAGATAGATAAATCTGCAGCTAAAGAATCCCTGCCCATAAGGTAGGATATATTTGGGGGTTGGGGGACGCAGAGATTCTGCTTTCTCCCCTTCAAGATTTTTTTGGGGGGGGGGGAAATGAAGGGAGCATGTGAACAATGAAATCTAAATTTATTTATTTATTTCATCAATGACCAACAACATTAAATAATAAAATGAGCAAGTAAAAAAAAAGGAAATGCCATCAGGATCAAGAAAGAGAAGTAGCGCAGTAACATACTGGCAATGATAAAATATATCATAAATATAGTGTATTCCAGTGTTTCTCAACCCGTTGCCCCTTTAAGAGGAGGGAACTTCAACTCCCAGAATTCTGGGAGTTGAAGTCCCCTCCTCTTAAAGGGGCAACGGATTGAGAAACATTGATATGCTCTGATTACAAGAAGACCCGTGTTTATTTATCTAACGCTAATAAAAACTTTCCATAAAACTGCACATTAAAATGCAGGTTCTCTAAAAATGATTAGACTGGAAAATATTAAACAACGGGCAACATATTAATAAGAATAAGGAGCGGCGTGTGGAAGATGAGGTTTCTTATATGCCACTTTTCCCTCCTTACCTGCAAGTGACCTGCTGCATAGCAACCCCTGGGTGCAAGGATTGGCACTCAGCACCCTAGGTTCGCTCGGCTCCGCGGCCATGTTGCAGGATTTGGCACAGGAAGTGCAGCAGCTGGCAAAAACCGGGCAGCACACTATACGAAGGAAGGTGAGAAGCCGCGGATTCGCTTTCTGGATTTAGCCGTACAGCTAGTCCTTGAGTTACAACAGTTCCTTTAGTGACCGTTCAACGTTCTGAAGGACTCCACTGAGGGCGCTCAACCCCTTTCATGGCACATATGTTGTGCGCTGACCATAAAGGTTTGGATCTGTTGTGACTTAAGCCCAAGTAGGTAGTAGGAAACTCGGTCCGTGAAAAAAACAAACCAACTTGATTCGAACAGCTGAGAATTACTTCATTCCCAGCGTCATTCAATTCAAATTAAAACAAATTCCTCCCAACACAAATTCCTCAGTTATCTCACAAACCTTGGTCCAATTAGGCAAACTGCCAAAGGCCTTTCTTGGCAAACGTTCAGAAGTCACAAAAATAAATGCAAGACGTAGACGAAGCAGAAGACGCAGCTACCAATGTTGTTTTCCGGCAAAGCTCAAACGCCGTTGCTGGTCTATTTTAACCCTTATGGGAGGGGCCAATCATCTCTTGGCCCTACTCCCGAGTCGTCCTCTTTGCTTTAGCTGCTCTTGCCTTCTGGAAGCTCTTCTCATGCGTGCATTAGGAACAGGCTCCTCCTGTTCATCTGCCTCACTATTGTCAGCCTCTGGAGGCTCCGGAATCCGCACATCACTCCCTGATGGCCCTGGCCCCATCTCTTCCTCTGATGCAGAGCCCTCATCTGGGACTTCCAAGCCTCCAGGACTGGCCCATGCTTTTCCTCAGCCTCATCACTGTCTGCCGCAGGCTGCTGGCAGACCACAACAAAAGGACTGAACGCCCCTTCCAAAGCCGAGCCCTGAAAAACTCTGAATTATAAGTGAATTATAAAATGTACTGTATAAATGTATAATAAATAATATCTTTATAATATGAATATGTTATACAATATATACATGTAAATCATAATAATTCCTTTTTATGAACCCTCTGTTTCTAGGCCGTGGTCTGTGCCGTTCATATCACCCGAAAAGTACCCACTTTAGTAGATATGTTCACACCACTGGGAGAGCAGCTGTTGAATGAACAAATTCAGAGTGAGTGGGCTGGTTTTTGTGTCGGAGGTCGGTGGGCAAAATTGGTGAGTTGCACTATTCCTGCTTGTATGGCGATCCATCCGTTACTTGCACCAAAAGGTGAACGTGGGAACTGATTTCAGGGCTAAAACGTGCAACAGAAGAACTGGGAAAACTCTACAAGAAAGATCGAGAAACAGTTAAGGGAAAAAGATCAAGGAAAGAACATGGAAAAGATCGAGAAATAGTTACGAGAAACGGTTATGGAAAAGATTGAGAAAGAGTTAAGGGAAAAGATAGCAAAAAGGTTAGGGAAAGATCAAGCAAAGGTTAAAAAATCAAGAAAAAGATTGAGAAAAAAAATTGAGACATGGTTAGAGAAAAATTGAGAAAAGATTAGGGAAAATATCAAGAACAGGTTTGGAAAAAGATCAGGAAAAGGTTCGAGGAAAGGTAAAAGACAAAAAATAAAGTTAGGAAAAAGGTCAAGAAAAGGTTAGGAAAAACAGATTTACAGAGTTGGGAGAGATCTTGTAAGTCATCTAGTCCAACCCTCCACCCAAGTGGGAAAAAGGATCGGGAAAAAGAGAAAAGATTAAAGAAAAAGTTAGGGAAAAGGTTTTTTAAAAAGTGAAAAGATTGAGAAAACACTGGGGAAAAGATCAGGAAAAGGTTAGAGAAAAGATCAAGAAAAGGTTAGGGAAAAGATCAAGAAAAAGAAAAGATTGAGAAAAGGTTAGGAAAAAGATCAGGAAACGGTTAGGGAAAAGGTTTTTTAAAAAATGAAAAGATTGAGAAAACACTGGGGAAAAGATCAGGAAAAGATTAGGAAAAAGATCAAGAAAAAGAAAAGATTGAGAAAAGGTTAGGAAAAAGATCAGGAGATTGGGGAAAATATCAAGAAAAAGAGAAAAGATTGAGAAAAGGTTAGGAAAAAGATTAAGAAAAGTTTAAGAAAAAGATCAGGAAAAGATTAGGGAAAAGATCAAGAAAAAGAAAAGATTGAGAAAAGGTTAGGAAAAAGATCAGGAAAAGGTTAGAAAAAGATCAAGAAAAGGTCAGGGAAAAGATTGAAAAAAATGAAAAGATTGAGAAAAGGTTAGGAAAAAGATCAGGAGATTGGGGAAAATATCAAGAAAAAGAGAAAAGATTGAGAAAAAGATTAAGAAAAGTTTAAGAAAAATTTAAGAAAAAGATCAGGAAAAGGTTAGGGAAAAGATAAAGAAAAAGAGAAAAGAGTGAGAACAGGTTAGGGGAAAGAGGGAGAAAAGGTTAGGAAGGAAATCAAGAAGGAATGGAAGAAACCGAGCAATTGGGAAGTACAACTGAATGAGTCAAAAATGAGCAATCTAATTTTCTTCCAGGCATCCTCCACGGCACCATTATGTTAATCGCGGAGATGTGTGAAAAAAGCTCACAGGCCCTCAAACATTTCTCCAAGGTAATAGCAGATAATAACAGAATCACGGAGTTGGGAGGGACCTTGGAGGTCATCTATTCCAACCCCCCCCCCCCCGCCCCCCGGTTCAAGCCGCAAACCCTTTCTGGCAAGTGGCTTTCCAGTCTCTTCTTGAAAGCCTCCAGTTGAATCTATCGACAGAATGCGATACGTTTAAAAAGATTTCCAACATGCACGTCCAAGAGGCAACTGGACTTTCTGTTTTTTTCTTTGAAGATGTTTCGCTTCTCACCCGAAGAAGCTTCTTCAGCTCCGACTGGATGGTGGGGAATGGAAGGATTTATCCTCCTTGAAGACAGCGGGTCATTTGCATTCTTTTTAACGAGTTGTGTTGAGGTCACCTGGAGGTTTATCTGTCACCTAAGTGGTGCAGATAAGTGCGAAGCCTATTTGGAAGCGCTGAAAGGACCGTGTTTTAGACTGGAGATAGATGAGGTCGTATCTCTCCCTCCCCTTTGAAGGAGGGGTGTTCAATTTGGATCTAGATGGCCTCTTTGACCCCTCTTTCAAACCAGCGGTCCTCTCTGTCCAAAATGTGGACTTTGATGCCTTCAAAAGAGTGGCCTTTGTCTTTTAAATGCAGCTGGACGGCTGAACCTAGTCCTGATTGGGTTTCTTCTGGGTTGTGCCATGCGGTTATGAAGTGGCTGTTTTGTTTCCCCAATCGACAGATCTGCCCATGGCTCCCTGCATTGGACTGCATAGGTCACGTGGCTCCATAGGCATTTCCAGCATGCAGGAGATCTCTGGCTGTGGACGACGGGATCCGAGACCTGTAGAAACACCCTCCCTTGGGAAGGACCTCACCGTCCTGACCTTCTCCTTCTCTTTGTCGTCCTCCGCAGTTTGTTCCCCAGCTGGCCGGAGTATTGCGCAACCTGGTGGTAGCTGGATATTCTCCGAATAACACAATTGCGGGCATCAGTGAACCTTTTCTCCAGGTAGGCAGGAGATAACCTGGCTTTCTTGTTGCGAAGCCTACACAAGGCGACAACTGGGGACAAAAGGAACACACGGACCTGCATGGGTCAGCAAAGATGTTTAAGATACACAACACGGGTAGTCCTTGAGCCCCACATTTATGTTGCTAAGTTTGTTATAGAATAGAATAGAATAGAATTTTTATTGGCCAAGTGTGATTGGACACACAAGGAATTTGTCTTGGTGCATATGCTCTCAGTGTACTTAAAAGAAAAGATACGTTCATCAAGGTACAACATTTACAACACAATTGATGGTCAATATATCAATATAAATCATAAGGATTGCCAGCAACAAGTTATAGTCATACAGTCATAAATGGAAAGAGATTGGTGATGGGAACTATGAGAAGATTAATAGTAGTGCAGATTCAGTAAATAGTCTGACAGTGTTGAGGGAATTATTTGTTTAGCAGAGTGATGGTCTTCGGGAAAAAACTGTTCTTGTGTCTAGTTGTTCTGGTGTGCAGTGCTCTATAGCGTCGTTTTGAGGGTAGGAGTTGAAACAGTTTATGTCCAGGATGCGAGGGATCTGCAAATATTTTCACGGCCCTCTTCTTGATTCGTGCAGTATACAGGTCCTCAATGGAAGGCAGGTTGGTAGCAATTATTTTTTCTGCAGTTCTAATTATCCTCTGAAGTCTGTGTTTTTCTTGTTGGGTTGCAGAACCGAACCAGACAGTTATAGAGGTGCAAATGACAGATTCAATAATTCCTCTATAGAACTGAATCAGCAGCTCCTTGGGCAGTTTGAGTTTACTGAGTTGGCGCAGAAAGAATATTTTTTGTTGTCCTTTTTTAATGATGTTTTTGATGTTAGCTGTCCATTTGAGATCTTGCGATATGATAGAACCTAGAAATTTGAAGGTTTCTACTGTTGATACTGTGTTGTCTAGTATTGTGAGAGGTGGAAGTATGGAAGGGTTTCTCCTAAAGTCTACCCCCATTTCTACGGTTTTGAGTGTGTTCAGTTCCAGATTGTTTTGGTTGCACCACAAGGCTAGTCGTTCGACCTCTCATCTATATGCGGATTCGTCATTGTCTCGAATGAGACCAATCACTGTTGTGTCATCTGCGAACTTCAGTAGCAAGTGAACTGTTTGTTCTGTCTCCGTCCTCACTTTGGAGTAACGAGCTGGCCTACAGCCAGTGGGTTCACGGCTCCTATCAGTCCTGGCCGAGAAAACGCAGCTGCCTGCCAAAAGTTCCAACAGATTAAGACTTCAGCTCACTTTGACACGGTTCAGCTAATTTGCCTTTTGCCGCTCTAGGAATCTGGGGAGGGTGAAAACGGTCTTCCCCACCCCCTCTGGAGGATCTCCAAGGGAGGTGGGGAAGGCTGTTCTCACCCTCCCCAGACTCCTAGAAAGGCTCTGGAGCCAGGTGAGAGAGAAAAACGGGCCTACCGGGCCGTCGTGTGCCAGGAGTGGGGGGGGCAGTCGCGCACACGTATGCACGGGGGTGGGATGCATAGAATTATGGGTGTGGGCACGGGCACGTGATCCCCCCTCCCCCCCTCCTGGCACGTGCTGGCAAGAAGGTAAGCCATCACTGACTTGGATTAAACGAGTTTGTAAAAGAGTCAGTAACTTCTTCCATCGAAGCTACAAAAACCTGCGGTTACACCTCTCTTGTCCTCTTTTTTCTCTCTCTCTCTCTCTATCAAAGGTCCAGCTCCTTCGGCTACTACGGATCTTAGGACGAGACAACACGGAGGCCAGCGATGCCATGAACGACTCCTTGGCGCAGGTCAGCGGGATGTTTCGGGAAAGACAGGCTGGGTTGGAGCATGCCACACCCATAATGCAGTGCCCTATGCTCGCAAAAAACCCCCCCACTGCCCCGTCCCCTGCGCAGGGGCATGTTTTTATTTATTTTATTTATTTATTTATTTTGTCACAACAGTATACATAAGAATAAGCATGAAATAACTGTTGTGTCTCGTCCAATCTCACCTCAGCCGGGGTCTTCTTATCTGCTTCCGAACACGAAGGAATGTTCTAGTATGCCTCCTGGCCCCAGCCCTGGCTCCATGCCCAGACAGGCTGAAGAGGAAGAAATACCTCCAGCCCCCAGCTCTGGCTCCATGCCCAGGCAAACGGAGCAACTAGACCCCTCCCCCTCGTCCACAGCATGTGAGCCTGAGGGAGGTCTATTACCAACAGCTGCCGACTGGAGTGACCCTCGCGTCAGAAGACTTGATAGGCGGAGGCAACAGAAGGAAGGGAGGGGCAGGCCTGGATAAGTGCTGAGTCATGGAGCCACACCCCATGGCCTATATAAAGGATCTGCTTTCTGGCATTCTCTGAGTCAGGCAAAGTCTAAACATATCTTGCTGAAGTCACTTTCTGGTCTCCTGCCTGCCCTGAGGACTTTGCTAGGACTTTGGCAGAGCTGCAGAGGCACGCCTGATTCGGATTTCCCTGACCCGGCCATCAGCGGAGGAGTGGGACATGACAATAACTATACAATATATGTTGTTGTGACCCATGTCCAAAGTAGGTAGTATATAGTGACCAGACGTCCCGCTTTTTAATAATTTGTCCCGTGTCCCGTGGCAATTCCAAAAAGTCCCGATTTTTTTTTGTTTCACTCCCATTCTGAAAATGGGAGGCGGCAACGCAAGAGGAGGAGGCAGAGAAGGGGGAGTGGCGGAGAAGGGGGCGCGAGAGGGAGGAGAGACGCCGCTTGACTTCACCCGAGAGGAAGAGAAGAGCCGAGAGGAGAGCCGAGCCTGCCTGGAAGAGCGGAGAAGCAGCAGTCGCTCCTCCTCCTTCAGGCAGATGGCAAGACTCAGCACGCATGCGCAGCCCACCCCCACCCCCCACCGTCAATGGTGTCCCGCTTTGCCATCGCTGAAATCTGGTCACTTTAAGGTAGTAATAAACGTAGTCCATGGAAAAACAAACTTTATTCGAACAGCTGGGAATTACTGCATTCCCAGCGTGGTTCAACTCAAAGTAAAACAAATGCCTCCCAACACAAATTCTTCAGTTATCTCACAAACCTCAGTCCAATTAGGCAAACTGCCAAAGGCCCTTCCTGGCAAACGTCCAGAAGCCACAAAAACAAAGACGTACATAAAGCAGAAGACGCAGCTACAACGTTGTTTTCCGGCAAAGCTGAAACACCAGTGCTGGTCTGTTTTTAAGCCTTATGGGAAGGGCCAATCATCTCCTGGCCTTACTCCCGAGTTGTCCTTTGTGCTTGAGCTGCTCTTGCCTTCTGGTAGCTCTTCTCATGCGTGCATTAAGAACAGACTCCTCCTGTTCTTCTGCCTCACTACTATCAGTCTCTGGAGGCTCTGGAGTCCGCACCTCACTTCCCACAATGGCCCTGGCCTCACCTCAGCCTCATCGCTGTCCGACTCCGTTGCCAGCTCTGTAGGATGCTGACGGACCACAACACATGCGACACCCCCCCCCCCAGTTCCCCATTTTGCAGGCCTCCCTGAAGTCTCCAGAGGGCTGTTTCCAGATTTCTGGTACTTCCGCGCCAGCCCTTTACTTACCTGGCATCCAAAACGGGCCGCGTGGAAAATCCTGGGAGGGGAGGGGCGGCATGGGCAGAGACTCAAAAATCAGGTGGCCGGCGGGAGGCGTGCGCACATGCACGGTGGAGCTGACCTAGGGCGAAGCTTGCGTGGCCGCAGAAATGGCTCCGCGTGTCACCTGCCATCACGGTCTTAGGACGTGGGAATTCTCTGAAGAATTTTTTATATATATAATCGTGTACTTCGGAAGACATGCAAAGCGATCCATTTTTTTTTTTTATTACGAAGGAAAAATGCCGAGTGATAAAATTCTTATTAAAAAGAAAAAAAAGAAAAAACGCAAAGGGGTTAAATTATTATTGAAAATGAAAAAGTGATGGTGCCTAGTGAGGAAGGCACCAGATTAGAAAGCAAGAAACAAGAAAGTTGGCTGGGTGACTTTTTGGGCCAATGACCAGGAGACGGTAAGTTATAGTCCCACCTCAGACATGAAAGCCAGCTAGATGACTTTGGGCCAATCACCAGGAGACAGAGAATTCTAGTCCCGCCTTAAGACATGAAAGCCAGCTGGGTGACTTTGGGCCAATCACCAGGAGACAGAGAGTTCTAGTCCCGCCTTAAGACATGAAAGCCAGCTGGGTGACTTTGGGCCAATCACCAGGAGACAGAGAGTTCTAGTCCCGCCTTAAGACATGAAAGCCAGCTGGGTGACTTTGGGCCAATCACCAGGAGACAGACCCGCCTTAAGACATGAAAACTGGCTGGGTGACTTTGAGCCAATCATCAGGAGACAGTGAGTTCTAAGTCCCACCTTAGACATGAAAGCTGGCTGGGTGACTTTGAGCCAATCACCAGGAGACAGTGAGTTCTAGTCCCGCCTTAGGCATGAAAGCCAGCTGGGTGACTATGGGCCAATCACCAGGAGACAGTGAGTTCTAGTCCCGCCTTAGGCATGAAAGCTGGCTGGGTGACTTTGGGCCAATCACCAGGAGACAGTGAGTTCTAGTCCCACCTTAGGCATGAAAGCCAGCTGGGTGACTTTGGGCCAATCACCAGGAGACAGGGAGTTCTAGTCCCGCCTTAGTCATGACAGCTGGTTGGGTGGCTTTGGGCCAATCACCAGGAGACGGTGAGTTCTAGTCCCACCTTAGGCATGAAAGCCAGCTGGGTGACTTTGGGCCAATCACCAGGAGACAGTGAGTTCTAGTCCCGCCTTAGGCATGAAAGCTGGCTGGGTGACTTTGAGCCAATCACCAGGAGACAGTGAGTTCTAGTCCCGCCTTAGGCATGAAAGCCAGCTGGGTGACTATGGGCCAATCACCAGGAGACAGTGAGTTCTAGTCCCGCCTTAGGCATGAAAGCTGGCTGGGTGACTTTGAGCCAATCATCAGGAGACAGAGAGTTCTAGTCCCGCCTTAAGACATGAAAACTGGCTGGGTGACTTTGAGCCAATCACCAGGAGACAGTGAGTTCTAGTCCCGCCTTAGGCATGAAAGCTGGCTGGGTGACTTTGAGCCAATCACCAGGAGACGGTGAGTTCTAGTCCCACCTCAGACATGAAAGCTGGCTGGGTGACTTTGAGCTAATAACCAGGAGACAGTGAGTTCTAGTCCCACCTCAGCTAGATGACTTTGGGCCAATCACCAGGAGATAGGGAGTTCTAGTCCCACCTCAGGTATAAAAGCTGGCTGGGTGACTTTGAGCCAATCATCAGGAGACGGAGAGTTCTATTCCCGCCTTAGGCATGAAAACTGGCTGGGTGACTTTGAGCCAATCCCTTTCTCTCAACCCAGCCCACCTCACAGGGTTGTTTTTGCAAGAAAAATAGGAGGAGGTATGTGTGTTGGATATGTTTTGACTTATTGCTAAACATTAATAAAGCCGGAACTGATAGATAGATGATAGATAGATAGATAGATAGATAGATGGATGGATGGATGGATAGATAGATAGATAGATAGATAGATAGATAGATAGATAGATAGATAGATAGACAGATAGATGTGTGTGTGTGTGTTTGTGAGAGAGCTACCGATAGATTGATATAGATAGATAAGATGATTATTAAAAAAAATAAAAAGGCAAAGAATTTTAATTATTTTAAAAAGGGGGAAACTGCTAAGTGATAAAAATATTATTTTAAAAAAGAAAAACGCGAAGCGATAAAATTACTTTTTGAAAAAAGTAAAAAATGCAAAGCAACAAAATTATGATGTTTGAATAAAAGGAAGACTACGGAAGAAAGACACGTGGGGCGTGATGTTTTTCTGTCTTTCTTCACCCAGGTGGCAACCAACACTGAAACCACACGAAACGTGGGCAACGCCATCTTGTATGAAACGGTGCTGACAATCATGGGGATACAGTCTACCAGTGGATTGAGGGTACCGTAAAATTGAACAATGCACAATTGCACAGGGCAAACATTAGTGTTCGATTTAAACCAACATTTCTCTCTTTAGCTTAGCTGGCTGAACTCAAATCAAGGCTTGTCAGCATTGCAATGTGTAGTAAGGATTGTAGAATAGAATAGAATAGAATAGAATAGAATAGAATAGAATAGAATAGAATAGAATAGAATAGAATGAACAGAGAATAGAATAGAATAGAATAGAATAGAATAGAATATAATAGAATAGAATATAATGAAGATAGAATAGAATAGAATAGAATAGAATAGAATAGAATAGAATAGAATAGAATAGAATGAAGAGGGAATAGAATAGAATAGAATGAACTGAGAATAGAATAGAATAGAATAGAATAGAATAGAATAGAATAGAATAGAATAGAATAGAATAGAATGAAGATAGAATAGAATAGAATAGAATAGAATAGAATAGAATAGAATAGAATAGAATAGAATAGAATGAAGATTCTATAGAATGAATGATAGGGTGGTATACAAATACGATAAATAAATAAATAAATAAATAAAAGATAGAATAGAATAGAATAGAATGAAGATAGAATAGAATAGAATAGAATAGAACAGAACAGAACAGAACAGAATAGAATAGAATAGAATAGAATGAAAAGGGAATAGAATAGAACAGAACAGAACAGAACAGAATAGAATAGATTAGAATGAACAGAGAATAGAATAGAATAGAACAGAATAGAATGAAGAGGGAATAGAATAGAATAGAATAGAATAGAATAGAATAGAATAGAATAGAATAGAATAGAATAGAATAGAATTTTTTTTGTTGGCCAAGTGTGATTGGACACACAAGGAATTTGTCTTGGTGCATATGAGCTCAGTGTACATAAAAGAAAAGATACCTTCATCAAGAATCATAAGGTACAACACTTAAGCTTTTTCTAACAACAAACTCCCTCAGATTTTAGCATCTCCTTCATAAAATCATGAGTCAGGTAGTTCCACACACTATCCTGACTCAATCTGTTTTCCTAATCCCGCTTTTACCTCAGATTCATTGTAAGAATGAAATGAAATTCTTGATTTTTTTTTTCTTCCATACATAGATTTTGGCGATAAATATCCTGGGGCGGTTTCTCCTTAACAAAGATAAGAATATCAGGTAAAAAAGAAAAGAAAATCTCAATTTAAATCCAGCTGGGATAAAACTATTCAGGTCGGGCTGATTAAAGACCTACTTTCCTGCTTTTCTGAATGGAACCTTAGGGAGAAATATTCTGTGTTCTTCAAATCTGGCATTTCATTCAAAAAAATTGAATATTTCCCTAGCAAAAAGAAAAGTAAAGAAAGGGAGTGAGGACGAAGGAAAGGAAGGAAGGAAGGAAGTGAAGAAGGCAGAGAAGGAAGGAAGGAAGGAGAAGGAGAGAGGAGGAAGGAAGGAAAGAAGGAAGGAAGGAAGGAAAAAAGGAAGAAAGAATGAGTGAAGAAGACAGAGAAGGAAAGTAGGATGTGAGTGAAGAAGGCAGAGAAGGAAGGGAGGAGAGAAAGGGAGGAGGAAGGAAGAAAGGAAAGAAGAAAGGAAGGAAATAGAGAGAGGAAAGAAAGAAAACAAGGGATTTAGGAAGGAAGGAGAGAAGGAGGAGAAAGAAGTAAGGAAACAAGAAAGGAGGAGGAGGAAGGAATGGAGTTAGGAAGAAAGGGAGGAAGGAAGGAAGGAAACAAGGAAATGGCCAGAGGAAGGAAGGAAGAGAGAATGTGAGTGAAGAAGGCAGAGAAGGAAGGAAGGAGTGAGAGGAGGAAGGAAGGAAAGAAGAAAGGAAGGAAATAGAAGGAGGAAAGAAAGAAAACAAGGAATTTAGAAAGAAAAGGAGAGAGGAGGAGGAGGAGAAAGAAGTAAGGAAACAAGAAAGGAGGGAGGAGGAAGGAATGGAGTTAGGAAGAAAGGGAGGAAGGAAGGAAGGAAACAAGGAAATGGCCAGAGGAAGGAAGGAAGAGAGAATGTGAGTGAAGAAGGCAGAGAAGGAAGGAAGGAGTGAGAGGAGGAAGGAAGGAAAGAAGAAAGGAAGGAAATAGAAGGAGGAAAGAAAGAAAACAAGGAATTTAGAAAGAAAAGGGAGAGAGGGAGGGAGAAAGAAGAAAAGAAACAAGAAAGGGAGGGAAGGAAGGAAGGAAACAAGGAAATGGAAGAAGGGGGTGAAGGAAAGAAGGGAGAAAGGAAGATTAGACAAGAGAAAAAAATCTACAATGGCTGGTTTACTCAGCACTTTAGAGTCTTGAGTTAACAAAACACAGTTGCTATGTTAAGGAACCTAATAAGCCCAAGCCAAAAAATAAATAAATTAAACATTATTAGAATTAAACATTGTTAAACAGAGGCGAGATAACCGTCTAACTTATGAAGGATGTTGTAGCTAACTCCCTGCTGTGGGGAATTATTTCTCAGTCTTTCTCAAACTTAGCAACTTTAAGACTGTGTGGATTTTAACTCCCAGAATCCACTGCTGGCTGGGGAATTCTGGGAGTTGAAGTCCACAAGTCTTTAAAGGCTGCCAGGTTGGGAAAAAACACTGGATCACATGATCCTTCCCAGCCAGGATATTCACACAATAGTCATTGGCTTTTGAAAGAGTGGGTGGGACTATTTGAAGCCCCACCCCTTTTGTCATGTGGACGGCCCAGATAGTCCTCGACTTACCACGACAATCGGGACCTGAGTTTCCATCGCTAAGCCAGGCAGTTAAGTGAGCCACGCCTAATCTGATAACCTTTTATCCCTTGTTGTTAAGTGAGGCATGCAGTCGTTAAACAAGCCTGGCCCCCGCCGTTGACTTTGCTTGTTCAAAGCGGTGGTTATGAAACAAATGTGGCTGTCGTTAAGCAAACGCCACGGTCGTTAAGCAAATCCGTTTTAGCTAAATGGGCATTTTTTTTGCCCAGAATTCCACCAGGGGGCAGCAGAGCGGACAAGATTTAATTCCGCTTGGTCCAATTAACATTTTAATCGATGGGATGTTTAGATACGTGGCCCTCACATCACTCCAGAAATTGTTGCCGACGGAAAACAACGCTGTCCAGAGACACCGAACCACCATTCTCGGCTGTCTGACGGATCCCGACTCGACAGTGAAGAGGTGAGCTGAAGGCCCGAAGATGGGCGAAAGTTCGAATTTTGATAAATAGAAAACCGTATTTCTGATTATTTTTTTCTCTCCCCGTAGGAGAGCCCTCCAACTGAGCTTATCCCTGATCAACCACGCTAACATCCGCACAACCACGAAGGAATTGCTGGCCTTCATGGAAAGCAGCACACCGGATCTGAAGTCGGAGTGCGCTTCCGGACTGTTCTTGGCTGCCGAGAAGTGAGTCATTCCACCATTACCTGCAAGAGGGCGATAGAGAGCAGGACGAACATATCCAGCTCTGTCCGAATCTTACGAGCTCTCTTTTATTTTTCTGATTCCCTCCCGTAGTTTCGCGCCCAACAAACGGTGGCACATCGATACCATTCTCCAGATTCTGATCATGGTGAGAGCAAGGATTGGTGCTAGGATCCCTTGGTGTCCACTAAGTGGCAGCAGAGAGACGTGGATAACCTTAATCTGCTGCTACCCTCTAGAGGTTGCATTTGGTAGCACAGGCAGGGGAGATTTCTTATGGATCTTCCTTTCGCTCCTTCTGGGGGGAAGAGTGATGAAAGACAGAGTAAGCAACGAGAATCCCGTCAACGGAGTACAAACATCACCTTCCCGGTTCCTCTTTGGCAGGCGGGCTCTTATGTCCGGGATGACGCCGTCCCCAACCTCATCCACCTGATTGGAGGTGCCAAGGAGCTTCATAGTTACGCTGTGCATCAGCTGTATGGCGCAGTGGCCCAAGATATCTCGCAGGTATGTGACTGTTTCAACATTTGCATGATGTTCTACGGCAGCGTTGGTGAACCTTTTTGGCACCGAGTGCCAAAACGGGAGTGCGCGGGCGCGCGGGAGAGTGCCGGAAACCGGAAGAGCTGTTCCCCAGCGTGCATGTGCACCAGTGTGGTGGGTTTCAACCGGTGTTACCACCGGTTCGCTTCATGCACATGCTTCGTGCGTGTTTCACGCAAGCGCAGTGTGTTATAGAATAGCTGAGACGCGACAATCCACGCTGCCATGCCTTTCAGCTGGGCTAAAGTGGATCAAATATAAAGTAGGTATAATGAAGGGGCCGGCGGGAGGGCCAACCTAACCATCAGAGAGAACTGGTTCGCTCTCAGCTCACCATCGTCGCTACCGGTTCAGCCGAACTGGGCCGAAACCCACCACTGATGTCCACGTTGGATAGCTGAGCTTCCGGTGTCCGGCGTGTGCATACACGCGGGTCACCTTGTCTTCCGGTATTAAGACCAGCTGGCCGACGTGCATGTGCGTGCTGGAACCGGAAAAGCAACAGGTGACGACTGGCGTGCCCGGAAAGATGGTTCTGCGTGCCACTTCTGGCATGCGTGCCATAGGTTCGCCATCATAAGGCCTAAACCAGGTGTGTTGAGCTCAAGGTTGACAGGCAAGATCCAGCTCACGGAGTGCTTAGATCTGGCCCGCAGGGCTGGCCTGGAAATAGCAAATGACCGGCCCACAGTGGCTCTGCTCGTAAAAACGGGGCCTGGATGGCCTCTGCACCACCTGGAAGTGGCTGCCTCCCCCTTTGCCTTGTTTTCAGTGGATGGCGCATGGCCAGCAGGGTGCTGCAGGAGGTGTCCGTCCCATCTCCCCCCTACCCCAAACCTGGCCAGCCCGCGAACAACTACAATGCTGATCCGGCCCTCCAAGAAATCCACCCCTGGCCTAAACGGATCCAACAGCAAAGATTTATCAAAAAAAAAAAAAATTACTACAGTTAGTCCTCGACGTACGACCACAATTGGGCCCCAAATTCCTGTTGCTCGGCGAGACCATTGTGAAGTGAGATTTGCCCTATTTTACGGGCCTTTCTCGCCACAATTGTCAAGTGAATCGTAGCAAGTATTAAATTATTTGCCCGGTCATTTAAGTGAATCGGGCTCCCCCGTAGACTTTGCTCGTCAGAAGGGGTCGCGAAAGGGGAATCACGTGACCCTGGGACATTGCGACAGTCATAACTATGAGTCAATTGCCAAATATCTAAATTTTGATCATGGCATGCTCCAGCGTCATTGTCAAAAACAGTCATAAGCAGGGGTGGGATTCAAAAAATTTTTGCAACCCGGTTCACTGCCCAGTTGTTAGGTGGGTGTGGCCATGGGGGGTGCTTTTTCGCCCTCCCCAAGTTCCAGATGCTTTCCTCAAGCCTTCGGGAGGGCAAAAACGGCCTTTCCCAGCCTCTGGAGAGCCTCCCGAGGGCCTCCGGATGCCAGGAATGGGCCCGCTTCTAGACTTCTGGAACTTCCTGGAGGCCTGTATTTTGCCCTCCACAGGCTCTGGAGGGTTCCCTTGAGCCTCCGGAAAGGCGAAAATGGCCTTCCCCCAGGCTCCAGAGGCCCTCCGGAGGCCGGAAATAGGCCTATTTCCAGACTTCCTGGAGGCCCATTTTCCGCCCTCCACAGGCTCCAGAGGGTTCCCTGGCAAAAACGGCCTCCTCCAGGCTCCAGGGCTCATTTCCAGACTTCCGGAACTTCTGGGAGGCCCATTTTTCGCCCTCCCAGAGCCTCTGTGCTGGCCCTTCACTTACCTGGCATCCAAAATAGGCCATGGGGAGAGTCCTGGAAGGGACGGGGTGGGGTGGGTGGGGCCAGCCAGTCCTTGGAAGTACTGGTTCGGCGAATCAGATGTAAAATTAGCATCCGGTTCACACGAACCGGCCCGAACCAGCCTGAACCAGGCTGAATCATAAATGCTGTCGTAACTTTGAACGGTCACTAAACGAATGGTTTTGATATCTCGATATTGGCATGGGTATTCATATTTTGGTTAGAATCACGGTGACGGACATATTCACCGCTCTAGTTTTCCGTAACGGCGCAATCCAAGACAGGAGATCGAAGCGGTGAATATGGGCTGAATCGTGTGCTTCCATTTTGACTTATTTGACCTCAGTTACCCCTTCTGGAGGATAAAAGGATCTGGAGACACCAATATTTTAAAGCTTGAGATTTAATTGCTTGCAAAGATGCAGACGCAGACAATGGCTCCCTTCTGGTTTTGCTTACGTGTGTCACGTTCAGAATCCGTAGAGAAATATTCGGCGTTTTCTCCAGCCTTAAAAATTACATTGAGGGTTTTGCATTAAGCAGAGGGAACATTAAGTTGCAGACCGCAGCAGGCCTTGCTCGGAGTAGATCCCACCGATCGTGGGGGGGATCATTTCAGAACGGAAAGAGTGGGGGGATTAGCATATTCCTGATCTATCCTGGGAAGTCTGGGGGCCCAAGATTGAACCAGCCTAAAAACAATATATCGCATCTCAAAAAAAAAGAAGGGGTTATCCCGCTGAAAGCTGCAAAGCTGAAGCTGTAGTTCCAACCGTTGACCACAAGGTGGTGCTTCAGCCTGAGAGAAAGTGGGTTATGGCGCCCTCTAGTGTCAGAGGACACAAGGGCTAGGACGTTGAGCTTGTCGATTGAAAGGTCGGCAGCTCAGCGGTTCGAATCCCTAGTGCTGCCCTGTAACAGGGTGAGCTCCCGTGACTTGTCCCAGCTTCTGCCAACCTAGCAGTTTCAAAAGCATGTAAAAAATGCAAGTAGAAAAAATAGGGACTAGCTTTGGTGGGAAGGTAACAGCGTTCCGTGCACCTTTGGCGTTGAGTCATGCCGGCCACATGACCACGGAGACGTCTTCGGACAGCGCTGGCTCTTCAGCTTTGAAACGGAGATGAGCACCTCCCCCTAGAGTCGGCAACGACTAGTACGTATGTGCGAGGAGAACCTTTACCTTTACCTAGTGTCAGAGGAGAGAAAACTCAACATTTTTTGGGCCCAGGATCTTCAACTTTTAACGACTCCATAATCCCTTGCGGGGTGGAGTCTGGGCAATTGAATGGAGCTAGCAGAGTGCCGGATGCCCTTCCTGTTGCCAATGCGGAGTTTTGTTCCGCAGATATAAACTCATTGTATCCAGAGAGATATTTCTCTACCTAGGATCGAACTCACAGCCTCCTGATTGTGAGGTGAGAGCTCCACCTCTAGGCCACTGCACCACTCAGATTTTGGCCCAGGATGAAAAGTAAATATTATATAGATAGTCCAGGACTTATGAGTGGTCACTTAGCGATTGTTTAATGTTAATAACAGAGCTCCCCAGGATACTTACACCCTGCTTTGAATAACGACCACCGTGGTCACTTAAGGACCATAGCAATCACTTAACAACTACAATGGTCATTTAATGACAGTCGCAAAAAAGGTCATCAAATTGGATACGTCGTGTGGGTGACCCGTTTTATGGCTGTCTTAACTTACAACCATCACTAGCAGGCTCCAACGTGCAAACACGTCCAATTTTATGAACTTTTCACCACCTTCGTTAAGAAAATCACCCGGTCATTAAGTGAATCCAGACATTGCTTGTTGGAAGCTGGCTGAAAAAGATGATCACGTAAACCACGGGACGCTGCAAATAACACACCAGGTTGCGATCACATGAGTGCAAGGACTCGTTCGTGACAAATCACTTTTTTGAGCTAAATCAGGAGTCAGCAACCTGCGGCTCTGGAGCCGCATGTGGCTCTTTCATCCCTCTTCTGCGGCTCCCTGTCGCTGGTCGGCTCCACAATTGATAGGACTTTTGGCTAGGATAGGTAGAGGAAAAAAGACTCCATATTAGGACATAGTATGGTGGGGGGACTGGACTTCTGGTTGGCTCCAGAATTGAATGGTGGGGCTTCCGGTTAGGACCTTTGTGGCTCTTTGAATGTTTAAGGTTGCCGACCCCTGAGCTAAATGAATGGTTGTATATCGGGGACTACCTGGATGTGGTATAATAGCACTTTGTTTGTGTCCCATCGCAGCAACCCTTGGTCCAAGTGGCCACCTGGTGCCTTGGTGAATACGGACACTTCCTTCTCGATGGGAATTGCGATGAGGTGGAGCCACAACAGGTGAGGTCTCCGAAATCCATCCGCGAAGATCTGTTCTGACCTAGGCTCCCTTAAAAAGCAGGAAGCAGGGTCTCGGCAAAAACCACACTGCATGAACACACTGGGAACAGGCTCCAACTGTTCCTCTGCCTCACTGCTGTCTAGCTCCCTCTCTGCCTCCGACACAGAGCCCTCGTCCAAGCTTTCCCTAGCCCCCGGGACTGGCCCATATTCCTCCCCAACCTCCTCACTGTCCGACTCGGCTGCCAGCTCCCACTGGCTGCCGGCGGGCCACAAGATCCGCGATGGGAAACTTGATCCTCACCAATTAGGGTGGATATAGGTGTCCCAGGAAAATGCTGCTGGATCCAACCTGGGTCGGTTACCAGAGGTTTTGTCTTCTGATCTTTCGGATGTGTGCCAGAGCCCATCCTCAGAGTACTTTGGGCTGTTTTGTGTGTGGTATTTATATGGTGCCTGTTGTGTGTAGCTTTTTAGATGTAGATTGCGTTGATGGCCGGCTATTACATCGTTGGTTGTTGTTTCCTTGTGTGGCCAAACCCTCCATCCTAAGTACTTGATAAACTGGGGCTAAATCAGCACTCCTGTTGACTGACAAGGGGCCTGTTTCCCAGGCTTCAATTATTTCCCTGGCTGTTTTTGTGCCTGCTCGGCTGACAATCTTAGTAGCTGTTGATCCTCGTCGCGCCGTGTCCTCATTTTTTTATCTTCTCAGGTGGACGCCGAGGACATGCTGAGCTTGCTGGAACGCGTCCTCCAGTCACATCTGTCCCTGCCCTCCACCCGGGGCTACGCCCTCACTGCCCTCATGAAGCTTGGGACACGCCTCCAGGACGCCGACATTAAGTGAGCGCGGGAAAAAAATTATCCTATCATTGATTCTGAACAGGCAGAAGTGCTCCCTGGGATTTTCTTGTAAAATGCATCGTCCAGTGTGCAGTTTTGTGGGTTCCTTGTTGTGTGATGGCTCACTTAATGGAATCTGATTATGGTAGCAAGTTGTGATGGTCGTAAAATGGGTCGCCCACACGATTGACCTGATTTTATGACCTTTTTGTGACTGTCATTAAGTGAGCACTGAGGTTGCTAAGTGACTGACCTGGTCCTTAAGTGACCACCGCTTTGGGGGTGGGTATTAAGTACCCTTTGGGAGGTCCGCTGTTAAAAATCGAACGATCGCTGAGTGACCATTCATAAGTCAAGGACTACCTGTACAATACTTTCACCCTGGGCCAGAAAATGTGAGTTTTCTCTCCTCTCACACTAGAGGGCGCCATAAAACCCTTTTCCACAGGTGAGAGCGCCACCATGTTGGCTGCTAGTGGAACTGCAGCTTCAGCTTCCCAGCTGGCAGGGGATTATAATAACAGGCCCTGATAGACAGTCCTCGACTTACGACTGGTAACTTAGTGATCGTTCAACATTACAACGGAGCTCCTCAAACTTTACTTAAGATCTGTTTTTGGGAATTCTAACGACTGCATACATCCCCACAGTCACATGACTGTATTTCAGGTGCGTGGCAACTGACTCCCCTTTACGACGGTCACAAAATCCTGCGGTCAAATGACTGCAATTTGTCACCTTCCCAGACAAGCAATCAACGAGGGAAGCCAGAGTTGCTTAACGACCACGCTGTCAATGGTTGTAAGAATTGGTCACGTGCTCACTCACTTAATGACCACATCACTTAGCGACCAAAATACCGGTTTCAGTTGGGGTCATAAGTAGAGGACGACTTCTATCTAAAGTGTCTATCAAAAGGAATAGAAATGAGATAGTAACTTCCTTTTCTCTCTCATTTTTTTTTTCTCTCCTCTTCCCCAATTCAAAGCCGGATTCGGAGTTTGGTTTCTATCTATTGTAGCTGCCACGACGTAGAACTACAACAGAGAGCTGTGGAATACAACACCCTTTTCCGAAAATACGATCACCTCAGGTACTTGTTAGCCGGTCTGCTCCATCAAAATCAGAGATTGGATTCAGCCGGTTCCGACGAACCGGTAGGGGCGACTGTTGTGTATGATTCTATTGGTGGGTTTTTTTCGGCGGGAAAACTAACATTTCTAATTGGCTGGTGCCTCAGCCAGGTGGGTATAAAAGGGTCACCCTCCACCGGTGCCCTTTGCTGAAGTCTCCCGCTAATAAAAAGATCTGTTGTCACTCGCTGGGTCTCGTGCCTCCTCATTCACCCGATCTAACAGCGACCTGCGGGTGGGCCTGGGCCCGCCCACCTAGCCGGGCGCAATCCCGTCCTCTATCGCTGTGTTTTTGACGTCGCACGCATACGCGCGAGCAAATTGCCGTGTTGTTTGACGTCGCACAAACCTGCGGATGGCGCGTGCTCACATTTCCGGTGCTGGGTGAACCGGTTGTAACAGCATGAGTATCCCACCTCTGCTCCACATCCAATGATTCTTAATGCAGGGTCAAACAAATCCCTAAGTTACTAGTCCTTATTGTTTGGGGGCGGGGCGGGGCGGGTGGAAACCTATGTGCATGAGGAAAAGGAAAGGAGGGCTTCGATAGTTCTTATAACTTCTTGCTCTTTTGCATCATTAGGGCTTATCTCATTTCTTCCTGAACCTTTTACACTTTTTCTTCCATTGAAATCCCTGCCGAACCAAAGCAGCCGATACAATGAGGACAAGAAACTTGGATCGTTTTTAAATCAGCCCAATTCCTTCAAACTCTTGGTGTAGCTCCCGATCTCAATCGGTGGGCCATGCTGGATTGCAATTTGTAATATGGTCGATAAAGAATGTTGTTGTTTTTTTAAAAAAAGGGTTTTGCTTTATTTTATATTTATATTTTATATTCTGGATTTTTCCATTCTGTTTCGTTCGGTGTTTTTCAACCTTGGCAAAGTTGAGAGAGATCTGTGGACTGCAACTCCCAGAAACCCCCATGACTTCGTAGGCGTTGGACTCCGTTATAAAAAGACGGTTCCTCCGTTCCAAAAATTAAATTCTCCATTTTTTAAAAAAATAATGCATCCCTTCTGTTGAAATCCGCACGGAAATTTCTGGGTTAGTTTTCTGGCGAATGTTTGAATTTGAGCAAGACTAGAATTCTTCAGTTCACTTCAAGATAGGTGGACTTCAACTCCCAGAATTCCTCAGCTGTGCGAGGCAGGCTGGGGAATTCTGGGAGTTGAAATCCACCCATCTTAAAGTACCCAAATTTGAGAAACACTGTTATAGAGTATTTTTTTTTGGCCTCATGGAATTTGGTTAGGCTGGGGAATTCTGGGAGTTGAAGTCCACCCATCTTAAAGTACCCAAATTTGAGAAATACTGTTATAGAGTATTTTTTTTGCCTCATGGAATTTGGTTCGGCTGGGGAATTCTGGGAATTGAAGTCCACCCATCTTAAAGTACCCAAATTTGAGAAACACTGTTATAGGGTATTTTTTTTTTGGCCTCATGGAATTTGGTTCGGCTGGGGAATTCTGGGAATTGAAGTCCACCCATTTTAAAGTACCCAAATTTGAGAAATACTGCTCTAGAGCAGAAGTCTCCAACCTTGGCAACTTTAAGCACGACAGACTTCAACTCCCAGAATTCCCCAGCCAGCAAAGAGTATTCTTTTGCCTCATGGAATTTTGCCTGGGCTGGGGAATTCTGGGAGTTGAAGTCCAACCCGCCTTAAAGCTGCCAAGGTTGAGAAACATCACAGCAAAGGTTCATATGGATGTCAGCGGAGAAAGATCTCGAATCAAACCTCCGGCAGCAGGCCGGACTAGAAGACCTCTAAGGTCCCCTTTCAACTCTTATTATTCTGCAATTCAAATCGTTTGTTTGCACCATCTTCCCCCAACTTCAAAAAAATTTTTTTCAGGCATTCTGTTTTTTCCTTCCTTTTTCCAGAGCCTCCATACTGGAAAAGATGCCGGTGGTAGAGAAATTTGGGAACGGCAAGGAAAGCCGTGAAACAGACCAGAATGGAAATGAAATTGTTACCCCAATCGTCCCGCAGGGGGAGCCATCCACCGATCCCAAACCCCAAGAACCTAACCAGGTGGGAGACGCAGTGCCTAGCTTTGGGCAGTAGGGGGCAGCAGAGGCCATCAAATCCTTAAAAGCCGGTATAAATCTGATTATTCCTAGAAGGGATTTAATTTTAAACCCAATTTCTCCTGCCTCTTGATTACTAGCCAAAATTAAATTGAAGCCCTTTGTAAAGTACAACCAGGAAGAAACAGACAGTCCTCGACTTACGGCTCATTTAGTGACCGTTCCAAGTTACAACGGCGAGGAAAAAAGTGACTTGCGACCGTTTTTGACACAGCTGTTGTAGCACCCCCACTAGTCAGGCGATCAAAATTCAGATTTTGGCAACTGACTCGTATTTATGACAGTCGCCGTGTCCCGGGGAAGCCGGATTCACTTAACAACCGTGCTACTGACTCATCAACGGCAGGGATTCACTTAGCGACGGTGGCAAGGAAGGTCGCACACTGGGGAACAACTCGACATGTCTCGCTTGGCGGCAGAAATTTTGGAGCTCCATTGTGGTCGTAACTCGAGGACTACCTAAAGATTTGCGATTTGGAGCCCTTGCTGACAATGGTGAAAATTTGCTTTAAACAAATCTCTTTCTGGATTATCATCTGACCGACCGGAGCAAATGGGGTGGACTTCAACTCCCAGAATTCCTCTGCCAGCATTCTGAGGAATTCTGGGAGTTGAAGTCCACACTACTTAAAAGTTACCAAGGTTTGGGGAAACTCCTGTTCTACTCAGTTCTTTGGCTTCTATGCATCCAGCAGAAGAAGTGGATTTTTGAGGCCACCAAAAAGCTGAGATCCGCCCCACCCCAATGAACAACGGCCACAAATCCTGACCATGAATCGTGGTTTGTTCAGAAATTAACATTGGCCTTCTCAAGGAAAGACTGTTCATCGCCAGCAAGGGAAGTTTTTAAGAAGAGATTGGACGGCCATATATCCGGAAATGGTGTAGAGCCACAGGTGGCACGCGTAGCCATATCAGTGGCCACGCGAGCTCCGCTCCGGCGTGCGCCAACTGATTTTCGCGGCTTCTGGGCCCACCAGAAGTAGATGGGCCTGGAAGTTGGCAAACGGGCCATTTTTGGCCTCCGGAGGGCCTCTGGAGGGTAGGGGAGTCCGTTTTCACCCTCCCCAGACTCCTAGAGAGGCTCTGGAGGCTGGGGACAGCAAAAACGGGACTTCCGGTCCCACCGGAAGTTGGCAAACAGGCCATTTCTGGCCTCCAGAGGGCGGGTGGGGAAGGCTGTTTTCGCCCTCCCTAGACTCCTAGAAAGGCTCTGGAGCCAGGTGAGAGAGAAAAACGGGCCTACTGGGCCATCGCATGCCAGGAGCGGGGTGGGGTGGGGGTTGCATGTGCATGCATGGGGGCGAGGCACATAGAATTATAGATGTGAGCACGTACACGCGCGGCTCCCTCCCACCATTTCCCTCCTGGCACGCAATGGCAAAAAGATTAGCCATCACTGGTGTAGAGTCTCCTGCTTGAGCAGGGGGTTGTACTAGTGGACCTCTTAAGGTCCCTTCCAAACGCCGTTCTTCTTGTCTTTCTCTGTCTAGGTCTTCGATCTCTTGGACCTGCTTGGAGACCCTGTAGATACATCGCCCGCTCCGTCAAATCCAGCCCATGCGGGAACAGGATCTCTTCTTGGCTTGCTTCAGGATTTAAAACCTTCAGGTAGGGATCTATTAAGAGGGATCTATTAAGCAAAGGGTTCCTTCCCGTTTACAACTGTTGAGCCTCTGGGTTGGATAACCTATTGAGCTAGTCCTCGCTTTATGACCGCAACGGAGCGCAACTGAGCGAGACGGTGGTTCGGTGAGTTCTGCCCCGTTTTACCACCTCTGTTGTTAAGTGAATCACTGCAGTTGACAAGCTTGTTAAGACGGTTGTTAAGCGAATCTTTCCCGGTCGGAAGGTCGCCCAAGGGGGATCGCGTGACCCCAGGATGCGACACCCGCCATAAATACGAGTCAGTTGCCAAAGTGTCTGGATTTCGACCATAGGGATGCTGTGGTCATGAGTCGCTTTTCTTTTCTTTTTTAACGTAACTTTGGATGGTCACTAAGCGATACATCGTATTTCGTGTGATTGTGTATTCGTAATTGGTGTGATTGTGTATTCGTAATTGTGTGAAATTCTTCTCGTCTTTACTTCTGGTGTCAAACAGGAGAAAAAACATTTCCTGGAGGGTTTGGAGTGCAGGGAATTAAACGAAAACTCAGGAAAATAGGAATTTTGATCCCATCAAATAGCCGGGACAGCAAGAGGCAACTGGGGGCTTAAAATGGAAGGCAGGCAGAAGGTCTTTGGAAACCTGCATCAGCTGTTTGGGGAAAGACACAATTGTAGGTAGTCCTCGACGGCGGGGGGTTTCGAATGATCTTACTAGTGGTTCGCCCTGCGCGCACGCGCCTGTCTTCTGCCACATGCCCCGGCCTTCCGCACAGGCGCTTTGCTCACTCGCACGACTTCTGTGCCTGCGCCTGGCCTCGAAAACGTGCCTAAATAGCACGACTTGGAGCCGGCTGTTATTGTTGTGACCCAGGTCCAAGTAGGTAGTAATAAACTTAGTCTGTGGAAAAACAAACTTTATTCGAACAGCTGGAATTACTTCATTCCCAGAGTCCTTCGACTCAAAGTAAAACAAATGCCTCCCAACACAAATTCCTCAGTTATCTCACAAACCTTAGTCCAATTCGGCAAACTGCCAAAGGCCCTTCCAGAAGCCACAAAAACAAAGACATTCATGAAACAGAAGACGCAGCTACAACGTTGTTTTCCGGCAAAGCTGAAACACCAGTGATGGTCTGTTTTAAGCCTTATGGGAGGGGCCAATCATCTCTTGGCCTTACTCCTGAGTTGTCCTCTCTGCTTGAGCTGCTCTTGCCTTCTGGCAGCTCTTCTCATGCGTGCATTAGGAACAGGCTCCTCCTGTTCCTCTGCCTCACTACTATCAGTCTCTGGAGGCTCTGGAGTCTGCACCTCACTTCCCGATGGCCCCGGCCTCACCTCAGCCTCATCGCTGTCCGACTCCGTTGCCAGCTCTGTAGGCTGCTGACGGACCACAACAGCTATCAGTTCGGGTGAACCGATGCGAACCGGCCTGAACTGGCTGAATATCACCTTTGCTCCTGGATTTATGACAGGTTCATTTAGTGGCCATGGGAAACGATTGAAGCAAGGGACGTACGGCTGGAGGAAGTCTAAAAAAAGTTGAGAAAAATGGTCGTTCTGCATCTGTCTGGAGGAGAGCAATGTTTTGTTTGAAACAAACCGTGTTTTCCGCAGAGGCCGCTCCCTCCCGCATGGAGGTTTACAAACAGAACGGGTTGCTGGTGGAGTTTTCGATGAGGCGGGCTCCGGGGGAACCCGCGTTGCTGCTGATCACGGCCACGGTGACCAACACCGACTCTGGAGACGTTGAGAACTTCTCCATGCAGGTGGCTGTGCCCAAGGTGAGATGCCCTGAGTTGAGGTCCATAGGATGGGTGGCATTTTTTTTCTTTTTTCAAGAGGAGGAGGAGGAGGAGGGAGGGAGGAGAAGAAGGAGGAGGAGGAGAAGAAGGAGAAGCAGAGGAGGAGGAGGAGAAGGAGAAGGAGGAGACGAGGAGGAGGAGAAGAAGAGGAAGGAGGAGGAGGAGGAGGAGAGGAGGAAGAGAAGGAGGAGGAGGAGGAGAGGAGGAGGAGGAGGAGGAGGAGAAAAGAGGAAGAGGAGGAGGAGAAGAGGAAGAAGGAGGAGGAGAGGAGGAGAAGAAGAAGAAGAAGAGAGGAGGAGGAGGAGGAGGAGGAGAGGAGAGGAGGAAGGAGGAGGAAGAGGAGGAGGAGAAAAGAGGAAAAGGGAGGGAGGAGGGAGGAGAAGAAGGAAGAAGAAGAGAAGAAGAAGAGGAGGAGGAGGAAGAGGAGGGGATGAGGAGGAGGAGAAGAGGAAGAAGAGAAGGAAGGGGAGGGAGAGGAAGAACAAGAAGAGAAGAAGGAAGGAAGAAGAGAAAGAGGAGGAGTAAATTTTGTTGATTAGATTTGCGTCTCACCTTTCTTCTCATCTTAAGCATTTTCGGTTCACTTAAAACTGCCTTCTCCCCTTCTCCTCTGCCTCTTTTTTTCCTTCCCTTCTTCCTCCACTTCCTTCTCCTCCCCTCTTCTCCTTCCTCTTCCTTCCCTTCTTTTCCTTCTCTTCTCCTCCCTCTCTTCCTCCCTCCTCTCCTCCTCTTCCTCTCCCATCTCCCTTTTTCATCTCCGCCTCTCCTCCGCTGCCTCCTCCTTCTCTCCCTCCATCTTTTTCTTCACCTCTCTCTTTTTCCTCTTCTTCTCCTCCTCCTCCTCTTCCCCTTCTACTCATCTCCATTGTTTTCCTTCTCCTTCTCCTCACCCTTCTTCTCCTTCTACTCCTTCTCTCTTTCCTTCACCTCACCCTCTTCTCCTTATTCCTTCATTCTCTCCTTCTCCTTCTCCTCTTCCTCCTTCTCTCCTTCCTCCTCACCCTTTTCCCTTTTTGCTCCGTCTCCTCTTTATCCTTTCCTTCTTCCCCTCCCTCTTTGCCTTCTCTCCTTCCATCTTCTCCTTCATCTCTCTGCTCTTTTCTTCCTCCCCTTCCTCCTCTTCCTTCCTTCCCACTCATTCTCTCTTTTTTTACCTCTTCTTTTTCTTCCCCTTCTTCCTCTCATCTTCCTTTTCTCCTTCTCTTCATCTTGTTCCCTCCATCCTTCACCTCTCCCACGTCTTCTCCTTCTCTTTTTCCTCCTTTCCTTGTCTCCTCCTCCTCTCCCCCATCTTCTCTCCTTCCTCCTCTTCTCCTTCTCTTCTTCCTCTCCATCTTTTCCTTCACTTCTCTGCTCCCCTCCCTCCTCCCTTCCCACTCATTCTCATCTTTTTATACCTCTTCTTTTTTCTCCTTCTTCCTCTCCTTCTTCCCTTCCTTTTCTCCTTCTCTTCATCTTGTTCCTCCATCCTTCACCTCTCCCATGTCTTCTCCTTCTCTTCCTCTCCTCCTCTTGTTCCCCTTCTCCTCTTCCTCTCCTCCATCTTCTCCTTCTTCTCCTTCTTCCTTCCTCCTTCTCCTCCTCCTCCTCCTCTCCTCCTCCTCCTCCTCCTCCCTTCCCGCTCATTCTCGTCTTTTCATACCTCTTCTTTCCTCCCTTCCTCTCCTTCTTCCCTTCCTTTCTCCTTCTCTTCATCTTGTTCCTCCATCCTTCACCTCTCCACGTCTTCTCCTTCTCTTCTTCCTCCTTTCGTTGTCTCCTCCTCTCCTCCATCTCTCCCTTTCCCTCCTCTTCCTCCTCTTCTCCTTCTGTTCTTCCTCTCCATCTTCTCCTTCACTTCTCTGCTCCCCTTCCTCCTCCCTTCCCACTCATTCTCGTCTTTTTATACCTCTTTTTTCTCCTTCTTCCTCTCCTTCCCTTCCTTTTCTCCTTTTCATCTTGTTCCTCCATCCTTCACCTCTCCCGTCTCCTCCTCTTCTTCCTCCTTCTCTTCTCCTCCTCCTCTCCTCCCTCTTGTTCCTCCATCTTCTCCTTCTCCTCCATCGCCTCTCCCTTCCTCTTCTTCTCCTCCATCTTCTCTCCCTTTCCCTCCTCTTCTCCTTCTCTTCTTCCTCTCCATCTTCTCCTTCACTTCTCTGCTCCCCTCCCTCCTCCCTTCCCACTCATTCTCGTCTTTTTATACCTCTTCTTTTTTCTCCTTCTTCCTCTCCTTCTTCCCTTCCTTTTCTCCTTCTCTTCATCTTGTTCCCTCCATCCTTCACCTCTCCCACGTCTTCTCCTTCTCTTCTTCCTACTTTCGTTGTCTCCTCCTCCTCTCCTCCATCTTCTCTCCCTTTCCCTCCTCTTCTCCTTCTGTTCTTCCTCTCCATCTTCTCCTTCACTTCTCTGCTCCCCTTCCTCCTCCCTTCCCACTCATTCTCGTCTTTTATACCTCTTTTTCTCCTTCTTCCTCTCCTTCCTTCCTTTTCTCCTTCTCTTCATCTTGTTCCTCCATCCTTCACCTCTCCCGTCTCCTCCTCTTCTTCCTCCTTCTCTTCTCCTCCTCCTCTCCTCCCTCTTGTTCCTCCATCTTCCTTCCTTCCTCCTTCGTTGTCTCCTCCTCCTCTTCTCCTTCTCTTCTCCTTCTCTTCTTCCTCTCCATCTTCTCCTTCACTTCTCTGCTCCCCTTCCTCCTCCTTCCCACTCATTCTCGTCTTTTTATACCTCTTTTTTCTCCTTCCTCTCCTTCTTCCCTTCCTTTTCTCCTTCTCTTCATCTTGTTCCCTCCATCCTTCACCTCTCCCACGTCTCCTCCTCCTCTTCCTCTCCTCCCTCTTGTTCTTCTTCTCCTCCATCTTCTCTCCCTTTCCCTCCTCTTCTTCCTCCTTTCGTTGTCTCCTCCTCCTTTCCTCCATCTTCTCTCCCTTCCTCCTCTTCTCCTTCTCTTCTTCCTCTCCATCTTCTCCTTCACTTCTCTGCTCCCCTCCCTCCTCCCTTCCCACTCATTCTCGTCTTTTTTTACCTCTTCTTTTTTCTCCTTCTTCCTCTCCTTCTTCCCTTCCCTTTCTCCTTCTCTTCATCTTGTTCCCTCCATCCTTCACCTCTCCCACGTCTCCTCCTCCTCTTCCTCTCCTCCCTCTTGTTCCCCTTCTCCTCTTCCTCTCCTCCATCGCCTCTCCCTTTCCCTCTTCTCCTTCTGTTCTTCCTCTCCATCTTCTCCTTCACTGCTCTGCTCCCCTTCCTCCTCCCTCCTCCCTTCCCGCTCATTCTCGTCCTTTTCATACCTTTTTCCTCCCCTTCCTCTCCTTCTTCCCTTCCTTTTCTCCTTCTCTTCATCTCGTTCCCTCCATCCTTCACCTCTCCCACGTCTTCTCCTTCTCTTCTTCCTCCTTTCCTTGTCTCCTCCTCCTCTTCCTCTCCTCCCTCTTGTTCCCCTTCTCCTCTTCCTCTTCTCCATCGCCTCTCCCTTTCCCTCCTCTTCTCCTTCTCTTCTTTCCCCTCCCATCTTCTCCTTCATTTCTCTGCTCCCCTTCCTTCCACCCTCCTCCCTTCCCGCTCATTCTCGTCTTTTTCATACCTCTTCTTTTTCCTCCTCTTCCTCTCATTCTTCCCTTCCTTTTCTCCTTCTCTTCATCTTGTTCCTCCATCCTTCACCTCTCCCGTCTTCTCCTTCTCTTCTTCCTCCTTCGTTGTCTCCTCCTCCTTTCCTCCATCTTCTCTCCTTTCCTCCTCTTCTCCTTCTCTTCTTCCTCTCCATCTTCTCCTTCACTTCTCTGCTCCCCTCCTCCTCCTTCCCACTCATTCTCGTCTTTTATACCTCTTCTTTTCTCCTTCTTCCTCTCCTTCTTCCTTCCTTTTCTCCTTCTCTTCATCTTGTTCCTCCATCCTTCACCTCTCCACGTCTCCTCCTCCTCTTCCTCTCCTCCCTCTTGTTCCCCTTCTCCTTCCTCTCTTCCTCTTCCTCTCCCTTTCCCTCCTCTTCTCCTTCTCTTCTTCCTCTCCATCTTCTCCTTCACTTCTCTGCTCCCCTTCCTCCTCCCTCCTCCCTTCCCACTCATTCTCGTCCTTTTCATACCTCTTCTTTTTCCTCCCCTTCCTCTCCTTCTTCCCTTCCTTTTCTCCTTCTCTTCATCTTGTTCCCTCCATCCTTCACCTCTCCCACGTCTTCTCCTTCTCTTCTTCCTCCTTTCGTTGTCTCCTCCTCCTCTTCCTCTCCTCCCTCTTCCTCTCCTCCATCGCCTCTCCCTTTCCCTCCTCTTCTCCTTCTCTTCTTTCCCCTCCCATCTTCTCCTACTTGGCTTGAACATTCTCTTCTTCTTCTTTCCAGTCCTTCCAGGTGGAACTTTTGGCCCCCAGCAGCTCCACAGTCCCAAGCCAGGGGGGGCCCCCCATCACCCAGCTCATCCGAGTGTTGAACCCCAAACAGGTAAAGATCCAGCGGTGAAATCTTAATTTTTTTTTGCCTACCAGTTCTGTGGGCGTGGCTTGGGGTGGTGGTCATGTGACTGGGTGGGCGTGGCTATGTAGTCATGTGACTGGGGTGTGTGTCAAAAGACCGAAACTCACTTTAACGGTGTCCTGCTGGAGCAGGGGGTTGGACTAGATGACCTCCAGGTCCCTCCAAGCACTGGATTGATTGCTGTGCTCTTTCAAGGTATCCTCTGAAGCTGCGTCTAGTGCCAGGTTTGTGGTCCTTCCTTCCTCCCCTTTTTCCCTCCCTCCCTCCCTCCCTCCCTTTCTCTTTCTTTCTTTCTTTTTTCTTTCTCTCATCCCTCCCTCTTTCTTTGTCTTTCTTTTTCCATCCCTCCCTCTTTCTCTTTTTTCTTAACTTTCCTTCCTTCCTTCCTGTTTGTCTTTCCTTCATCCATCCCTTCCTTTCTTCCTTCCTTTCTTTCTGTATTTCTTTCTCCATCCCTTTCTTTCTTTCTTTTTCACTTTCTTTCCTTCCTTCCTTCCTTCCTGTCTTTCTTTCTCCCTTCCCTCCCTTTCTTTCTCCATCCCTCCCTTTTTCTTTTTTCTTTCTTTCCTTCCTCTCTTTTTTCTTTCCTCTCTCTCTTTTTTCCTTCCTTTCTCTCTTTTTCTCTTTCCTTCCTTCCTTCCTTCCGTGCTTCCTGTCTCCCATCCCTCCCTCCCTCCCTCCCCCTTCTTTCTTTCTTTTTTTCTTTTTCTTTCTTTCTTTCTTTCTCCATCCCTCCCTTTCTTTCTTTCTTTTTCACTTTCTTTCTTTCCTTCCTTTCTGCCTGTCTTTCTCCCATCCTTCCCTTTCTTTCTTTCTTTCTTTCTTCCTTTCTTTTTTCTTCCTTCCTCCCTTTCTTTCTCCATCCCTCTTTTTTCTTTCTTTCCTTCCTCTCTTTTTTCTTTCCTTTCTCTTTTTTTCTTTCCTTTCTCTTTTTCTCCTTCCTTCCTTCCTTCCTTTCCTTTCTGTCTTTCTCCCATCCCTCCCTCCCTCCCCCCTCTCTTTCTTTCTCTTTCTCTCTCTCTCTTTCCTTCCTTCCTTCCTTCCTTCCTTCCTTCCTTCCTTCCTTCCTTCCTTCCTTCCTTCCTTCCTTTCCTTTCTGTCTTTCTCCCATCCCTCCCTCCCCCCTCTCTCTCTTTTCTTTTTCTTTCTTTCTCTTTCTCTCTCTCTTTTTCCTTCCTTCCTTCCTTCCTTCCTTCCTTCCTTCCTTCCTTCCTTTCTGTCTTTCTCCCATCCTCCCTCCCCTCTCTTTCTTTTTCTTTCTTTCTCTTTCTCTCTCTCTCTTTTTCTTTCCTTCCTTCCTTCCTTCCTTCCGCATTACCCCCCACCCGCTGTTTTTGGCCTAGCAGGCCTCAGGGAAGCCACCTGGGAGCAAATCCAGACTCCCCCCCCAAATAGATAGTACAAAAATGCTTTTTAAAAAGTAAAAAAAAAAGTAACTCAGACTATCAGCGGTGCTGTGCGATCGTGAGAACCTTTTTTTTTTTACCTTTTAAAGCATTTTTTTTACTACCTATTGCCCGAATGGGTACTTAAAAAATGCTTTTAAAAAGTTTTTTTAAAAAATTCGGACTATCAGCTGTGCCGTGCGATTGTGGGAACTTTTTTTTTTAAAAAAAACTTTTTAAAGCTTTTTTTTTTAAAATACCGGTTCAGGCGAACCGGTAGCATTTTCACTACCAGTTTGAGACAACCTCCCTAAACCGGTAGCATTTCACTTCTGCCGTGATCCCATTGAGAAATCTGCTTCCTTGCCTCTGTCTTCTCACCTGGTGGCCAAGGGGACTGTTGTGCCTTGCCCGCCCCCCTCTCCGCAGCCGGGCCCCTCCCATCTCCTGCTATCTCAGCCAGAGACTGATAGTGAAGAAGAATGGCCTGGCATGCCTCCAGCCCCCAGCCCTGGCACCATGCCTCCTATAGCATGTGTGCCTGAAGCCAGCCACGAGCTAGAATTGCCAGCAGCTGAGCAGGAAGGCGAAAGGTGGGCTGATCCTCACTTCCGGAGAATGGAGAGGCAAAAGGAAGGGAGGGGCAGGCCTGGATAAGTGCTGAGTCATGGAGCCACACCCCGTGGCCTATATAAAGGATCTGCTTTTTGGCATTCCTTGAGTCAGGCAAAGTCTCATCTGGTTTGCTGAAGTCACACCTTGGATTCCTGCCTGCCCTGAGAACTCTGACAGGAATTTGGCAAAGCTGCGAAAGCTTCGTGGCCACGCTTGAGACAGACTTCCCAGACCCGGCCGTCAGAGGAGGAGTGGGACACGACAGGGACATTGTGTCAAGACCCTCCTCAAAGTCCTCCAAAACAAGCCAGATGGTCCCCGAGATTCATTAGCCGGATTTCCTGCAAAGGAAAAGGACTTAAGTATCCTGGTCAAGTGGCTCTCCGGGTATCTTAGCCCCACTTTGATCAGCAAGTGGATTAAAGGCGGATTCTCCCCAGGGGTGGCTTCTGATCCTCTTTCTAACCCGCTCTGGATTGGGAGGAGAAGCTGGCTAGCTGTTTTCGAGACACGCAAAGGGACATTTCCCGCTCCGGCAATGTCTTGCAAACAAGCCCAGCTCCGTGAGGAGATCTCTCCTGATCTTTCCCATCAATTGGAGGCATTAGCTGTCTTGTATCTTGTGTGGTCCCTGGGGGAGGGAGGTTAGCGGAAAGGAGGAGGAGGAGAAAGAGAAGGAGGAGGAGGAGGAGGAGGAGGACTGTGGGTCCTTGGTGCTCTCTGAGCTAGGTGGTTTTCTTGAAGACGTTTCATGACCCAACTAGGTAACATCATCAGTGCTAGAAGGGAGTGGGATTTGTGGAGAGGAGGAGGAGGACTGTGGGGTTCTTGGTGCTCACTGAGCTGGGTGGTTTTCCAGGATGTTTCATGATCCAACCAGGTAACAACATCAGTGCTAGTAAGGGAGTAGGGTTTATGGAGAAGAGGAGGAGGAGGAGGAGGGGGAAAGAGGAGGAGGAGGAGAAGAAGAAGAGGAGGAGGAGGAGGAGGAAGAAGGAGGAGGAGGAGGAAGAAGAGGAGGAGGAGGAGCAGGAGGAAGAGAGGAGGAGGAGGAGGAGGAGGAAGGAGGAGGAGGAGGAAGAAGAGGAGGAGGAAGAGAGGAGGAGGAGGAGGAGGAGGAGGAGGAGGAGGAAGAGGAGGAGGAGGAGGAGGAGAAGAAGAGGAGGAGGAGGAGGAAGAAGGAGGAGGAGGAAGAAGAGGAGGAGGAGGAGGAGGAGGAGGAGGAGGAGGAGGAGAAGAAGAAGAGGAGGAGGAGGAGAGAAGAAGAAGAGAGAGGAGGAGGAGGAGGAGAAGGGGCAGGAGGAGGAGGAGGAGGAAGGGGAAGGAGGAGGAGGAGGAAGAAGAGGAGGAGGAGGAAGAGGAGGAGGAGAAACAGGAGAAGAAGGAGGAGGAGGAGGAGGAAGAAGAGGAGAAGGAGCAGGAGGAGGAGGAAGAGGAGGAGGAGGAAAAGGAGAAGAAGAAGAGGAGGAGGAGAAGAAGAGAGAGGAGAGGAGGAGGAGGAGGAGGAGGAGGAAGAGAGGAGGAGGAGGAAGAGGAGGAGGAGGAAGAGGAAGGAGGAGGAGCAGGAGGAGGAGGAGGAGGAGGAAGAGGAGGAGGAGGAAGGAGAAGAAGAGAGGAGGAGGAGAAGAAGAGAAGAAGAGCAGAGGAGGAGGAGGAGGAGGAGGAGGAAGAGGAAGAGGAGGAGGAGGAAGGGAAGGAGGAGGAGGAGGAAGAGGAGGAGGAGGAGGAGAAGAGGAGAAGGAGGAGGAGGAGGAGGAAGAGGAGAAGGAGCAGGAGGAGGAGGAAGAAGAGGAGAAGGAGCAGGAGGAGGAGGAGGAGGAGGAGGAGGAGGAGGAGGAAGAGGTGGAGGAGGAGAATGACTGGGTTCCTTAGTGCTCTCTGAGCTTGGCAGTTTTCTTGAGACATTTCATCACCCAACTAGGTAACATCATCAGGGTTAGAAGGGAGCGGGATTTGCTCTCTATTTATATAGAAATGGCTTTCCCTGTCAGTGATGGTGGGAGCGTTTTGGGTGGAATTTTATATCCGGTATAAAAAACATTATATAGTACATGTAATGTATAAAGTATATATATAAGGAATTGATTATAAGTATACCGTATATTGTGTACAAACAGAAGTGGTGCAGTGGCCTAGAGGTGCAGCTCTCGCATCACAATCAGGAGGCTGTGAGTTCGATCCCAGGTATTTCTCTCTCTGGGCACGATGAGAATATATCTGCTGAATAGAACTCCGCACCGGTGACAAGAAAGGCATCCAGCCAGTAAAAAAAAACACTCTACTAGCTCCATTCAGTTGCCCCGACTCCACCCCGTAAGGGATTATGGGGTCGTTAAATGAAGAGGATCGTGTGCAAAAAGAAAGCAAACCCTACTTTGCAGTCATCCGCGGGACACGTCCGTGGGCCAATCCATGGGACACAAACAATGCAATCACACGATTGTGCGGGGGTGGTGGAAACGCGGCTATTGTAAGTTTGAATCCGGGCATAAATTACCTTGGGGAGGTTTGTCAGAATTTCAACCAGCAGCTCACCGATTGGTTGTACAATATATTGCTGTTCCATCCACTAGAATCCGCTGGATTCCGCTGGAATCTTAGAACCTCCACGTATTTAGTTAGTGCGAAGATGTGACGTTAGGTCTCTTGTCTTGTTTCTTCAACCCAGATCCCTCTTCGGATGAGGCTACGTTTTTCCTACACGCTGCCTTCCGGGGCTGTTGTACAACACGTCGAAGAACTCAACTCGTTCCCGGAGACTGCGTGGAAGTGAATAGTAGGTTACTCAAAGGAGTAAGGAACTCCTGGAGTAACGGATGGTGGTATTTGTGTTCCCTTTCACATGTGCGCTTGAATAAACATGCATTGTTAGTCCAGAAAGCTGGTTTCGCCATAAACGCACATGAGGTTTTACAAAGGGCTTTCCAGACAGGGCATCCTCGACGTATGACCGTTCATTTAGTGACCGCTCAAAGTTACGACGGCTGGGAAAAAAGGGACTTGGCACCGTTTTTCACAATTACGACCTTTCCCGCATTCTCACGTCACGGGATCAAAATTCAGACGCTCGGCAACCGGTTCAGACTTACGACAACCGCCATGTCCCGGGGTCACATGATCTGCTTTGGCGACCTTCTGACGAGCGACACCCACGGGAAAGCCCGATTCACTTAACAACCGGGTTAGTAACTTATCCACTGCAGCGATTCGTTTAACAACGGAGGCCAGAAAGGTGGCAACGTGGAAGGCAAAACTCACTAAACCAATGTTTCACTTAACAACATAAATTTTGTGGTCATAAGTCGAGGACCAGCTGTATTCTGAGGACACGGGGGTGGGTGGGAATTGCTCCCGCCAAGCCTGTATAAAGCACAATACAGTTTTTATACAGGCAGTCCTCGACTTATGACAATTGAGCCCAAAATTTCCGTTGCTAACCGAGACACTCACTTAACAAGGGTCTCGCTTAGCAGCAGAAATTTTGGGCTCAGTTATGGTCGTAAGTCAAGGACTACTATACCTATACAATACCTATTTTATGCAAATCAAGGAAGGGTGGATGGCCAGTGGGTGAGTAAAGGTGGGGGGAGGGTGGCATATACAAGTAGTCCTCAACTTACGACCACAATTGAGCCCAACGTTTCTGTCGTTAAGCGAGACATTTGTCCAATGAGCTTTGCCCCACTTTACGACCTTTCTGGCCCCGGTTGTTAAGCAAATCAGTGCAACTTGGCAACTTAGTAACCCGGTTGTTAAGTGAATCTGCCTTCCCCATCGACGTTGCTTGTCAGAAGCTCGCAAAACATGACCGTGGGACACAGCAACGGTCGTAAGTATGAAACAGCGGACAGGCACCTGAATTTTGATCACTTGACCAAGGGGACCGCTGCAACGGTTGTTAAGAGTGAAAAACGGTCCTAAGTTACTTTTTTCCAGTGCTGTTGTAACTTCGGTCACTAAATGAACTGTCGTAAATCGAGGACTATCTGTATGAAGCTAATATTTAGGCGCCGACAGGCTTTGAGACTCCGTAACCTGCTAGCTACAATGGCCAAGACTGCTTTAAAAAAGCGAAAGGAATTAAGTATATTGGTTCGTGTGACGTCGTAAGTCACTTTTCCCTATGCCGTCGTAACCTCGGTCACTAAATGAACTGCCGTAAGTCGAGGACTACCGGTAGAACGTACGTTCGAAGCCGGGCTTCCCAAAAGAGTGAGCGGCGCCAGGCCCTTGTGGAGGTTGTACCCACGTGCGGAGGTGTAAATATCGGGAATCCCGATGGCTCGTCGTCGGTGGCTTTCCCCTCTCTCCTCACTTCAACTGCTAGTAAATCAATTGAATTGATCAGCCGGATGGGGAAACTCCACAACAAGCGAGCGAGACTAAGTGGAAATCAATGGCGGTAAACGAGTGAAGGGAAGAAGCTGGCTGTCGAAATCGACGCAGCCGTGGCGGATTTTTCTCCCTTTTGAAGGGTCAATTTAGAACCCGGGTGTCAAAACACAAGGCCCACGGGCTGGATCCGGCTTGCGATGTGGTCCGATCCAGTCCACTGTGGCCGTCCTGGAAAATGTAAGAGGTCGGCCCGCGTCTACCCATTGCGAAGAGGAAACATGGCAGCAATTTGGGGAGTGGCGTCATACTGACCACGCCCTTAGTTGGCCACACCCAGTCAGCCACACACCCACCAGCCTCCCCCCTCCCGCGATCAACTACAGCCCTGGTGCGGTCCTCAGTGAAATTGACTTTAACACCCCTGATTTAGAGGTTCTGCCCCAGGGTTCCCCCCTGGCCCTGCCTAAATTGCCCCACACGTACACACCCCTCAGGAGACCCCTATAACACGAGCGAAACCAAGAGAAGGGATCAGGAGTAGGATTCAGCCGGTTCGCATGAACCGGATGCTAATTTTGCATCTGGTTCAACGAAGTGGTAGTTGCAAGGACTGGCTGGCAACGCCCCTCCTAGGAGTCTCCGCGTGGCCCATTTTGGATGCGACCTAAGTGGAGGATCCACGCGGAGGGTCTGGGAGGGGGAACAACAGGCCTCCCAGAAGTCTGGAAACAGGCCCGTTTCCGGCCTCCGGAGCCCGGGGGAGGCCATGTTTACCCTCCTGGAGGCTCGAGAAAAGCCTCCAGTGCCTGGAGCGACTCTACCATGGTGCAGGAGGCTGAGTAGGCTACGCCCCCATGGCCACGTCCACCAACCAACTGGGCAGAGAACCGGTTGCTAAAAGTTTTCAATCCCATCCCTGGAAGGGATATCCTGCATGGAGTCCCACCAGCTTCTCGCACCTTGATGGGACCTAATCACCCACGTTGGGTGCACAGATGGGTAACCTCTGAGCCACCAGCTCTCCTGCCCTAATCTCCAGCTTCCATGACTCCTGTCCAACACGTTGACACTGGAGGATGTGTCCCTTGAGATCTTCTCAGGAAGGTCTAACACTGAGGTTGAACGTTGTGTCTTCCTCAGCTCATGGTGTCCTCCTGGAGGCTCGAGAAAAGCCTCCAGAGCCTGGAGTGGCTCCACCATGGTGCAGAAGGTTGAGTAGGCCACGCCCCAAAGGCCACGTCCACCCACCAACTGGGCAGAGAACCGGTTGCTAAAAGTTTTCAATCCCATCCCTGGAAGGGATATCCTGCATGGAGTCCCACCAGCTTCTCACCCCTTGATGGGACCTAATCACCCACGTTGGGCGCACAGATGGGTAACCCCTGAGCCACCAGCTCTCCTGCCCTAATCTCCAGCTTCCATGACTCCTGTCCAACACGTTGACACTGGAGGACGTGTCCCTTGAGATCTTCTCAAGAAGGTCCAACACTAAGGTTGAACGTTGTGTCTTCCTGAGCTCATGGTGTCCACCATATTCCAAGCCGGCCCAGGTCTTGTTCATAAACCATGGTCGAAGCTAACCATGCAGGTCCTCACCTCCCACCATCCCTTGTCAGCCAGAGAGGAAGGCCGGCCGACGGGAGTGACCGATATCGACCAAACCACAAAGCTTCGTGTGGCTGGAGAACTCTTTTGAGAGTGGAAGTCCCACAAATCTTAAAAAAGTTGACAAGGTTGATTCAAAACATGGTTAACCAGAAGTCGAGATGGCGGCCCTAATTCAGATTGTATCAAGCCCCGCCCCTTTTAATGGGTACTGCAACTTTCGGCTTTCGACTTCCTGTCCTAACCAGGTTAAGGTAGTGTTGTGCCTCGCCCGCCCTCCTCTCCTCAGCCGGGCCCCTCCCATCTCCTGCTATCTGAGCCAGAGACTGATAGTGAAGAAGAATGGCCTGGCATGCCTCCAGTCCCCAGCCCTGGCACCATGCCCGGACAGACTGAGCAAACAAACCTCCCTACAGCGTGTGAGCACGAAGCCAGCCACAAGCTGGAATTGCCAGCAGCTGAGGACGAAAAGACATAGTGGACAGATCCCCGCTTCCGGAGAATGGAGAGGCGATGTCAGCAAAAGGAAGGGAGGGGCAGGCCTGGATAAGTGCTGTGTCATGGAGCCACACCGCATGGCCTATATGAAGGATCTGCTTTCTGGCATTCCTTGAGTCAGGCAAAGTCTCATCTGGTTGCTGAAGTCACACCTTGGATTCCTGCCTGCCCTGAGAACTCTGACAGGAATTTGGCAAAGCTGCAGAAGCTTTGTGGCCACACTTGATACAGACTTCCCAGACCCGGCCGTCAGAGGAGGAATGGGACACGACAGGTAGCATGAAGGGCAACGTCGGCTAGATGCAGAGCTGGTATTCAGCCGGCTCGTGCTGGTTTACCCGAACCGCTAGCGGAAATCACCCACGGTTCTATGCCATCCTATTTAGGTATGTTTTTGAGGCCGGGCGCACTGCAGAAGGCGCACGCCAGCAAAGTGCATGCGTAGAGGGCCAGGTTCATGCGTGGACATTTGCGAACAGGTATGGAAAGTAAGTACATACAACACCTGGCTAGATGGTGTGTTCGGATTAAAAAACTGGGCTTCCTTTAGGTAAAGGTAAAGGTTCCTCTCGCACATCTGTGCTAGTCGTTGCCGACTCTAGGGGGCGGTGCTCATCTCCGTTTCAAAGCCGAAGAGCCAGTGCTGTCCGAAGACGTCTCCGTGGTCATGTGGCCGGCATGACTCAACGCCAAAGGCGCACGGAAACACTGTTCCCTTCCCGCCAAAGGTGGTCCTTATTTTTTCTACTTGCATTTTTACGTGCTTTCGAAATCGCTCGGTTGGCAGAAGCTGGGACAAGTAACGGGAGCTCACCCCATTACACGGCAGCACTAGGGATTCGAACCGCTGAGCTGCCGACCTTTCGATCGACAAGCTCAACGTCCTAGCCCCTGAGCCACCGCGTCCCTGTTTTTAAGTCGGATCATGAACAAACCTTTTTCTCCAGATAATTTTACAATTATCCAAGTGACGATCAACGAACCAGCCGAGCCCCTCCCTCTTTCAGCCATTGGCTTACCCGCTGTCATGTCACGTCAGGCTCATGAAATACCAAAGCAGTGTTTCTCCATCTCTCGCCCCCTTTAAGGTGGCTGGACTTCAACTCCCAGAATTCCCCAGCCAGCAGAGCTTTTCGTCTTCTCCTCACAAAAGCTGGCTGGGGAATTCTGGGAGTTGAAGTCCAACCATCGTAAAGGGGGCGAGAGATTGAGAAACACAGTTAAAGGAAAGGCGAAAAGATCACAACCACCAAATTAAAATGAAAAACCTATCTTTGCAATATATTTTGGAAGGAAAAGGACAGTTTATTTGAATTGCTCTTTTAATTTAAAGATCATTTGATTTAATTTTAAGATAATTCTGGACTACCCTGTAGTGTGGAGATGAAGCTCTTCTCATTCCATCCCGGTTCTTGCCCCGTCAGACTTCTCCATCCTGTCGCTCTGTTGCATTTATCACTTTCCGCACAATTCCAACCTCCGTCAAGGCCTTGTATTGGGCCGGTCTGAATCTGTGCAAATACACCGACATCTTGCCAGGAACGGCGGTCTTTTCTTCCAAGCCTAGCAGAGGAAGAAGGTGGTGGTGGGGAAAGAATTTTCTTTCTATTGACAGCCTAGAACAGGGGTGTCAAATTCAAGGCCCACAGGCCTGCAGGGTGCTTAAATCTGGCCCGCGGGCTGGCCCGGAAATATCAAAGAATGGGCCTGCTGTGTCTCTGCCAGCCAAAATGGGCCACAGGGGGCTGCGGCCCATTTTCGGCCACCGTCACCTCCTGCAGCACTCTTGCCGGCCAAAAATGGGCTGCGCGGGGGCCTCGCGGGACCGCCACATGGCCCGTTTTTGGCTGGCAGGCTGCTGCAAAAGGTTGGAGAGGCTGAAAACGGGCCGTGGGGGGGCCTCCGTGTGGCACGTTTTTGGCCGGAAAAAAGCTGCAAGAAGCCGAAAATGAGGCCGTGTCCCGTTTTCACCAGCAAACTGCTGCAAGAGGCATCCGTCCTGTCTCCCCTCCCCCACCTACTGACCCGCAGAGAACTACAATGCTGATCCAGCCCTCAAACAAAGATTTGAGCAAAATTCCAGGTGTGTTGTGTCTGCGGCCCCCAAGCCGGGCCCCCTGCCAGAAAGTGACTTGGAAAGTGAGGGGAAGGGCTATCAGGACTTACCTCGGGAGCACCGGCTTCCCTGGCTCAGCTCCAGGAGCCAGAGGCAGGCCAGGTGGAGGAGATAACGAGGCCTCCGTCCCCTGACTCTTTCCCCCCCAGGCCACGCCTCCAGACCCGGCTGATGGCAATCAGGCCTGGCTGGACCCTAGGTTTCGTAGGTAGGAGAGGCGGGAACAACAGAAGCAGGGGTGGGGCAGGCCTAGGAAGTGCTGAGTCATGGAGCCATACCCCACAGGATATAAAACCAGCGAGGGCTGCTATGCCTCTTTGTAGCAGGCAAATCTACGAGCTGAAATACTGTTTGTTCCTGAGTGACTCATCGGCATAAGGGAGATAACAGAGTCACTTGGCAGACGCCCGCTAGTTTGCTGCCAGAGCTGATAGTGCCGGCTAATTAAGCCATCGCTCGGACTGAGGCGAGGGGAGACAGAACAAGGCAGTAATGAGTGAAGCCAATGCCATCTTAAATCTGAAACTTTCCCAAAGTCCTTTTCTCGAGCCGAGAAGGCGTTTAAGACAAAGATGTCCAATCATTTTTTTTTTTTTAAATTGAACTTTATCACACGCTCATACACAAACACACAAGACCGAAGAAAATCAGCCTTACCTAGCTGCCTGCAAAACTTCTGTATCTTCTCCAGAGCTTCAGGGACGTCTTCTAACCGCTGGACCACGGCTTCCACCTCGCCCACGGCGTAGCCGAAATCCGCCTCGTCGAGATCCACGTGCAAATCCCCCACGCGGTATTTGTGCCGCGTGGTCACAAAACTAGCAAACACCTCCAAGCCCAGTTCTTTCACTGCTTTGTTCACACAAGAAGTCCAGTTCTGTCCAGGGACTCTCTCCAATAAACCACAAAGGCGGGTCACGATATTTTGGGGACACGTCACTTCTCGGTACTGAGTGGCCGCGTGAGAAGATCTAATGTCCCTCGGTGGTTGCAAAACTGGAGCGGACGGATGGTTATCCGTCTCTGCCACACATGGGGTCTCCTTGCTTCCACCCACCCCAACATCTGGGGGACATTTCAGCTCCCAACCCATCCCCTCGCGTTCTCTCAGCCAGTGATCCTCTCGCGTCAAGCACCAATCAGCGACGTCGTAGTAGCTGTCGCGAAAAGAGACGCGGCCTTCCAAGATCGCCCCCAGCTCGGCTAACTTCTCGATGGTGCTGGGCCCGAAAAGAAACTTCTGTTCCACCTCGATGGCTCCGGAAGTCTGTCCTGGGGCACAAACACACACAAAAAAAGAAAGTATCCAAAATTGAAAAAGAATCCTAATGATTTTTCTACAGCAAATTGGATTCTGCTCTTTGTGAATTGCTCAGCTCAGAATTTCGCTCTTTCGGAGAACCTGCTGATGAAAGCTATTTTAGAATATATCTTTATGAATTTATTTAAGTTTATGTAGTTATATAAATATATATTTAGAATATTTGCAAGGTTTTGAATTCAAAATGGAGTAGGGGCATTAAAGCTTCTAAGTAGTCCCTTTAAGGCAGGGGTGCCAAACTCAAGGCCCGGGGGCCAAATCCGGCCTGCGGGGTGCTTAGATCTAGCCCATAAGGCTGTCGTGGAAACAGATAAGCACTGGCACACAATGCCTCTACCAGCCAAAAACAGAGCTCACGAGGGCTGTGTGCGGCTCTTCCGAGCTGTTTTCACTGCCAAAGGGTTGCAGGAGGCAGTCGCAGCCAAAAACAAAACTCGCGCGGCCCGTGTGCGGCTTTTCAGAGCTCCGTTTCCGCTGGCGGAGGGTTGCAGGATGCCGTCGCAGCCGAAAACAGAAATCACGTGGCCTGCGTGCTGCTCTCCTGAGCTCCGTTTTTGCTGGCAGAGGGTTGCAGCAGGCCATCGCAGCCAAAAACAGAACTCGCAAGGCCCACGTGCAGCCCTCCCAAGCTCCGTTTCCGCTGGCAGAGGGTTGCAGGACGCCATCGCAGCCTAAAACAGAAATCACGTGGCCCGCGTGCGGCTCTCCTGAGCTGTTTTTGCTGGCAGAGGGTTGCAGGAGGCCGTCGCAGCCAAAAACAGAACTCGCGCAGCCCGTGTGCGGCTCTCCCAAACTCCGTTTTCACTGGCAGAGGGTTGCAGGAGGCTTTCGCAGCCGAAAACAGAACTCGCGCAGCCCGTGTGTGGCTCTCCCGAGCTCCGTTTTCACTGGCAGAGGGCTGCAGGAGGCTTTCACAGCCAAAAACAGAACTCGCGCAGCCCGCGTGCGGCTCTCCTGAGCTCAATTTTCGCTGGCAGAGGGTTGCAGGACGCCATCGCAGCCGAAAACAGAGCTCCGGAGCCTGTTTTCGCTGGCAGAGTGCTCGGGCCCCCGACACAAGTAACATCGTGCCGGCCCCGCCCACCCTGGCCCACAACGATCAAACACAACCCCGATGCGGCCCTCGACGAAATCAAGTTTGACAACCCTGCTTTAAGCCTTCAGCTGCACTTCCCAGCAGAATCAGCGTGGGATTATTATTATTATTATTTATTAAATTTTTATACCGCCCTTCTCCCGAAGGACTCAGGATCTGTTTCTGAAGAGATTGCTTGATGAACAAAAACCATCTTCCACTGCCTTAGTCTTTTAAAAACAAAACGGTTGGAGCGAGAGCAAAAGCCTAGACTCGGAATTAAAAAAAAACAAAAAACACGGTTTCTAATCTCACCACATAGCATTTCCTGTTTTTTTCCTCCTTCCTTCTTTCCTGTTTCAGCAACAGGTCATTTTTCATTTAATGATAACTTTCCTTTCCTTTCCTTTCTCGCCCTCCATCCATTTTATGGCTCAGGACGAAGGCTGGTGAGGCAGACCGCAGGGGGGTGAACAATAGTGTCCCCCTACACATCACGGTTAGTGGAGGATTTGAACCCAGACCTCTGAGGGGCTGTCTCGCCTTTGCCATGATTTCGGGACAAAAATCACCCTTGAGCTGCATTTACGCCGGTAGTCCTCGCCTTACGACGACCACAATGGAGCTCAAAATGTCTGGGGCTAAGCAAGACAGTTATAAGGGAGTTTGGCCCCATTATGCGACCTTTCTTGCCACCGTTGTTAAGCGAATCGCGGCGGTTGTTAAGTTAGTAATGATCTGTAAGCTACCGTATATCACCTAATGCGAGTCAGGGGTAAAACTTAAATTTTCCTGGCTTTCAGATCTGGGCTAGCAAATCCCCCTGATCTTTTAACTTTGCTGCCATCTAGTGTTTGCCGGGATGTTTGCAACTGGCACCTTTGCCTGCATTGCACGCTCGGGGTTTGTTGCGCGGCAATTTTTGCACCCGGCACCTTCGCGCATTGCACATTCCTGGTTCACGGCAGGTCAGCTTTGCACCTGGCACTTTCCCGTGCATTGTGCGTTCCTGGTTCACTGCAGTTTTGCACACAGGACGTTCGCACGCATTGCACACTCGTGGTTCCTTGCACGTCAGTTTTGCACCTGGCACACCTTCACGTGCATCGCAACGCTTGTGGTTCTCTACATTAGTTTTGCACCCGGCATCTTCGCGTGCATTGCACATTCGTGGTTCCCCACACGCCAGCTTTGCACCTGGCACCTTCGTCTGCATTGCACGTTCCTGGTTCACCGCACAAACAGTTTTGCACGTGGGACCTTCGCATGCATTGCACAGTCGTGGTTCATGGCACTGCAATTTTGCACCTGGCACCTTCGCGTGCATTGCACCTTCCTGCTTCACGGCACTTTTGCACGTGGGGCGTTCGCCTGCATTGCACGCTCGTGGTTCATTGCACTGTAATTTTGCCCCTGGGCACCTTCGCGTGCATTGCACATCCGTGGTTGACCGCAGGGCTTGGTTTTGTTTTGTTTTATTTTGTTGCATCTGGCAGCTTCTGCGTGCCTTGCACGTTCACCGCACGGCGCCTTCGCGTGCATTGCACCTCCGGGGTTCATTGCACGGCTAAGCACGGGCAAGGCTTAAAACAGGCAGCTAAAAAGCCAGCGCAGCCTGGCCTGAGATGGAGGGGGGGGGAGTTGGAATGAGGCTTGGAGGGGGGGGTTAACTTAATCCGGATTAATTGCACTCCTGCCCGTTGCTCCGACTCCCCCCCCCTCTTCCACCCTCTCCTCGGAGCGAGCCACTGACCTTCCCCCGGTTGGAGGTCCGCTTCGCATGCAGAACCCCGCTCCATGTTTGCCAGAAACGGCTTTTTTTTTTTTGCCAAGCGGATCTAAACAACGACGGAGTTTGTCCCCGGCCGGACCTTCAATGGTGGTGGGACCGGGGAGGGAAAGGGGGACCGGAAAAGCCGCTGCACCACAGGCCGCCAGCCGCGCAAAGGCTCTCGGGAGTCGTATTTTTTTTTAATCTCCCTCCTCCTCCTCCTCCTCCCAGCAGGTACTTTTCCTGCTTTTTTTTTTTTCCCTTTCATTCGGCTCCTCTGGCTTGTTCTATTTTTTATTCCTCTCCCCATGTGACTGTCTCGCTCCCTCGCTCCCCGTTGCCACGGAAACCGGAAAGCTGCAATTAAGAGCTGCGGGGGGGGGGGAGAGAGAAGAGGAGGGGGATGCATTCCCAACCCGGGAGATATTAAGTGTGGGGGGGAGAAGTAGAAAAAAAAGATCCAAGGTTTAACTCCTTGCAAGCCAACATTCCCAGGTTCCCTGGTTGGTGGGGAGTTGCAAAGGGGGAGGACAGCTTTTCCACCTTCCCCCTCCTTCTTCCTGTATTTTTGGGAGGGGAGTTTAGAGGGTGGGGGGAGGCATGCACAAGAGGGACACCCCTTGAGAGATTCTCCCCACGCAAAAAAATTAAACTCAATTAAAATCCTCTTTAAAATTTTTGCAAGAACTCCTTTTTCCTGGGGTGGGGTGGGGGGGTTGAGAAGAAGTGATGGGGGGGGGAGGAAGGGGGAGGGGAATCTTCCTCCTTAGAATCAATGATCCAGAGAGACAATTATCATCGTCATCATCCTTGCTGGATTTTTTTAGGTTGCAACTTTTTTAAAAAAAAATAATAATAATAATAATCAATAAACAAAGCCAGGCTCTTCTTCCTCTCCTCTGTTTAGAATAAATAATAATAATTCAGTTTCTGTGCGAAGCTTTTCTGCTCTCTTAACTGTTGGGCAGTCCTCGAGTGAACGGCCGCCGCGGAGCCCCACAAAGGTCCCGTTTACGTGAGAATTGGTTGGAGTTTCGCCTCGGTTGACGATCTTTCGGGCCTCGGTCGTTCAGGGGATCGCGGGTGATAAGTTAGCAAGCCGGTCGTTAACTGAATCGGGATCCCGCCCCGTTGACTTAGCTCGTCGGAAGGTCACAAAAAGGAGATTGTGTGACCCGGGGGACGTTTGCAACCGTCGTAAACCATGAGACCGTTGTCGAGGGTCTGAATTTTGATCACACAATTTCCGCTAGCGGTTCGGACGAACCGGCTAAATGCCACCTCTGATCGGAAGTGTGAAAACGTGGTCGCAGGTCACTTTTCGCAGTGCCGTCGTAACGTCAAACAGTCACTGAATGAACTGTGGTAAGTCAAGGGCTACCTGTAGTAGACTACAGAACAGAAATTCTGCAACCGTCGTAAATGCGAGTCAAGGGCCTGCATTTTGATCACGTGACCACGGCGAAGCAGCAATGGTCCCAAGTTCCTTTTAGCGGTGCCATCGTAACTTTCCAACAGTCACTAAATGAACTCTTGTCAGCCAAGGACTACCTGTAGTAGACTACAGAACCGAAATTCTGCAACCGTCGTAAGTGTGAACTAGTGGCCCAGCATCTGAGTTTTGATTACGCGAACATGGGGATGCTGGAAAGGTTGTAACTGTGAAAAAAATCATCCCTAAGTCACTTTTTTTTAGTGCCGTTGCAACTCTGAAGGTCACTAAATGAACTGTTGTAAGTCGAGGACTAAATGTTGGAAGGATCAGGCCCACAGCTGGGACAGGAAACTCTGATCTTGCATCCACCCTGCGAGGTGGGGACAGAATGTCTGTGGACCCATTTTCTGGAATGCTAAACCAAGATTGAGAAAATACAGCTGGTCTTCAATTTATGACCAAATTCGAGATTGGCATTTCCGTCGCTAAGCAAAGCGGTTGAGGGAGTCGTATGGCACATCTGCTTCCCTGCCTAAGCCCTGGTACGTGATCCTCCCTTCCCGATGTGATTATAGTCCTCGATTTAATGACCACAATGGAGCCTGAAATTTCCATCACTAAGCGAGGTGGTTGTTAAGGGAGATTGATTTTACAATCTATTTTTGGGGGGCCACGGTTGTTAAGTGAATCACATGGTTGTTCAAGGAAACTGGCTTCTCTATCCGGCAACAGATTATGGGGTCATTAAAAGATGATGATATTGAGGACTATCTGCATTTAATTAATTCATATCTAAATAAATTGTTGTAAATTGAGGACTACCTAAAACTGATTAATTCATTCCTTAATGAACTATTGCAATTGGAGGACTATCTGCAATGAATTAATCTCTAAATAAACTCTTGTAGATTAAGGACACTCTGCAATGATTAATTAATCCCTAAACCAATTGGTTGAAAACTGAGGACTCTCTCCAATCAATGAATTCATCTCTAAACCGTTGTAAATTGATAACTATCAGCAATCGATTAATTCATTCCTAAACAAACTTGCAATTCGAGGACAATCTGCAATCAATTAATCCTAAACTGTTGAAAATTGAGGACTCCTTCCAATCGATTAATTCTTTCCTAAGTGAATTGTTGCAATTTGTGGACCACCTAAAATCGATCAATTCATCCCTACACGAAATATTGCAATTTGAGGACTATCTGCAATGAATTAATTCATTTCTAAATAAACACTTGTAGATGGAGGACTATCTGCAATGAATTAATTCATCCCTAAGCCAATGTTGAAAATTGAGGACTACCTCCAATTGCTGAATTCATCCCTAAATCATTGCGAGTCGAGGATTATCTGCAATCAATTAATTTATCTCTAAAAAAGCGGTATATTGAGGGTTCCGTAAAATCGATTCATTCACCCTTAAAGGGTTGCAATTCAAGGACAATCTGCAATCAATTCATCCCCAAATAAACGGTTTTATATTGAGAGCTCCAGTGCTGGTATTCAGCCGGTTTGTGCGGTTCGTGCGGTTTGAGTGAACGGTAGCGGAGATCGCCGGTGGGCCCACCCACCTGCCCCGATGTAAAGACGTCCTATTTAGCCATGTTTTTGAGGCTGGGCGGAGGTGCGGAAGGCACTTGCGCGTGTGAAGCAAGCATGTGTGCACATGGTGAACCGGTGATACGAATATGTGAAACCCACCACCGGAGGGCTCCCTAAAGTCGATTCGTTCACCCCTAAAAGGGTTGCAAATTCAAGGACGATCTGCAATCAATGAATTCCTCCCTTAAATAAAACTCTTGTGTATATCGAGGGCTACCTGTAGTAGACTACAGAACCGAAATTCTGCAACCGTCGTAAGTGTGAACTAGTGGCCCAGCATCTGAGTTTTGATTACGCGAACATGGGGATGCTGGAAAGGTTGTAACTGTGAAAAAAATCATCCCTAAGTCACTTTTTTTTAGTGCCGTTGCAACTCTGAAGGTCACTAAATGAACTGTTGTAAGTCGAGGACTAAATGTTGGAAGGATCAGGCCCACAGCTGGGACAGGAAACTCTGATCTTGCATCCACCCTGCGAGGTGGGGACAGAATGTCTGTGGACCCATTTTCTGGAATGCTAAACCAAGATTGAGAAAATACAGCTGGTCTTCAATTTATGACCAAATTCGAGATTGGCATTTCCGTCGCTAAGCAAAGCGGTTGAGGGAGTCGTATGGCACATCTGCTTCCCTGCCTAAGCCCTGGTACGTGATCCTCCCTTCCCGATGTGATTATAGTCCTCGATTTAATGACCACAATGGAGCCTGAAATTTCCATCACTAAGCGAGGTGGTTGTTAAGGGAGATTGATTTTACAATCTATTTTTGGGGGGCCACGGTTGTTAAGTGAATCACATGGTTGTTCAAGGAAACTGGCTTCTCTATCCGGCAACAGATTATGGGGTCATTGATGATGATGATATTGAGGACTATCTGCATTTAATTAATTCATCTCTAAATAAATTGTTGTAAATTGAGGACTACCTAAAACTGATTAATTCATTCCTAAATGAACTATTGCAATTGGAGAACTATCTGCAATGAATTAATCTCTAAATAAACTCTTGTAGATTAAGGACACTCTGCAATGAATTAATTAATCCCTAAGCCAATTGGTTGAAAACTGAGGACTATCTCCAATCAATGAATTCATCTCTAAACCGTTGTAAATTGATAACTATCAGCAATCGATTAATTCATTCCTAAACAAACTTGCAATTCGAGGACAATCTACAATCAATTAATCTCTAAGCTGTTGAAAATTGAGGACTCCTTCCAATCGATTAATTCTTTCCTAAGCGAATTGTTGCAATTTGTGGATCACCTAAAATCGATCCCTACACGAAATATTGCAATTTGAGGACTATCTGCAATGAATTAATTCATCTCTAAATAAACACTTGTAGATTGAGGACTATCTGCAATGAATTAATTCATCCCTAAGCCAATTTGTTGAAAATTGAAGACTACCTCCAATTGCGGAATTCATCCCTAAATCATTGCGAGTCGAGGATTATCTGCAATCAATTAATTCATCTCTAAAAAAGCGGGATATTGAGGGTTCCGTAAAATCGATTCATTCACCCTTAAAGGGTTGCAATTCGAGGACGATCTGCAATCAATTCATCCCCAAATAAACGGTTTTATATTGAGGGCTCCAGTGCTGGTATTCAGCCGGTTTGTGCCGGTTCGTGCCGGTTTGAGTGAACCGGTAGCGGAGATCGCCGGTGGGCCCACCCACCTGCCCCGATGTAAAGACGTCCTATTTAGCCATGTTTTTGAGGCTGGGCGGAGGTGCGGAAGGCACTTGCGCGTGTGAAGCAAGCATGTGTGCACATGGTGAACCGGTGATACGAATATGTGAAACCCACCACCGGAGGGCTCCCTAAAGTCGATTCGTTCACCCCTAAAAGGGTTGCAAATTCAAGGACGATCTGCAATCAATGAATTCCTCCCTTAAATAAAACTCTTGTGTATATCGAGGACTCCCTGCAATCGATTTACGTCACTCACACCCTGTTAAAATGAAGGGTTGCAATTTGAGGACGGCCTCAAAGTCAAAACCCCAATTCAATCCGTTCCCCTAAACAGGAAATCGAGGGAATTTCCCGATGATGATGATGATGGTAGTGGTGGTGATTGATCTGGATTGATGAGGATGAGGATTGATGAGGATTGATGATTGATGAGGATGAGGATTGATGAGGACGATTGATGATTGATGAAGATGATTGAGTGTGATTGATCAGGATGAGGATTGATGGTTGATAATGATGATTGATGAGGAGGATGGAAGATGGATGAAGATGAGGATTGATGATGAGTGATGATTGACGAGGAGGATATGGATGATTGATGGGGATTGATGATGAGGATGAGGATGATGAGGATAACTGATGATTGATGACGATGATGATGATTGAGGATGAGGATTGATGAGGATGAGGATGATTGATGAGGATGAGGATGATGAGGATAACTGATGATTGATGATTGATGACAATGATTGAGGATGATTGATGAGGATTGATGATTGATAATGATGATTGATGAGGATGATTGAAGATTGATGATGAGGATTGATGATGATGAGGACTGACTCAAGATGAGGATGATTGATGATGATTGATTGATGATGATTGATGATTGATCAGGATTGATCAGGATGATGATGAGGAGGATTGATGAGGATTGATTATTGAGGATGAGGATGAGGATTGATGGTTGATAATGAGGATTGATGAGGAGGATGGAAGATGGATGAAGATGAGGATTGATCAGGATTGATCAGGATGAGGATTGATCAGGATTGATGATTGATGAGGAGGATAAGGATGATTGATGAGGACTGATGAGGATGATGAGGATCGATCAGGATTGATCAAGATGAGGATTGAGGATTGAGGATTGATGATGACGATGATTGAGGATGATTGATGAGGATGAGGATTGATGATTCATGATGATTGATGAGGATGATGAGGATGAATGAAGATTGATGAAGATGAGGATTGATGAGGAGGATGATTGATGAGGATGAGGATTGATAATTGATGAGGATGATTGATGAGGATGATGAGGATGATTGAAGATTGATGAAGATGAGGATTGATGAGGAGGAGGATTGATCAGGATGAGGATTGATGATTGATGAGGATGATTGATGAGGATGATGAGGATGATTGAAGATTGATGAAGATGAGGATTGATGAGGATGATTGATCAGGATAAGGATTGATGATTGACGATGATTGATGATGAGGAGGATAAGGAAGATTGACGAGGAGGATTGATGAGGAGGAGGAGAAGGATTGATCAGGATTGATCAGGATGAGGATTGATTATTTATTATTTATTAATTAATTGAGGATGAGGAGGAGGATTGATGATGATTGATCAGGATGGGGATTGAGGATTGAGGATGATGAGGAAGAGGAGGATTGATGAGGAGGAAGATTGATGAGGATGATGAGGATAATCGAGGAAGAGGAGGATTGACGATTGACGATGAGGAGGAGGAGGAAGAGGAGGAGAAGGATGGACTCTGGCCCGGAAACTCCTTGGACTGCATTTCCCGGCTTGCCTAAAACAATTGCACCTGCCGAGGACTTGGCTCCTCCTCGCCCGCCTCCGCTTCGGTGTGCGCGCAAGCTGGGGACCGCGGGAGCGCGCACACACTCTCTCTCTCTGTGTATGTGTGTGTGCGCGCGTGTGTGTGCAAGAAGGGAGGGAGGGAGGGAGGCGCGAGGGAAGGGAAGGGAGGGAGGGAGGGAAGGAGGGAGGGAGAGAGAGGCGGAGGGCTGAATTGATTATTCCATTGTGTTGGAAGGCAGCCGCCAGGTCCGCGGAGCGAGGGAACGAGGCAGGCTGGGAGGCGGACGAGTGTAAATCAATGGGGAAGCCCCGGCGCGGCGAACCCCATCGATTTTTGCCTGCCTGAAGCCGAAGCGAGCCAAGGAAGCGGCGGCGGCGGCGGCGGCGGCGGGGAGGAAAAGGAGGAGGCGGAGGAGGAGGAGGAGGAGGAGAAAAAGAAAGAAAGAAAGAAAGAAAGAAAGAAAGAAAGAAAGAAAGAAAGAAAGAAAGAAAGAAAGAAAGAAAGAAAGAGAAGGAAGCCAAGCCCGCCCCCACCAGCCCCGAGCTGCGCTTGACGAGTCGAGCATCTCTTGCGCCCCCTCCTCCTCTCCCCCCCAAAAAAAGCCCACCGCCCACCCCGGCGGCCAGGAACGTCAGCGGCGCCTGCTGGTCCCCGCTCTCTTCCAGCGGAGGTGTAAGTGGCATCGATTTCCTATCCTTCCCAGCCCTGCCAGCCGAGCCCAGCCGAGCCAGCTAGAGCGCAAGAGAAAGAGGAGGAGGAGGAGGAGGAGGAGGAGGGATAGAGGGAAGGAAGAGGAGGAGGAGGAGGAGGAGGAGGAGAGCGGGATGGGCAGAGCGAGAGCAAGCCAGGAAGAGGAAGGGAGGCATAGCAATAGGAACCCGGAGGGCCAGAGCTGCGCAGACCCTTTGCCTTGCTTGGCTGTGCCCACTAACTACCAGCCTAGCCGGGCAGCCCCCGGGGGTCGTTCTTGGGGAGGGGAAAAAAAGGAGAATGCGGATAGAAGGGGGAGAGAAGGGGAAAAAAAAAGAAGGAAGAAGGAAGGAGAGGAGGAGCGTGGAAGGGAAGGAAGAGGGAAGGCAGGTGGAGAAAGGGGGCCAGCTAAGGGGAGAAATAAATGAATGCGGAAAAGGGGGCGGCGGAGAGGGAGCGGGGTGGGGGAGAGAGAGAGGTGGGCAGGCGAGGATGGATGGATGGTTGGAAGGAAGGAAGGAAGGAGGAAGGAGGAAGGCAGGGACAAGCAGGAAGGAAGAAGGGTGGAAGGAGGAAGAAAAGGAAGGGAGAAGGGAGGAAGGAAGGAGAGAGGAAGGAAGGAGAAAGAGGGAGACAAACCGAAGAATGAAAGGAGGAGGAGGAGGGGAGGGAGGAGGAGGAGGTCAAAAGAGGGAGGAAGGAGGGGGAGGAAGGAAGGAGGTTAAAAAAAGAGGGAGAGAAACAGAAGAATAAAAGGAAGGAAGGAAGGAAGGAAGGAAGGAAGGAAGGAAGGAAAGAGCTGCGAGCTGCTGCTGCTGCTGCTGCTGCTGGGGGCGTGAATTCCTGCCGGGGAGAAAGACCCTAGCGGGGGCGGGGGCACCTGGTGGGGGGAGAAGCCTTGGCGGATGGGGACTCTAACGCAGAGAAGGGAACAAGGATGTGACAGCCAGGAGGGGAGGGAAGAGGGGAAGCGGGGCGAAGACTTTGCCCAGGTTGTGGGGGGCGGTGGGGGGGGGAGGGAAAGAGAGGCGAAGCTTCCCTGATCCTCCCCCTTCTTTCTCCAGACTCCCAAGTCGAGAGTCTTGAGGAGGCTGGAGGAGCGATGAAGAGGGGGTGTGTGTTTGTGTCCCCAAAATTGGTGTCTCCCTCTGTGTTAAAGACTACGGGGTACGGAGTAGAAGGCCCCCCCTCCCCGCTCCATTTCTCCCTATATCCGGGGAAAGGTGGCAAGCCCTGCCCCACATACAGGAACAGGTGGGGGGGCCTCCTGCTCCCCTTCCCCGCTTTTAGAAGTGGCCTTTGAAGGATTAAAAATCCCCCCCCCATTTCCAATTCCAGCCCCAGGTCTTCATGCCCCCTGCTCCCCCCCCCCAGCAGAGAACCCCAGCTCAGCATCACTGATCCGGCTCCTGGCATTGATTGACCCCCACCCCCAAGCCAGCCACCCTCCAATTTCTGTCTGCTCCTGCTTTCCTTGTCCTCTTACCAGCCTCTCTGGGCGATGTTGGCCCACTGGGTGCTCCAAATCTCCATTCCCTCCAACTCAGTCCTGCCTTCATCCCCCCCTTGATGGCAGACGAGACAGGATGATGGAAGGACTAAGAAAGACCCCTTGGTTGGAGGTGTGGACAGCAGGAGAGGCTTCGGGGGGGGGGGTGTATATGTGGTGTGTAGCAGCTCATATTTTCCTCTCGGTGACAGAATGCCGACACCGGGCTCCCTTAGCAACTCGTTTAATTGATTTTACAATCTTTCTTCCTCCCCTCCTTCCTTTCCTCTCTTCGCTCGCTCGCTCACTCCCCTTTTCCTCATCCCTCGCCAAGTTCACCTGGCGAACTGTCAGTGGGGAGGGTGGGAAATGGCAGAAGGGGGAAACCCCAGCAAAAGTGAGCCGACAGGTTTGTGTGTGTGTGTGTGTGTGTGTGTGTGTGTGTTTGGCTTGGCAGCTTTCGAACTCGGAATCCTGACCTCTCCGCAGGGAGCGAGGTTGGGATACATTTGGCTTTCTCGTCTCTTTTGTTTTGCGGGGTATTTTGGAGACTGACCCGGTCAGTCGGTCGGTCAGACTTAAAATCTGGACCGTCGGCGCCTCTCCTTCAAAATAGCCCTGCAAACCGAAGGGCGGAATTGGCACTCTGCACATGCTCGGGGAGACGGTTGACTTTGCTGGTTGTGGTCTTGTTTTTCTTATATTTACCCTGGGCAGCGTAATCGGCAGTTTGTAAGGCCCGTTGTGTGGAACATACTGCATTTCCCACAAAGATCTTTTGCCGCCAGCAAGTGGTTTTTCCTGGATTTTGGAGGTCTGGTGAGCAGGGTTGGGGGAAGGCCCCAAAAAATCTGTATGCGTGTGTAAAATTGTAACCTTTAGGGTTAGCTAGGGATAAAAAATCGAGAAAGGTGTTAAAAGCTGCTTTGCAATGTGTATTTTTCCCAAAGCAAACTTCGCAAAAGGCTAACAATAACAACCACACACACACAAATAATAATAATAATAATAATAATAATAATAATAATAATAATAATAATAATAATAATAATAATAATAATAATAATAATAATAATAATAAAATTGGTGTGGAGGTTGGCCAGATTCCTGCCGAGTTAGGAAATCTGATTTCTGCCGATTCTCCAAATTTTGCAAGGGGAAAAAAAACCCAAAATAAAAAAACCCAAAACCCAGATTTTGAGCATTGCAGATTTCCTGAATTAATGCTGGTTACTTGGAGTGTGTGTGTGTTTTTGTGAGTCAAATGAAGTGACCGAAATAAATTTCTCCCCGGTGGGTTGGTTAAACAGCTCTTCTCCGCCCGACTGGATCCCCTCGGCCTGAGAAAAAAACCTCGATCCTTTTGTCTTCGATCAGCCGGGCCTTCGTTGTTGTCTTCCCCCGCTAGGTTAAAGGTGCCGATTCTCGTAAAATAAATAAATAAATAAATAAGGCCCCAGTGAAAAAAATTTGTCTTTAAAATCTGCTTTCTTTTCGCAACCGGGCCCCGTTTTCTTAGAAGGGAAAGGTAAGCTGAGGTCAAGAGGGTTCCACATGCCATTATAGCCGCCATACAAAGTGATCGAGACAATGCGTTGCGCTTTGCACAAAAGGGGGATGAGTTGGCCATGTCACAATTGTGGGAAATAATCGCCAATTTCCTTCGAAAAGCTGGGCGAGGGAGACATTGTCCGAAGGGCGAAAGTGTCTGAAGTGAGGCCCAGTTGCAAAATCTCTCGTCCGATTTGTCCTTTTTTGGAGGGGTGCAACGGTCTTGGCGTTTTTTTTGAGGGTCTCAAAACCGAATGTTCTGCGGTTTGCTGGAAGGGATTGCTCGGTTTATATTTGGGTTTTTCTCACCTTGTCAGCCCGTTTGCAAAAAATCAACCTGCGATCCGAAACCCGCCCTTCCTCTCGTTCACACGCCTGCGAACGAAATGGTCCAACCGTCCTGAGCTGGCACACGCAGCCGCTACAAATGCCGATTATTGAACGGCGGGGACGAGCGGCGTAGCTTCCTCCCCCACATCTCCCAAAGTCACCAAATTGGTAAAAATAATTTAAAAAGATCTTTATACGCATCGTGCAATACCGCTAGAAGAGAATATGTGGGGTAGCTCGGGGTTGAACTGCGGGGTGCTCGGTCGTCTCTGAGCTTTTGGTGGCTTTCTCGCGAGACGTTTCAGGGCCCAACTAGGTAACATCATCAGTGCTAGTGAGGGAGTTGCGGTTTGGGAAGAAGGGGAGGAGGAGGGGGAGGGGGAGAAGTACTGTAGGTTCTTAAGGCCCTCTGAGGTTGCTGGTTTTCTCGCGAGACGTTTCCGGACCCAACTATGTAACGACATAGTTCTGAATAGCATCAGTGCTATTAAGGGAGTGGGATTTATGGAGAGGAGGAGGAGGAGGAGAAGGAGGAGGAAGAGGAGAAGGAGGAAGATGTGGGGACTCTTTGAGCATGATGGTTTTCTCGCAGACGTTTCGTGATCCAACTAGGTAACAACATCAGTGCAAGTAAGGGAGTGGGGTTTATGGAGGAGGAGGAGGAGGAGGAGGAGGAGGAAGAGGAGAAGGAGGAAGATGTGGGGACTCTTTGAGCATGATGGTTTTCTCGCGAGACGTTTCCGGACCCAACTATGTAACGACATCAGTGCTAGTGAGGGAGTTGCGGTTTGGGAAGAAGGGAGGAGGAGGAGGCGGAGGAATAATGTGGGGTCCTTGGTGCTCTCTGAGCTCGCAGACATTTCATCACCAAACTAGGTAACATCATCAGTGTTTGAAGGGAAGGAGGAGGAGGAGAGGGAAAAGTACTTGTAGGTTCTTAATGCACTCTGAGCTTCTAGACGTTTCAGGACCCAATGAAGTAACATCATCAGTGCTTGAAGGGAATGGGATTTATGGAGAGGAGGAGGAGGAGTGCAAAGCTCACTTAGCGACCGTCTCGCTTGGCCACAGAAATGTGGGGCCCAATGGCGATCGTAAGTTGAGGACTTTCGTAAACCTCAGGAGGAAACAGCATGCAAGTAAAGAATAAAGCATTTAAAAAAAAAAGTGGGGGGAAAGTTGCAATATGGTAGAAAAAAAGTCATAACAAAGGGAGTCCTCGATTTATGACCGTATGTTTAGTGACCGACCAAAGTTACGGCACTGGAAAAAAGGGATTTGCCGCCGGTCCTCACACTTACATCGGTTTGCGGCATCTTGGGGGGGGGGTTGTCACGGGATCGCCATTCGTGACCCTTCCCAGCTGGCTTCCGACAGGCAGAGTCAACGGAGGAAGCGGGATTCGCTTAACGATGGCCTGCTTCTCTTAACGATGGCAGAGATTCGCTTAAGTGGGGTTAAAAAAAAGTCGTATCCAATCAGACGTGACTCACTTAACAACCAACGTGTTTAACAATGGGGATTCTGATCCTAATTATGGTCGTAAGTCGAGGACTACACACGTGAGTGTGTGTATGTGTGTGTGTGTATGTGTGTGTGTGTGTGTGTGTGTGTGTGTATGTATATATTTTTGCGGGTGTTTGTATGTAGGTCTTTGGTTATTCGGGTTTTCTCCCACATAAAATTGGAAGTGTCTTGGCGCCGTTTCAGACGAAGTCTCATTCGTCATCTTCAGGCTTCAGCTTCATGCTTCTAGAAGTAATGTGTGATCGCAGCTGTTTCTTCCTTTAACTAGCAATTAAACATATATATATGTGCCTGTGTGTGTGTGTGTATGTATGTATGTATGTATGTTGTATGTATGTATCAGAGGTGGGATTAGCAACTGGTTCTCCAAGCACCAGAAATGTGAGTGCACGCCATCCATACATGTGTGTGGCATCACAAAACATGGCAATTTGCATGCATGTGCCGTCTGTACATACATGCGGCATCACAAAACATGGCAATTTGCATGCATGCGCCATCCGTACATACGTGCGGCGTCACAAAACATGGCAATTTGCATGCATGCACCATTGATACATGCATGTGGCATCACAAAACATGGCAATTTGCGCACAAGCGCCATCTGCAGATGTGTGCGGTGTCAAAAACACAGCGATATAGGACAGGATTGCGCCTGGAAGGTTGGGCTGCCACTACAGGTTTGCCCGAACAGGGCAAAACCGGTGAATACCACCTTTGGTATGTATGTATGTATGTATATAAAAATAAAATTAATGTACAGTATAAAAAAACCTAAATTTCCAGTGAAAGAGCTGAGCACATACGTGTTTAAGTATCGTGTTTAAGGACAGGCATAATTCTGGGCCAAAAAGAACACCTGGGCATTTCTTGTGTGTCATTATCAGACATACCTACAGACAGTCCTTGGTTTACGACCACAATGTAACTCAACGTTTCTGTTGCTAAGTGAGACCATTTGTGAAGTAGAGTTTTCCCTCTACTTCGCCCCCTCGCTTGCCGGAGTTGTTAAAGTGAACCAAGAGAGCGACTGGGTTGTTAAGTGAGTCCGGCCGTCTCCCTTGACTTGGCTCGGCACAAAAGCTGTTCGTCATAGGTATGAATCAGTCGCAAAAGCATCCAAATGTCGATCACGTGACCACAGGGCTGCGTCAACGGCCGTTAAGTGTGGAAAACCGTTGTAAGTCCCTTCCCTCTCCCCCCCTCCCGTGCCCTTGTAACTTTGAACGGTCGCTAAACGAACTGTTGTTACGTCGAGAACAACCTGTATTGTATACACAACGCAATAACGGTGCCGAGTCTGGATTTGCTGACTTGCAACCGTGTGTGTTAACCTGTTGTGACGCACAACAATTCTAGTTACACTGAAGTTGTAACTTTCCTCCTCAGTTCTGGGGCGGTCAGAAACTTTTGCTAATATTCTCCTTTTTTTAAAAAAAAAAAATAGCCCTGCAAATAGTTCGACATCCATAAAGGCAGTAACGCCACATAGTTTACATTCCGCATAAGGAACCTTAAGTCGCTAGTCCTCGTGGAGGCAGAGTCGCATTTTTCCCTGTAGGCCTTGCAAAATTCAGAAGTTAGAAAGCTGAAGGGTCAGATTCCAGCTTTTTCCCTCTTTGTGTGTTTGTGTGTATGTATGTATATATATATATATATATATATATATATATATATATATATATATATATATATATATATATATATATATATATATATATATATATATATATATATGTAGGTCTTTGGTTGTTCGGGTTTTCTCCACATAAAATTGGAAGTGTCTTGGCGGCGTTTGACGAAGTCTCATTCGTCATCTTCAGGCTTCAGCTTCGTGCTTCTTGCTCCCAGAAGCACGAAGCTGAAGCCTGAAGATGACGAATGAGACTTCGTCGAAACGTCGCCAAGACACTTCCAATTTTACACGGGAGAAAACCCGAACAACCAAAGACCTACATACAAACACCCGTGAAAACCATGCATGGCCAAACACATAAATTTGCATTTTGACGGAGCCTGGAATCAACGCCTCGTTTTAATGTGATTTTATTGGACACCGTTTAAGGGATTTAAAAACGAATTTTCGGCCTTTTCTTGGGGATTTGGATTAAAAAAAAATAAATTAAAAAAAGCAACGTATCACCTTATCGATCAGTTTGAACCTGACTGGAAATAATTGCATTTGCTAATCAGCAAGGAGCGCTGAATTTTCCCAGAATTCCCTAAGCGCCGCAGCAAAGAATTCTCGGATTTTTTTTTTTCCTCCATCTCTAACCGAGGAAGAATCCCTTCTTAAAATCACTGATTCTCAAAAAAAAAAAAGGAAGAATAAAGATAGAACAACAGAGTTGGAAGGGACCTTGGAGATCTTCTAGTCCAACCCCTGCTTAGGCAGGAGACCCTACATCACTTCAGATAAATGGTTATCCAGCAATAAAAGAATTAATCCAAGAGAATTAATTTAGCTTCGGACTCTTGGCAATTGTCTCAATCGACCATCCCTTTTGAGAGGGGGTGGTGGTGTTTTAGATATATAGATTTTCCCAGAATTCCCTCACAGGCGTAGCTTTTTAGTCAGAATTCTGGGACTCGGCCTACACATTGCTGCCCCTGGGGAATTCTGGGAATTGAAGTCCAGGGCATCTTAAAGCTACCAAAACTGGTTTATTAAGGAACGACATTTTTTTTTTGTGCATGTGTCTCATCACAACTCGTATTACAATTAGGAAATTTTTTTTTTAACGGCTTGCTTAAACATTTTTAGCCTCCCTTTTTGCGCCTCAGGTAAGCTAGTCCTCAACTTAACGACCGCCGTCGACGTTTCCGTTGCTGAGCAAGGCAGCCGTAAAACGAGTCGGGTCCCGTTTTCTGACTTTTTTTGTGGGGAGGGCAGTTGTAAAGCGAATCCCTGCGGCCGTTAAGCGAACCACGCCGTCGTTAAGCACATCCGGCTTTCCCCCCACCCTAATTGATTTTGCTTGTCGGTAGCCGATGGGGGAAGTTTGCAAGCGGTGATACGACAACCGTCGTAAGTACATGCCAGTTGCCAAACCTCTTAAATTTGGATCGCGGGGACGGATCGTTGGGATGGTGCAAGAGTGGTTCAGTCTGATAAACGGATCCCAGTCACTTTTTGGAATGCCGTTGTAACTTTGAACGGTCACTAAGCGAACGGTTGTAAGTCGAAGACTAATTTGTTCTCAACGTTAACATTCCCAAATGAACAAATTATGAGAGCGGACAAATATTTGTCTGAAATGGCGTAGAGTTTCCTGCTTGAGCGGGGTGGGGTGGGGGTTGGACTAGACGACCTCCGAGGTCCCTTCCAACGCTGCGATTCTGTTGTTTGACTTGTGCATGTGTCTCATCACAACTCGTATTACAATTAGGAAATTTTTTTTTTAACGGCTTGCTTAAACATTTTTAGCCTCCCTTTTTGCGCCTCAGGTAAGCTAGTCCTCAACTTAACGACCGCCGTCGACGTTTCCGTTGCTGAGCAAGGCAGCCGTAAAACGAGTCGGGTCCCGTTTTCTGACTTTTTTTGTGGGGAGGGCAGTTGTAAAGCGAATCCCTGCGGCCGTTAAGCGAACCACGCCGTCGTTAAGCACATCCGGCTTTCCCCCCACCCTAATTGATTTTGCTTGTCGGTAGCCGATGGGGGAAGTTTGCAAGCGGTGATACGACAACCGTCGTAAGTACATGCCAGTTGCCAAACCTCTTAAATTTGGATCGCGGGGACGGATCGTTGGGATGGTGCAAGAGTGGTTCAGTCTGATAAATGGATCCCAGTCACTTTTTGGAATGCCGTTGTAACTTTGAACGGTCACTAAGCGAACGGTTGTAAGTCGAAGACTAATTTGTTCTCAACGTTAACATTCCCAAATGAACAAATTATGAGAGCGGACAAACATTTGTCTGAAATGGCGTAGAGTTTCCTGCTTGAGCGGGGTGGGGTGGGGGTTGGACTAGACGACCTTCGAGGTCCCTTCCAACGCTGCGATTCTGTTGTTTGACTTGTGTGTTGTCTCCTTTTGTCGAAATCTCCCTCCGACCCAGTGCGGTTTGTTGAGGACTAGCAACGTGGTCAGGCCAAACATTCTCACTTAATGCGCTTTTTGTCTTCGAGGTAGCCCCCCCCGAACAGAGCAACAAGACTGGGTGTAAAAAAAAAATACACAGGCAAAGATTTATTTATTTATTTTTCTATTTGTTTATTTTGCATTTTTTTATTCTATTTTTTTTTTATTTTATTCTATTCTTCCCCAGTTTTCTCCAGCTGGTTCTTCATTTTGCGCGGAGACAACAACACTGAGCAAGAAATAAAACAATTTGAGCCCACAAATCCTTTTTATTTTATTTTCAAACAGGGCCCAGTCCGCCCCATATATATATATATCAATCATCTGGAGAACCTCGCTGGAAAAGCTTAAATGTTTGCTTCCTTTTTTCTCTCTCTCTCTCTCTCTCTCTCTCTCTCTCTCTCGCTTTCTCTCTCGCTTTCTCTCTCTCTCTCTTTTTACGCTCTCTACAATGAATGCAATATCCCAGCCTGCCATCTTTGATGGTTTTTGTTTTTTTTGCAATTGGCTTTAAATTGTAATGCCCTTGGAGAGGACATAACCTCATATCGCAACGTGGCACGCATGCGCCAGTCAGCCAGCCAGCCATGCACACGGGCGCCTACACAATCCTCACCCATTTGAGGTTCTCCCCCCCACACTAAAGATTGAGCAAAACTCACCTTTTTTCCACCTTACTAAAATAAATAAATAAATCTGATATATAGGAAGTTCAGTTCCAGGTCTTAAAGGGACAGACCCATATAGATAGATAAAGAGAGAGAGAGAGAGAGAGAGAGATAGGTAGATAGGTAGGTGATGGAATAGATAGATGGAGAGAAGATAGATAGATAGATAGATAGATAGATAGATAGATAGATAGATAGATAGATAGATGGTGGAGGGGACAGATGGAGAGAGAGTAGATAGATAGATACTGTAGATAGATAGATAAATAGAGAGAGAGAGAGAGATAGAGAGATAGGTAGATAGGTAGGTGATGGAATAGATAGATGGAGAGAAGATAGATAGATAGATAGATAGATAGATAGATAGATAGATAGATAGATAGATAGATAGATAGATAGATAGATGGTGGAGGGGATAGATGGAGAGAGAGTAGATAGATACTGTAGATAGATAGATAGATAGATAGATAGATAGATAGATAGATAGATAGATAGATAGATAGATAGATAGATAGATATAAATTATATCTAAAGAGGGGGGAATAGATAGATGATAGATTAATAGATACAGATTAGATAGATGACATGATAGAGATAGATTAGATGGGTAGTTGGAGAGTGGGGGGTAAAGATAGATAGATAGATAGATAGATAGATAGATAGATAGATAGATAGATAGATAGATAGATAGATAGATAGATGAGGGAGGGAATAGATGGAGAAGATAGATAGATAGATAGATAGATAGATAGATAGATAGATAGATAGATAGATAGATAGATAGATAGATAGATAGATAGATAGATGGTGGAGGGGATAGATGGAGAGAGAGTAGATAGATACTGTAGATAGATAGATAGATAGATAGATAGATAGATAGATAGATAGATAGATAGATAGATAGATAGATAGATAGATAGATAGATAGATAGATAGATTATATCTAGAGAGGGGGGAATAGATAGATGATAGATTAATAGATACAGATTAGATAGATGACATGATAGAGATAGATTAGATGGGTAGTTGGAGAGTGGGGGGTAAAGATAGATAGATAGATAGATAGATAGATAGATAGATAGATAGATAGATAGATAGATAGATAGATAGATAGATAGATGAGGGAGGGAATAGATGGAGAGAGAAGATAGATGATAGATAGATATAGAATATATCTACAGAGAAGGGGGAATAGATAGATGATAGATTGATAGATGTAGATAAATTAGATAGATGATAGATAATAGAGATACATAGATTAGATGGATAGATGGTGAAGAGAGGGGAGGGATAGATAGATAGATAGATAGATAGATAGATAGATAGATAGATAGATAGATAGATAGATAGATAGATGGATGATAGACGGACAGAGACAGATATATATATCTAGAGAGGGGGGAATAGATAGATGATAGATAGATAGATATTATATCTAGAGGGGGGAATAGATAAATGATAGATATAGATAGATAGATGATAGAGGTAGATTAGATTAATAGAATGGTGGAGAAAGAGAGAGAGAGAGAGAGAGAGACGTGAGAGAGATACATAGATAATTTTTTAAAGTGCAAATGACAGACTTCCAGAACATGGGGGGGTGTTTGGTTTCTTTTCTTTTTTGCCCGCCTGCCCCCCCGCCTTTCTCCCCCCCCCACACCCTGCAAGGCAACAAGGGATCTAGGCTGGGGTTTTGTGTTTTTTTGCAGGGAAGGTGGTGATGGGGGGTGGGAGTGGGAGGGAGAGCCAAGCCCACCTATCCCCCAAAGTACCTTTGGGAAAAAGACCCCCTCCTCCTCCTCCTCCTCCCCCCCCCCCCGCCCCTTACAACCTCTCTCCAAAGCTATCGGCTGGAGGGAGGCTGCCCCAGGCGAGACATCTCTCCTCCCCCTCCCCATTGTATGCAAATAGCATGCAAATGAATGGAACCTTCAAAAAGAAAAGGAAAGGAAAGGAAAAAAAACGCAGGGCTGGGATTAAACAAAAGCGAAAGTGGCGGCGGGGGGGGGGGAAGAGAGAGAGAGAGAAAGAGGCGAGGGGCGCGCGACTACCTCGCGTCTCTATCTTTTGCAAGCAAGAGCCCAGCCTGGCTTTGCAAAGCATCTAACCCCCCCCTTCCCCCCCACCTGCTCCTTTGGGGAGGGGGGGATAGGGAATGCAATATTGGGGAGGGGGAGGTGTCAGCCTACTCCACCCCACACCCCAAATCTTGCAGGGCAGCCCCCCCCACCTCTCCCCTTAAGACAAAAGGGGAGGGGGTGCAGCCTCCCCGAAGCCTTCCTTGAACGCTGGTGGGTCGTTTTGTGGGTGTGCGCGTGCAAATATTGGGGAGGGGGCTTGCGTGTGTGTGGGGGGGGGGAGCGAGAGGCCTGCGGATCGGGGATTTGGAAGGGGTGTGTGTGTGCGAGTCCCATTTGGGTGTGTGTGAGTCCCATTGGAGGGAGGGAAGAGGATACAATATTGGGGAGGGGGCTATGTCAGGCGAGGCTCTCTCGCAGGCCTCCCCTCCGCGTCCTACCAATTTTGCAGGGCAGCCCCCTCCCCACCATAGAACAAAAGGAGGAGGGGGTGCAGCAGCTTTTTTGCGGGTGCGTGCAAATATCGGGCTGGGGGGGAGAGGGCTGGGGATCGGGGGCTCGGAAAGGGGGGGGCGGGTGTGTGTGTGTGTGTGTGTCCCATTGCATGGAGGGGAGGGGGAGCAGCAGCCCGGCCTGGTCCCTCCCTCCCTCCCCTCCCCTCCCAACCCACCCCCCACCCCCGCTGCGCAGAGTAATTTAAAGCGGCGCCTGTCACCGCGCTCCGCGTTTTATTGACTCGCGCTGCCTCCCTGTCACCCCGCGACATTAATCTCCCCGTTAATCGCCCTGCCGGAGACCCCCCCTCTTATTTCTCTCTCTCTCTCTCTGTCTCCCTCCCCTGCTGCAGCCCCCGCCCCGTCCTGCCGGCACGCCACATGGGCTCGCTTTGCCCCTTCCCCAAATAAAGTCGCTTCTTTCTTTCTTTTTCCTTCTTTCTCTCTCCCTTCTTTTTCTTTCTCCCTCTCTCTCCTTCCTTTCTTTCTCCCCCCTCTCTCTCCTTCATTCTTTTTCTCTCCCTTTTTCTTTCTCCCTCTCTTCCTTCTTTCTTTCTCCCTTTTTCTGCCTCTATTCTTCTTTCTGCCTTTTTCTTTCTCCTTCTCTCCTTCATTCTTTCTTTCTCTCCCGTTTTCTTTCTTCTCTCTCTCCTTCCTTCTCTCTCTCTCTCTCTCTCCTCTCTTCCTTCTTTCTCTCTCCTTTTTCTCTCCTCTCTTTTATTCTTTCTCTCTCCTTTTCTTTCTCCTCTCTCCTTCCCTCTCTTTCTCTCCTTTTCTTTCTGCCTCTCCTTTTTCTCTCTCCTTTTCTTTCTCCTCTCTCCTTCCTTCTTTCTATCTTCCTTTTCTTTCTGCCTCTCTTCCTTCTTTCTCTCTCCTTTTCTTTCTCCTCTCTCCTTCTTTTCTTCTTTCTCCCTTTTTCTGCCTCTATTCTTCTTTCTGCCTTTTTCTTTCTCCTTCTCTCCTTCATTCTTTCTTTCTCTCCTTTTTCTCTCTCTCCTCTCTCCTTCCTTCTCTCCTTTTCTCTTTCTGCCTCTCTTCCTTCTTTCTCTCTCCTTTTTCTCTCTCCTCTCTTTTATTCTTTCTCTCTCTCCTTTTCTTTCTCTCTCTCCTTCCCTCTCTTTCTCTCCTTTTCTTTCTGCCTCTCCTTTTCTCTCTCCTTTTCTTTCTCCTCTCTCCTTCCTTCTTTCTATCTTCCTTTTCTTTCTGCCTCTCTTCCTTCTTTCTCTCTCCTTTTCTTTCTCCCTCTCTCCTTCCTTCTTTCTTTCTCATCTTTTTCTTTCTTTCCCTCTCTCCTTTCTTTCTTTCTCTCCTTCCTTCTCTCTCCCTTCTTTTTCTTTCTCCCTCTCTCTCCTTCCTCCTTCCTGTCTTTCTTTCTCTCCATCTTTCACTCTCTCTAATCTTTTTCTTTCTCCCTCCCTCCTTCCTTCCTTTTTCTTTCTTCTTTCCCTCTTTTGTTGCAACGGCCAGCCCCGGACCTCGCCCTTCCCCTTCTCTCGGTCATCTCCCCGCGCTTTGTCCTTCCTCTCCCCCCCCGCCCCACCTCATCCTCCTTCGCCCGGGAATACGCGCTTCCCCACACATATCGGTGGGGTTTGTACCAATGCGTGCTCGGTACCCCCTTCCGATTGTGTCTGCTGTGGTTGTGCATGTGTGTAATAGTGTCTGTAAGGTGCTATATATGCACGCATAATGCACGCGTGCATATATAACACGCCTTCAGTACACCCATGCATATATATATATATATATATATAGCTTGTGTATGTGTATACACACACTGCGTGTATACTGTGCCTACCGAGCCTGGCACGGTATACGTGTATAGCATGCATATATAGCGCGCAAAGCGTGCGCACGTGCACGCATACCTAGTGTACGCGTGCATACAGAACACGCCTTCAGGACACGCATGCATACGTCCTTCATAGGGTGCAGGCGTGCACGTATGGATGGATGGACGGATGCATTGCGGGCCTAACGTCCCAGGCACGGATAAGCTGCCCGAACAATGCACGCGTGTTTGCCGCATCCGGCGGCGCGCCAGGGGCTGCCAAGCGTGCGCAAGGTTGCACGCGCGCATGTACAGAGCGCCTCGGTCGCCTGCACGTGAAAGGTGACCCTCGCCTCTGCTCTGACGTTTCGTGCACGCCCGTCTAAATAAGGCACTTACGAATTCGTCACTTAGTTTCGCGTGTCATTTCCCCTCCCCCCACAAACACCTTTCCCTTTGCACGTGGCTCTTCCACGCGCGCGGGGGTGGGGTTAAGATCCAGAAACACGCGTACACACACACATAGACACACGTGTCTGTCTTCTTATTCCTTTCCTTCCTCGCTAGCTTCCTCTCCTTTTTTCTCTCTTCATCCTTTTTTTCTCTCCATCCTCCTTTTCTCTCATCCTTCTTTTCTTTCTCTCCATCCTCTTTTTCTCTTTCCATCCTTTTTTCTCTCCATCCTTTTTCTTTCTCCATCCTCCTTTTTGTTCTCTCTCCATCCTTCTTTTCTTTCTCTCCATCCTCCTTTTCTCTCGTCATCTTTTTTCTCCATCCTCCTTTCTCTCTCATCCTTCTTTCTCTCCATCCTCCTTTTCTCTTTCCATCCTTTTCTTCTCTCCATCCTTTCTCTTTCTCCATCCTCCTTTTTGTTCTCTCTCCATCCTTCTTTTCTTTCTCTCCATCCTCCTTTTCTCTCATCTTTTTTCTCTCCATCCTCCTTTTCTCTCTCATCCTTCTTTTCTTTCTCTCCATCCTCCTTCTCCTCTCTTTCCATCCTTTTCTCTCTCTCTCTCCATCCTCCACTCGCCCTCCCCGCCTCCGTCTCCTCCCCGCACCCCCTCCCCCTCCCGCGCCCCCCCAACCTTTGTATGCCTGCAATAAATATGCAGCAGCCCTCTAATTACGCCCCCCCCGCCTCTTTTTCTCCTTAATGAGACAATTTGCATCGACTAACCACCCTGCAGAAGGGCGGGGGAGGGGAAGAAGCCAGCATTGGGGGGGGGGAGAAAAAGGGGGAGGGGGCGAGGAAAAAGGAAGAGAGGGAGCCCAATTTGCTGTCTTCCTCCCCCCCTCCCCAAGTTCTTCTTCCACCAAGTGGAGGAATGAACTGAAAAAAGGGATGGTGGGCTTCAGATCTATCTATCTATCTGAATATATATATTTATTTTATATATATAAAATAAATCTATTTTTAAAAGCTGTGATACAAAAAAAAGGGAGAGATTTGCAGGAGTGGACGAGACTGGTTTAAGGAAAAGCGGGGGGGGGGCTCTTTGCAGTAGATCTGAATTGGGACCCCCCCCCGCCTCAGATTGCATTAAGGACACACACCCCTCCTCCCAGCGGGCTGAGGCTGCTGGGTGGTGTAGTCCGCAGGCATGTTGATGGATCTGCGGACCTCTGTTAAAAAATGAGTTGAGGTCCTCCCACAGATAATGCAGGTGTCCTTAAATCTTCCCCTCTTTCGTTCTCCGATTTGGGGGGGGGAGGTCAGAAAATAGCCATGTCCGAAAACATTATTATTATTTTTTTAAAGCATCGGGCGCGAAATCGAGCCGATTTTAAACAAGCATAGGACAAAATCCAATCGCTGGTCCTTTGGTTTAGCTGAGCTACTAAACCATCATTTAGAATAAACCAGCTTTGAGATGTGTTGGTTGATGCTGGATATTTATTTAGCGTCACCTTTTTCTGGCAATCCAACGGGTGGACGTTATTAGAGGTCGAATACCTTCGTGCAGTACAGGTAGCCCTGGACTTGTTTAGCGACCGTTCAGAGTTACGACGGCCCTGGAAAACGTGACTTAAAACAACTTATTTTTCGCAGCGACCACCTTTGTAGCATTTCCGTCGTTAAATTTGGCAACTGGTTCATACTTACGACTTCTGCTGTGGCCTGGGGGGGGAGGGGCTTCACACGATCCCCTTTTGCGAAATTTTGACAAGCAAAGTCAACGGGGGAGCCGGATTCGCTTAACGACGGGGTTGCTAACTTAACAACTGGCAGTGACTCACTTAACAACGGTGGTGAGAAAGGTCAAAAAATGGGGCAAGGCAATGTCACTTGACAACAAATTCAGTCGTAAGTCGAGGATTACCTGTATTTAACCAAACTCAATGCAGACAGTCCTCGACTTACGACTGTGAGCCCAACGTCTGTCGCTAAGTGAGACAGTCGTTAGGTGAGGTTTGCCCCATTGGGTGAGTTTCCTCGGCCCTGTGAATCACTGCCGTTAAGTGAATCATTTGGTCATTAAACAAATCAGGCTTCTCCTATTGGCTTCGCTTGCTGAGAAGTTGACAGATGGTGATCACGTTAAATGCGAGTCGGTTGCCAAGCGTCCGAATTTGGATCACGTTACCATGGAGATTCCATGGTAACGGTTGTCGTGTGGGTAACTCTGTCCTAAATCTCATTTTTTCTCACTGCTGGTGTAACTTTGGACGGTCACTAAACGAGTCGTTGTAAATCGAGGACTACAGCAGTTCATTTAGGGACCGTTCAAAGTTACGACGGCACTGAGACACGTGACTTAAGCCCCTTTTTTCACACGGCCTTGGCCGCTTCCCCATGATCGCGCAATCAAAATTCAGATACTTTGGCAAACCGCCTCATACTTATGACCGTTGCTGTGACCCCAAAGTCCCGTGGTCCCCTTTTTTACGACCTTTGGACCGGCAAAATCCCCGATTCGCTTAACCACCCGGTTACGAACTTATCCCCTGCAGCCATCCGCTTCCCGACCGTGACAAAAAAGGTCGTAAAATTGAGGCGAAATGCATGCCTCCCTTTAAAACAACAGACATTTCGGACTCCATCGGGGTCGTACGTCGAGGACTACGCACCTCTGAAAAAGATCGTGCAGGAATTCAGAGAATTTGATTTTAATCTGAATTCTTTTTGCGGCCGAGGTTTCCCGGTCTAGACCTTGGGAATAATTCACCTCAGGATGTTGTTGTATGAGAAAAACAACCTCAAAATCTTACAAGAAAATAGAAAAATACGACGCCGAATGGCTGGATTATATTGCTTTTTAGGTGAGGGGGACGCGCAGGTGTCCGCTGATGGACAGTTCGATTAAGAGCAATTTTAGCAATCACCAGCCGGCGAGCCGCTTAGTGACAGGGGAAACAATCAGCCGTAGCGACGGGAATCGCTTTTGAATACAACTTGCATTATCGGGCGAACAGGGAAACCGAGGCAGGAAAAAGGACCCCCCCACCCCAATTTTCAAAATGACGCGCCGCCCCTTTCACCGTCATCTAAAAATTCGCCTCTGAAAGCGAAGTACGACGAGGGGGGAAAAAAACCCCGCAGAGTAATCAGTTGTACGCCGGTTAGGTCGAAAAAGTCAAAATGGAGGCCGCAACGCTGAGGGAGACTGGTTTTTTGCTGCTGTGTCGTTTTGGGGTTGGTTTTTGTTTTTGGACGGTAATCTTTTAAGGTTAAAAATGGAAAGAATTTTAGCTCTGCAGGCAATCCTTGACTTACGGTTCGTTTAGTGGCTGTTTGAAGTTACGACGGCACTGGAGAAAGGAAATGACGACCGTTTTTCACGCTTAACAACCCTTGCACTTGGACGTTTGGCAACTAGTTCAGATTTATGACGGTCGCCGTGGCCCGGGATCGTGTGTTCCCCTTCTGCGACCTTCTGACAAGCAAAGTCAACGAAGAAGTGAGATTCACTTAACGACCGGGTTACTAACCCGTCCCAGGAGAAACTGGGACTGTCATGGAGGGCCGAACCGAATTCTGCTCCATATTAATTTTATAACTTTATAAAAAGCAGTAAATTAAAGGTAGCTCTCTATCGACAGCCACAATTGAGTCCCAAATTTCTGTCGCTCTGTGAGACAGTTATTAAGAGAGTTTTCCCTGGTTTACGACCTTTGTTACCAAAGTTGTTAAGTAAATCATTGCAGTTGATAAGATAGTAATCACAAGACCCCAGGATGCTGCGTCCGTCATAAAAATGAGTCTGTTGTTAAGCATTTGAATTTTGATCACGTGACCAAGGAGATGTAGCAACGGCCGTAAGTGTGGAAAACGGTCGTAAGTCCCTTTTCACTGCCTCTATAATTTTGAACTGTCACTAAATGAACTGTTGTAAGTCGAGGACTGCCTGTACTGGAAAATCCATCGCTAAGCAAGGCAGTCGTGTTGTGAGCTGTGTCTTATTTTACAACCTTGCCACCGTTGTTAAGCGAACCACTGCCGTTGTTAAGTGAGTCACACGGTCGTTGAGTGAATCCGGCTTCCCCCTTGACTTGGCTTGTCTGAAGGTCGCAAATGGGGATCCGTGCAACTCCGGGACGCTGCGACCGTCGTAAGGGTCAGTCAGTTGCCACGCGTCTGAATTCGAAACATGTGACTATGGGGAGGTTACCACGGTCGTAAGATGGAAAAACGGTCACAAGTCACATTTTAAACTGCCGTCGTAACTTCGAACGGTCACTAAGCGAACTGCCGTAAGTCGAGGACTACCTGTAGAGCTAAGGAATCGTGCGTGTGGGAGAAAATACACAGGTCTGAATTTACCTGAGGGACGATCAGAAAATATATTGTGTGGCACTCGCACCTGTACAACAGTGGGACTAACCCCATCTTATCAGTTGACAACGGGTGGTTAAATTTGCATTGCAAATCAAAAATTTCCATGAGGAACAGCTTTTCCCCATCGTCCTCGACGTACGACCGCAACTGCTACCAGAAAGACCATTGTTAAGATACAGAGTTGGGACGTGAGCTGTGTCTAATTTTACAAATTGCCGCGGTTGTTAAGCGAATCTGGCTTCCCCGTTGACTTTGCTTGTGAGAAGGGATCACGGCGACCGTCGTAAATAGAAGTCGGTTGCCAAGCGCCTGAATTTTTGATCATGTGACCTTGGGGGGTGTGTGTGTGGAAATGCTGCAACGGTCGTAAGTGTGAAAAACGGCCCCTCTGTCCCTGTTTTCAGTGCCGTTGTAACCTTGGATGGTCATGAAACGAATGGTTGTAAGTCCAAGGATTGTCTATAATCTTTCCTCACATTCCTGCAATCTGTGGACAGATTGCAAACCACGTCAGCCAGAACGCTGTGTGTGTATTAGTGGGACCAGTTTGCCCACTCGTGGTAAGGTGGGATTCACACGTGTTTTGTCTTCTCTTTGTTTTTCCTGCAGGGTCTCGGCTCCTGTGCTGAGATGATCCCTCCGTGCTCCTCCCGCCTGCACCGCCATGGATGCTCCCTCTAACTCCTCCTCCTCCTCCTCTTCCTCCTCCCACTCCTCCGCTGCTGTTCCCCCGGCAGACGGACATGATGACCGGGCTACTGTTTGGCCTGCTCAGGGCTCTCCTGCCTTGCCACCCACCAAAGAACCCCCCTTCTGGGACCCTTCCTCTTCCCCCTCGCCCCGTCCTGATGACGTCATGAGACCCTGTGCCAGCGCCCAAGCCGCCGCGCTCGGCTTGGCCAAGTTCCCCGCCGCCATCTCGTCTACCCCACAGCTCCAAGCGGACCCCAGCTCGTCCTTGCCAAATCTGCCCACTTTCCCTCTAGGCCCGCCGCTGGCCGAAGATGGGGTCCAGCCAGAAGAACAAAGAGACGAGGATGATGGGCGCGAGGCCCGGCTCTTCTTTGCCGCCGACGGTTCAGCGTACCTCCTCGCTAGCGGCCACGTTCTCTTACCAAAGGGCTCCCCCATCACCGCCACTCCTCAAGTGTCCATTCTCCACATCCAGGACAGTGGAGGTCCTAACCAAGGCTTTATGTCTGTTGACCAAATGTCCCAGAATACCTCAGCGCCAGGCGAGGTGACCCCTCAAGGCGCCTTCTACAGTTACCGACTGGCCGGGGCCCCAGCTCAAAGTACGCCTGCCAAAAACGCTGCCGCCAAATCCAAAGATGCCCCCACCGCCCCCGTGGAGAATGAGGACACCACCTGTGGCCGAGAAAAGGTGATGCCCGTGGGTCCTGTGTGGCTTTGCCTGATGTGCCGCCTCTCGTTCACCCAGGGCCGCACTTTGGCATCTCATGCCCTTACTGTGCACGGCATCCAGCTCAGCAACAAGAAACGCCAGGCCTTGGATGGAGGGGCTTCGGCTGTGTTCCAGGGCACCGACCTGGGCTTCCTAGAACCAAATAACCCCACCACCGAGGCAGACCTCAATGCCAGAATGTGTAGCAGATGGGTGAATGTAAAAGAGGAGGAGGAGGAAGAGGAGGAAAACGAGAACGAGAAGAGAAGCCCAGAAAGACGATGCGAGCCATCAGATACCAAAGATTCAAGGGTCGGCGGCACGCACTGGGCAAATGACTCCATGGAAAAGAAACCAGAAGAGGAGAAGGAGGAGGAGGAGGAGGAGGAGGAGGAAGAGGTGGCAGAAGTGGATGAAAAGAAGAAAGAGAAGGAACTGCTTCCAGACCAAAGTTCATTGGATACATCAAGCACACCCTTGGCTGCTAACACCCCTCTCTCAGAGACACCACTGACCAAACCCCCAAATTCTGACCACATGGGACTACCCCAGGAAGATGTCAACAAGGAGAGGACCACCAACAAGATCCTGAAGGAAAGACTGATGCATGAGGTCCCTTGTGTGGACCTAGCGGCCGAAATCAGCAGGCCCGAGTCCGTTCCCAAAGCTGACAGTGTTCCCGATGATATGAACCAGACGGGTGTCGAGCCGGCGCGCGACATCAGCGCCACTGACTTGGTGGACAGCCTGAGCAGTGTAGGGTTGGCCAACGAAGTGATGACAGCCGGGTTTGAGGTCAACAACGGACTCGGGAGCAACAGCCACAATGGCGGAGGAGGACCCTCGCTTAGCTTCGGGGAAGATTTTACGGCGATGGCGTACTCTGGATTGACTTTGTCGGGCCATATGTCGCTGCTGCACTCGCGCAACTCCTGCAAGACGCTCAAATGCCCCAAATGCAACTGGCATTATAAGTACCAGCAGACCCTGGACGTCCACATGAAGGAGAAACATCCAGAGAACAACAGCCACTGCGCCTACTGTAGCACAGGCGGCCCCCACCCGCGCCTGGCTCGCGGCGAGAGCTACAACTGCGGTTACAAACCCTATCGCTGTGAGGCCTGCAATTACTCCACCACTACTAAGGGCAACCTGAGTATCCACATGCAGTCCGATAAACACCTGGCCAATCTACAGGGCTACCAAGCCACGGGAGGCAGTGGGCCGCCGGTGGCTCCTCCGGTGGTGCCTTCCCCGTCTTCCCCCGAGGAGAAGGAATCGAAGGGCAAGTCATCCTGGCAATGCAAAGTGTGCAATTACGAGACCAACATCTCCCGTAACTTACGGATCCACATGACGTCTGAGAAGCACATGCAGAACATGCTGTTGCTCCATCAAGGGCTGCCATTGACTTTGCCGGGACTTCTGGGACAACCTCAGACCCCTCCAGGAGGCAAGGCTCAGCCCGAGCTCTTCTCATTCTATGGGGCACAGGCTCTAGGCCACGGCCACCACTCACATCCCCACCAGGTCCACGCAGGGAGCAACCCACCTCTGCGGGCAGACAAGCCCATGGAACAACCTCAACTCTTGCTCAACGGAGGCTTCCAACATCTGAGCGCGGCAGGGCGGAAGATGGCCACCTTGGGGGCAGGTAAGGACTTTCCATTCTTGGTGTCCATATGGACCTCTAGGTCATGCCTACAAGGACCCCAAGCTTGACTTTATTCCCTGTCCTGTTGTGTTTCATCCATCCACGGTCCACCATTTCTCCAAGATCTCCCCTGGCATCTTGATTTGTCTCTCTTACATCCATGGTTATCATATTTGTGCATCGTTGTGTCTTTAAACCCCAAGTTCCTTTTCCATGTTGTGGAACCGACCTCAATTCCTTAGTTAGTTTAGCAATACCCCTCCTATACACAACCCTCAAGAGTTGAGGATTGGCCCCCAACAATCTGACCTCGGAAGGAAGGAAGGCTGAGTCGACCTCGAGCCGGTCAGGATCGAACGGCTGACAATGGACAGAGTTAGTCTGCGGTATTGCATTCTCATTCTTTCATAGCTGTTGTGGCCCGCTGCTGACCAGCAGAGTCGGACAGTGAGGAGGTTGGGGAGGAGGTTGGGCCACTCCTGGGGACTGGGGAAAGCTCGGAGGCAGAGAGGGAGCTAGACAGCAGTGAGGCAGAGGAACAGCTGGAGCCTGTTCCCAGTGTGTGCATGCGCAGAGCTGCCAGAAGACAACTCAGAAAGCAGGGTCGACTCGGGTGTAAAGCCAGACGTTGAAAATGATTGGCAAAAGAGGAGCGAACGGGAAGGGTTAGGCTGGCTGGGGAATTCTGGGAGTTGAGGTCCACAGTTCTGAAAGTTCCCGCGGTGATACGCGAAATTCACGCGCGGACTTTGTTTCTCATCTCCGCAGCCCCTGCCTCTCTCTCTCCTGAACCCGCTCCCCCCTCCTCGCCACCAGCCCCATTTGGACCCGACCTGCTGGCCCCCCAGAGGTTGTTCAGCTGTCTGGTGTGCCAAGTCTTCAGCACCGACAGCTTGGATAGCCTCCTCCGGCATGCCTCTACCCCGCGCTCCCTCCCGGAGTTGGAATGGAAAGAAATCTCCGGCGACCTGCACCGTTGTCGGCTCTGCGCTTACGGCACCCAACTGAAAGCCAACTTCCAGCTTCACCTGAAGACCGACAAGCACGCCTTGAAATACCAGCTGGCCGCTCATCTGCGGGAAGGGGGCAGCTTGGCCGCACACCTGGGGGTGGAGCTGCCCCTAGGACCGCCCCTACATCTTCATTGCAACCTGTGTGAATACGAGACCAACAGCAAGGAAAAAATCCAGCTTCACGTTGCCGGCACCGGCCACCAGGAAGCATTGCAAGGTTATAAGGTACCAAATTGGTGGGAGGAGGCAAAGAAAAGCAGAACTGAGAATAATATTCAGTACAGGTAGTCCTCGACTTACGGCCACGGTGGAGTCTCAAATTTATGTTGCTAAGTGAGGCATAGGCTGAGCTTTGCCGGGTGTTTCTTCCTACATTCACAGCTGCAGTTGTTCAATTCGTAACACTGTTAAGTGAATCCGGCTTCCCCATTGCTTGTCGTAACTTCAAACGGTCACTAAACAAGCAGTCGTAAGTCGAGGACTGCCTGTACCAGTGTTCCTGAAAGGTGGAGCAGCAGCAGATGTCCCTGAAGGACGTCGATTAGGTTGAACCCCAGAAAAAATGCCGAGAAGAGCAACAAAGATGATGAGGGGACTGGAGGCTAAAACATATGAACGGTCGCAGGAACTGGGCATGTCTAGTTTGATTGAAAAAAAGGACTTTGGGGTGACACGACAACAATATTCCAGTATTTGAGGGGCTGCCCCAAAGAAGAGGGAGTCAAGCTATTCTCCAAATCACTTGAATGTAGGACAAGGAAGTAATGGGCGGACGATAACAGAATAACAGAGTTGGAAGGGACCTTGGAGGTCTTCTAATCCAACCCCATGTTCAAGCAGGAGACCCTTTTCCCGTGATGGCGGACCTATGGCATGTGTCTCAGAAGTGGCACGCAGAGCTATCTCTCGGGACATGCCAGCCGTCGCCTGTTGATCTTCCTGGTTCAGCTGGTCTTCGTATGCACGGGAGCGCATAAAACTGGAAGAGGAGCTCCCTACCGTGCATGCGTACGCCAGAAAGCTGAGCTCCTGGTTTCCGACGTGCGCATGTGCACCAGCCAGCCGTTCCTTGCCAGATACTGGAAGACCAGGTGATCAGCGCACACGCGCACGTTGGAAACCGGAAGGTCAGCTTCCCGGCGCGCACAGTGCCGGGGAACTACTCTTCCAGTGTCTGGTGCTCCTGCGCATGCGTGCTGGGGAGCTGCTCTTTTGGTTTTTTTATGCTTGTGTGCGCACGCTCCCGTTTCATCACTTGGTGCCGAAAAGATTCACCAACACTGCCCTGCTCCATTCCAGATAATGCCGGGGGTTCGTTTTTGGAGATCCCGCAACTTCTGGTGGCAAGTCGTTCCTCTGGTTAATTGTCCTTCATTGTTAGGAAGTTTCTCCTTAATTCCAGGTTCCCCTTGATGAGTTCCCACCCATTGCTTCTTGTCCTGCCTTTTATGGGTCCTTGGGAAAAAAATAAAGATTCTTAAAGAGGGATACAATCCAGGAGACATTTCCTGACAGTGAGAACAATTAACCAGTGGAACAGCTTGCCTCAAGAAGTTGTGGGTGCTCCATCACTGGAGGGTAGGTTTAAGTACCAAGGGGGTACGGAGAAAGGCAAGGGGGAAGAGACCAGTAGCCACACAAGGGGACCCAATGACCACTGATCGGTGGTCCCACTAGGATTGTTGACCTGGAAGACACAGGGGGTGTCCTCTCCCTCTTCTTCGAACCTGATTTCCCCCTTTCTTATTTCATCCCTAGTTGCTTCTGGAAATGGAGACCACCTCGGCACCCCTGTCCGCCTCCGAACCCGCGCAGTTCCGCTGCCTCCTGTGTCACGTCGATTCGCCCAACCGCCTGGCCATGATCCAGCACCTCCGCTCGCCCCACCACCGCGAGGCTCATGGCCAGTGGCGCCTCCAGCTACTCCAGAACGGCGAAGGCACTTTGGGCCTCGAACGATACGTCTGCTTTGCGCCCGCCAACACCGCAGGTAACCAACCGCTGTGCCGCTCGGCTCGAGGGTGGGGTGGCACCGCGGGACCGTTGAGGCGAGTGTTGGGTCCCAACGGGAGTGAAATGTTGATATTTTTTTTAAAAGGGAGATTGATGGGGTGGGGGGCAGCGGGAAAGGACCCACAACCACACCACGAAGAGCTCTGCAGAAGGGGACGTGTTCTCAATGCTGGGAGGAGTGGGTGGGAATTGTGACGCCCCCACCCTCAGGGGATAGCAAACGCTGTAATTTCTTAAGCCTGCTGAATGTTTTACTCCACGGACGATGGAGTGCAGAGCCATCCTATGTTCCCGTTCTTCCTCCTCTCTGCCAGCCCCCACCAGCCTCCTCCTCCTTCTCTCGTTGCACACACACACACACACACACACACAAGCAGCTTCATAATGGATTATGACAGATACTGGGGGAGGTTGCCTAGCAACCTGCAGGAAGAATGAAGGAGAAGAGAAATGAGACCGAGATACGGACCACAGCCGGGGAGAAGTTGGAATGGGAGGAGGGGATGGTGGTGTGGAAGGAAAGATATATATTTCTCCCTCCCCCAGCCAAGGCTGCCTCCCCATCCACTCGCCCACCTCCCTTCCCCACTCCTCCCACACCGGGGAACCCTATCCAAGCGGTGGTGGTGGCAATTGGCCGCCTTCCCAGATTGATGGGTTGCAATCCGTCTGACCTTACATCCTTTACCTGGCACGGGAAGTCAATAGGGATCACCAGGATGGGAGTTTAAAAAAATAAATAAATAAAATAGAGGGGAAGGGATGCCAACGGGGCAACGCATGATTGAAAGCGGGGCGATGGCACACGACCGAGGGCGGATCCACCTGCCAGGCCTTTTCACCTTTTTTGGAGAAGAGCTTGAGGGATGGACGGACGGAGAGAATGGCGGCACAATCCGGGTGACAGCCACGATGGAAACGAGGGTGGGACGACCCCGGGAGGGTTTAGGGACGCGGGAAATTCTGGCCCCAACGCGCTGTATGTGCGGGCGAGGGGGGACTCGCTGATTCTCGCTCCTTGTCAGTGAGAAATGGGGGTCTTTGCGTCGTGGCGGGCGTATCGAGCCGCGCTAATTGAGTTGCTGATGGTAGCGAGGCCGTGTCTATCGGCCAGGGAGGCCAGCCCCGTTCAATATTAACGATCCCGCTCGGGTTGAGAGTTTAATTAGTCGCTGACGAGGATAAAGGTCTGGATAAAGTGCGTCATTCAGGTTTTTCATAGCCTGTAGGGTGGAATTCCCATTTTCTCTCTCTTTCTCTCTCTCTCTTTTCTTTTCTTCTTCCTCCTCTTTTTTGGCATCCTTTTGAGTGTCCGGTCTTCCGGGCCCTTGGATGAAAGACAGGACGTGCAACATCTTAGTTTACATAAAAGGGGAACTTGGTTTGTCAACGTAGGACAGTGGGCGCAAAACGCAGGTGACAACTCCTATCTTGCTTTGCTAGGAAGATTCAGGCGAATGGTACTCCCAGCACATTGGAAGACCGCTGGCCGCAGGCGGTCCTCGATGTACGACCGCAACGGAGCCCAGCATTTATGTCGCTAAACGAGACATCGGTTAAGCGACGTTTGCCCCGTTGTATGGCTTTCCTTGCCGATTTGTGAAATGGATCCCGGCTGTTAAATTAGCAATCTGGTTGTTGAGAGGAAGACGGTTATTAAGCGAACCATTGCGGTGGTTGTTAGTCGCCCGGTTGTTAAGTGAATCCAGCTTTTCCCCCTTGACTTTGCTCGTTGGAAGGTCGCAAAAAGGGGACTGCGCAACCCCGGGACCCCGCGGCCGTCAGAAACGTGAGTCACTTGTTAAGCAACCGAATGTCAATCACGAGAAACTTGGGGACGCTGCAACGGTTGTAGGTGTGAAAGTTGGTCGTAAGTCCCTTTTTTTTTCAGTGCCGTTGTTAACTTCGAAGGGTCGCTAAATGAACTGTTGTTGTAAGGCGAGGACTCCTCCTTTTCGATTTATCTTTCTTCCCGTCTTGTTCTCGCCATTTCCAGGGAAGGAACCTCTTCCGGATAGTTTAACACCTGAAAAAGAAAAGCAGAACAAAACACGGATCGCGGGTGAGTAACTTCGTGGGTTACGCCAGCCACGCGCCCCATGCAAATAGTCCTCAACTTACGACCACAAAGGAGCCCAAATTTTCCGTCACTAAGGGAGACACCTTTGGTTATTTTTGCCCCACCGTACGACCTTTCTTGCCGCGGTCCTTCAGCGAATCACCGCCCTTGATTAAAGGAGTCGCGCAATTGTGAAAAGAATCCTCGACTTGCAACGGCTCGTTTAGGGACCATTCAAAGGCACAACGGTGACGTACGTCCCGTTTTCACACACTTAACGACCGTCGCACGTGATCCAAATTCGGACGCTTGGCAGCAGACTGGTACTTAGGATAGTTGAGGCGTCCCGGGGAGTTAAGTGATCCCCTTTTGCGACCTTCCGACCAGCAAAGTCAATGGGAAAGCTGGTTTCACTTAACGACCATGTGACGAACTTCACGACGGCGGCAAGAAAGGCTGCAGAATGGGGCAAAATTCACCTGACGAGGGTCTCGCTTAGCGAGAGAACTTTCGGGCTCAGTTGTGGTCATAAGTCGAGGACTAGCTGTGTGTGTGTGTGTGTGTGTGTGTGAAAGAGAGAGGGGGAGGAATGAATGAATTACATGCCCCAATCGCTCCTCAGCACCCATCCTTCTAGCTTCAAGCAAATTGCACACTCAGTGGCTTTCTTTATTTTTCTTTCTTTCTTCCTTCCATTCTTTCTCTTTCCCTTCCTTCCCTTCTTTCTCTTTTCCCTTCTATCCCTCCCTTTTCCCTTTCTTCCTTTCCCCCCTCCCTTTCTTTCTTTTCCTTCCTTCCTTCCCTCCCACTCCCTTCCCTTTGTTCTTTTTTCCTTCCTTCCTTCCCTCCCACTCCCTTCCCTTTGTTCTTTTTTCCTTCCTCCCTCCCTCCCTCCCTCCCCTTCTTCCCCCTCCTCCCTATTCCTTCCATCCTTCCTTCCTCTTCTATCTTTCCTTCCTTCTTTCCTCTTCTCTTTCCTTCCCTCTGCCCTCCGTCTATTTTCTCCTTCCTTCCTTCTTCCTTTCCTTCCTTCCTCTTCTATCATTCCTTCCCTCTGCCCTCCCTCTATTTTTCTTCTTCTTCCTTCCTTCCCCTTCTATCTTTCCTTCCCTCTGCCATCTGTTTTTCTCATTCCTTCCTTCCATCCATCCATCTCTCCTTCCTTCCTTCTTTCCTTCCTTCCTCTTCTATCTTTCCTTCCCTCTGCCCTCCCTGCTTTTCTCTCTCCTTCCTTCCTTCCTCCTTCCATCCATCTCTCCTTTCTTCCTTCTTTCCTTCCTCTTCTTTCTTCTCTTCCTTCCTTCTTTCCTTCCCCTTCTATCTTTCCTTCCTTCCTTCCTCTTCTATCTTTCCTTCCCCTTGCCCACCCTCTATTTTTCTCCTTCCTTCCTTCCCCTTCTATCTTTCCTTCCATCTGTTTTTCTCATTCCTTCCTTCCATCCATCCATCTCTCCTTCCTTCCTTCTTTCTTTCTTTCCTTCTTTCTTTCCTTCCTCTTCTTTCCTTCCCTCTGCCCTCCCTGTTTTTCTCTCTCCTTCCTTCCTTCCTTCCATCCATCTCTCCTTCCTTCCTTCTTTCCTTCCTCTTCTATCTTTCCTTCCTTCCTTCCTTCCTCTTCTATCTTTCCTTCCCCTTGCCCTCCCTCTATTTTTCTCCTTCCTTCCTTCCCCTTCTATCTTTCCTTCCCTCTGCCATCTCTGTTTTTCTCATTCCTTCCTTCCATCCATCCATTTCTCCTTCCTTCCTTCCTTCCTTCCTTCCTTCTATCTTTCCTTCCCTCTGCCCTCCCTTTGTTTTTCTCTCTTCCTTCCTTCCTTCCTTCCTTCCTTCCTTCCTTCCATCTATCTCTCCTTCCTTCTTTCCTTCCTCTTCTATCTTTCCTTCCTTCCTTCCTCTTCTATCTTTCCTTCCCTCCGCCCTCCCTCTATTTTTCTCCTTCCTTCCTTCCTTCCTTCCTTCCTTCCTTCCTTCCTTCCTTCCTTCTTTCACCCAATATGAATTTTCCCCCCCAACAGCTTCCGATGAGACCGAAGCAGCGGCTCCTGGCAACGTGGGCGACACGACGGTGAGTTGGGCCCGTTTCTTTTCGATTTTGGCGGCGAAGGGTGGGGGTGGGGGGTGGTGGCAGCGGGTGACATCTGAACAGCATAGCCACGCTTCTCGCCTTCGCCCCCTTACCACCCCGCCCCACCCATGCCTCCCACCCAAATTTCAGGCCTCCGCATCTTAACCCCCTCCCCATCCCGCTGCCCCCTTCCCCAAATGCACAGGTTTCCCCCCCCCCCTTACCACCCTCCCAAGTCTTGGCAGGGCCGCAAATGTTGCTGAATTAAACCTCAAAAATTAATTAGCGTTGTCGGTGGCGGAGGCGGCAGGGCAGGCGAAGGGAGATGATTCACCCACGCAACGACGACAATTGTGTGCAGTCAAGTGTGAACGGAGGAGGTTAATAACGGGCACCCCCAGACACAATTTGGCTGCCAAACCATCTATCCAGGGGTTTTTTTTTTCTCCTCTCTCTCTTTCTCTCTCTTTTTTCCTTTTTTTTAAAAAAAAAAATGATAATGACGGATTGGAGTTTTATACCGCCTTAATAGCAGGAGCGCCATCGAAAACCGCTCTAATTCTCAATTTCTGGAGCCCTTCTGTGCCAGGCTAAGACCCTAGGGGTGGGTGGGCTAGGGCTTGAGGGGGGGGAGGCGGTGTAGGATGCAGGGGCTGGGGACGATGGGCCTGGTGGTTTGCTCTTTTTTTTGGGTGGGGAGGGGTTGGATTTCCACGTTTGTTAAACAAAGCCCGCCGAGGTTGGGAGCTGGAGGGCCCCCCCCCCTCTTTCACTCTCTGCTTTTGTTCAGATTCAAAGCGTCTCTCTCGGGGTCGGTCCTTTTTAAGTCTTTTTTTTTAAAAAAAAAGAAAGGAAGGAAGGAAGGAAAAATGCAGACTGTTTTGTTAGAAGGGTTTGGGAGAAGTCTAATTGGATTTCCGAATTTGGCCAAAAGGCCAATTTAACCCAGCTTCTTGGGTGGTGGATTAAGAATAACCCAGAATTCCTTTCTTCCCTCCCTCTTCTTTTCTCTTCCTTCTTTCCTTCCTTCCTCTTCTATCTTCTTTTCTCTCCTCCCTTCCTCTTTTATCCGCTTTTCTTTCCTCCCTTCCCCTTCTATCTTTTCTCCACCCACCCTCCCTCCCTCCATCCTTCCCCTGCTATCTTTTCTCTTCTTCCTTCCTCCCTCCTTTCTCTTCTAGCTTTTCTTTCCTTCCTATATTCATCTCCTTTCTTCCTCTTTTATTCTTTTCTTTCCTTCAACTTTTTCCTTCCTTCCTTCCACCCTCCCTCCCTCTTCTTTTTCTCCTCCCTCCCTCCTTCTTTTCCTTCTTTCCTTCTTCTCTCTTTTCTCTTCTTCCTTCCTTCCTCCCTCCATCCTTCCCCTTCTCTTTTTCTTCCTTCTTTCCTTCCTTCTTCCTTCCTCATTCTATCTTTTCCTTCCTTTTCTACCTTTTCCTTCCTTCCTTCCTCTTCTATATCTCCTTCCTTCCTTTTATTTTTTCTTCCTCCCTTCCTCTTCTATCTTTTCTCCACCCTCCCTCCCTCCCCTTCTTTTCCTTCCTTCCTCTTCTCTTTTCTATCCTTCCTTCCTCCTTCCCCTTCTAGCTTTTCTTTCCTTCGTATATTTATCTTTTTTCTTCCTCTTTTATCTTTTCTCTACTTCCTTCCGTTCTTCCTCCCTCCCTCCCTCCTTCCTTTTCTTTTTCTTCTTTCCTCTATCTTTTCTCTCATTCCTTTCTTCCTTCCTTTTCTATCTTTTCCTTCCTTCCTTCCTTCCTCTTCTATCTTCTCTTCTACCTTCCTTCCTCCCTCTCTCCCTCCATCTTTCCCCCTCTCTTTTCCTTCTTTCCTTCCTCTTCTATCTTTTCTCTTCTTCCTTCCTTTGTTCCTCCCTCCGTCTTTCCCCTTCTTTTCTCCACCCTCCCTCCATCCATCCCCTTCTTTTCCTTCCTTCCTCTTTTATCTTTTCTATCCTTCCTTCCTTCCTCCTTCCCTTCTAGCTTTTCCTTCCTTCATATACTTATCTTCTTTCTACCTCTTTTCTTTTCTTTCCTTCCTTCCTCTTTTATCTTTTCCTTCCTTCCACCCTCCCTCCCTCTTCTTTTCTCCTCCCTCCCTCCCTCCTCCTTCTTTCCTTCCTTCCTTTTCTATCTTTTCTCTTCTTCCTTCCGTTCTTCCTCCCTCCCTCCTTCCCCTTCTCTTTTCCTTCTTTCCTCTATCTTTTCTCTCCTTCCTTCCTTCCTTTTCTATCTTTTCCTTCCTTCCTACCTTCCTTCCTCTTCTATCTTTTCTCTTCCACCTTCCTCCTCCCTCCCTTTTTCCCCTTCTTTCCTTCCTTCCTTCCTCTTCTATCTTTTCTCTTCCACCTTCCTCCCTCCCTCCCTCCCTCTTTTTCCCCTTCTCCTTTCCTTCCTTCCTTCCTCTTCTATCTTTTCTCTTCTTCCTTCCGTTCTTCCTCCCTCCCTCCTTCCCTTCCTTCCTTCCTTCCTCTATCTTTTCTCTTCCTTCCGTTCTTCCTCCCTCCCTCCATCCTTCCCCTTCCCTTTTCCTTCCTTCCTTCCTCTATCTTTTCTCTCATTCCTTCCTTCCTCCCTCCCTCCTTCCTTTTCTACCTTTTCCTTCCTTCTTCTTCTATATTCCTCTCCTTCCTTCCTCTTTTATTCTCTTTTTTTCTTCCTTCCTTCCTCATTCTATCTTTTCCTTCCTCCCTGCCTCCCTGGCTGGGGAATTCTGGGAATTGAAGTGCACAAGGCAGCCCATTAGAGTTGCATGCCTGGTGCACGTAAAACAAACTGGGTGGCCGTCAACATCTTGTTTTTTGCCCTGGTCGCAGATGCATCTTGGGAAAGAGGTGTGCCCATCAAAGTCTATTCTTCCTTTTTTGAGGGTGCCCCTTAAACCTTCTGGGTTGTGGCTCTCTCTGTTTTACTTCCTTCGGATCTCCCCTTTTAATTCTTCCGCCATCTTCTCCTCCTTGCCAACCCCCAGGTCTCCTGCTGTCCCTACTGCAACTACGTCGACCCGTCGGCCGAAGCCGTGCGGGCGCACACCATCTCCCAGCATGCCGTGCAACCCAAGTTCCACTGCCCGCTGTGCCAGGAGCAGCTGGTCGGCCGAGCCAACCTCCACTTCCATCTCAGCCACGTTCACAACGTGGTGCCCGAATGCGTGGAGAAGCTGCTGCTGGTGGTGGGTGCAAGGGCCACGGGATCCTTAACCGCTCCCACCCACCCACCCACTTCAATCCATTGGGGAGGTTTCTCTGCCCACTGAACCCCCGGGGGGAGGAGAGGGGGTGGAAGATAAGCTCAACCTGTTGAATGGGTGCCCGTCTTCCGGGACCTAAGGGATGGGAGTGGGTGGGCTGGGTGGGGGGTTAAGATAAGACAGGGAGGCTGCCTTGACGGGGAACGTTTCACTGGGGCGGGGGCTTTTCATTCTGCTTTGCCTCTGTTTCTGCTTCAGGCCACGACGGTTGAAATGACTTTCGCCACCAAGGTTGTTCCCGGAGTCCCTCTTCCTCCTGACCCGCCCAAAGCAGGTGGCACCCTCGGCGTAGAGCAAGGGGTCAGACCGGAGGCCCTGAGCCCCTTTATTGGTAAATGATTTCTATTCTATTCTATTCTATTCCATATTTTCTATTCTATTCTATTCCATTCTATTTATTCTCTTCTCTTCTCTTGTTCTTATTCTCTTCTATTCTATTCTGTTCTGTTTATTCTATTCTCTTCTATTGTTCTTATTCTCTTCTATTTATTCTATTCCATATATTCTATTCTATTCTATTCTATTCCATTCCATTCCATTCCATTTATTCTCTTCTCTTCTCTTGTTCTTATTCTATTCTATTCCATTCCATTCTATTTATTCTCTTCTCTTCTCTTCTCTTGTTCTTATTCTATTCTGTTCTGTTTATTCTCTTCTCTTCTATTGTTCTTATTCTATTCTCTTCTATTTATTCTATTCCATATATTCTATTCTATTCTATTCTATTCTATTCTATTCTATTCTATTCTATTCCATTCTCTTCTCTTGTTCTTATTCTATTCTATTCTATCCCATTCCATTCCATTCCATTCCATTTATTCTCTTCTCTTCTCTTCTCTTGTTCTTATTCTATTCTATTCTATTCTATTCTGTAGGAGGTTGGACTAGAGGACCTCAAGCTCCCTTCCAACTCTGCTATTCTATTCTATTCTATTCTATTCTATTCTATTCTATTCTATTCTATTCTATTCTATTCTATTCTATTCTATTCTATTCTATTCCATTCCATTCTATTTATTCTCTTCTCTTCTCTTGTTCTTATTCTATTCTATTCTATTCCATATATTCTATTCTATTCTATTCTATTTATTCCATTCTCTTCTCTTCTCTTCTCTTCTCTTCTCTTCTCTTGTTCTTATTCTATTCTGTTCTGTTTATTCTCTTCTATTCTATTCCATATATTCTATTCTATTCTATTCTATTCTATTCTATTCTATTCTATTCTGTTCTATTCTATTCTATCTATTCTATTCTATTCTATTTATTCCATTCTCTTCTCTTCTATTTATTCTCTTCTCTTCTCTTCTCTTCTCTTCTCTTGTTCTTATTCTATTCTATTCTATTCCATTCCATTCTATTTATTCTCTTCTCTTCTATTGTTCTTATTCTATTCTATTCTATTTATTCCATTCTCTTCTCTTCTATTCTCTTCTCTTCTCTTCTCTTGTTCTTATTCTATTCTATTCTATTCCATATATTCTATTCTATTCTATTCTATTCTATTCTATTCTATTCTATTCTATTCTATTCTATTCTATTCTATTCTATTCCATTCCATTCCATTCCATTCCATTCCATTTATTCTCTTCTCTTCTCTTCCTCCCGCCTTATGCACAAAAACCGGCTGAATGGCCTCTGGCCAGTCAGTCTCCTCCAGCCCTAGGAAGCAGGCAATGGTAAATCATTTTGTGTGTGTGTGTGTGTGTGTGTGTGTGTGTGAATCATGCCAAGAAAACTGCAGGGATCAGTCCCAGACGGTCACCAAAATCAGTACTGTCACCTTTAAAAGTCATTAATTAATATAAATGCATTTCTTTGATCTTGGCTCTGGCCCTTTGTATGACTTCTTCCTACTGCTGGGTTTGGGGGATATTATTTATATCCCCTCTTTATTATTGTTTTTAAACTCAAGGTGGCAAACATACCTAATATTTCTTCTTCCTCTTCCCTCCACCACAACAGTCTTGCAAGGTGGTCTGGGCTGAGAGAGAGTAACTGACCCAAGGTCCCCCAGCTGGCTTAAGGAACTAGAACTCACCATCTCCCGGTGACTGACTTTTATACCGAAGGCGGGACTAGGAACTCAGTCTCCCTTGCTGATTGGCCCAAAGTCACCCAGCTGAGGCTTTCATCCCTCAGACAGGACTAGAACTCCCAGTCTCCTGGTGATTGGCTCAAAGTTACCCAGCCACTTGCATGCCTGAGGCGGAACTAGAACTCAGTGTCCCTTAGGTGATTGGCCCAAAATCACCCAGCTGGCTGGCTTTCATTCCTCAGATGGAACTAGAACTCAATGTCCCTTGCTGATTGGCCCAAAGTAAACCAGTCGTCTCTCATGCCTCAGAGGAAACTAGAACTCCCAGTCTCCTGGTGATTGGCCCAAAGTTACCCAGCCACTTTTATGCATGAGGCGGGACTAGAACTCAATGTCCTTTGATGATTGGCCCAAAGTCACCCAGCTGACTTTCATGCCTCAGATGGAACTAAAACTCCCAGTCTCCTGGTGATTGGTCCAAAGTCAAACAGCTGGCTCTCATGCCTCAGATGGAACTACAACTCCCAGTTCCCCGGTGATTGGCCCAAAGTCATCCTGCCGGCTTTCATGCCTCAGACGGAACTAGAACTCCCAGTCTCCTGGCGACTGGCCCAAAGTCACCCAGCCACTTTTATGCATGAGGCGGGACTAGAACTCAATGTCCTTTGATGATTGGTCCAAAGTCACCCAGCTGACTTTCATGACTCAGATGGAACTAGAACTCCCAGTCTCCTGGTGATTGGTCCAAAGTCAAACAGCTGGCTCTCATGCCTCAGATGGAACTACAACTCCCAGTTTCCCGGTGATTGGCCCAAAGTCATCCTGCCGGCTTTCACGTCTCAGACGGAACTAGAACTCCCAGTCTCCTGGCGACTGGCCCAAAGTCACCCAGCTACTTTTATGCCTGAGACGGGACTAGAACTCAATGTCCTTTGCCGATTGGCCCAAAGTCACCCTCAGCTGCCCTTCATTCCTCAGGCGGAACTAGAATTCCCAGTTGCCTGGTTTCTAGCCTGCTATCTTCACCGCTAGCCAACAATGGCTCCCTTCTGTAGGGATATCTACAGTCCTGTAACTCTTTCCTCTCTTCCTTCTCTTTTTCAACAGCACCAGCCGTAGAGGAGAAAGCCTCGCCGCCACCGATACTTTCCCCTGAAACGCCCCCACCGCCTGTCGCTGCCTCCCCACCTCCTAAGGAGCAGCCGGAAAAGCCACTTCCTGCTTCTCCACCCCCTCCTCCTCCTCCTCCCCCTCCCGCCGTCACGCCTCAAGAGCCGGAAGAGGAGGAGCCTTTGCATCTGAACGTCACCCCCGAAGAACAGCAGCCCCCAGCGCCTGTCCTGGCGGAACCCCCCGAGTCCTCGCCACCCGTCCTGCTTAATCCGGATTCCCGCCACCCGCTGTCCTACCGCAAGGCCACCAATTTCGCCCTGGACAAATTCTTGGATCCCGCCCGTCCCTATAAATGCACCGTTTGCAAAGAGTCCTTCACACAGAAGAACATCCTGCTGGTACATTACAACTCGGTGTCTCACCTCCACAAGATGAAAAAGGCCTCGGCGGACCCGTCGGTATCCTCTCGGGGTGAATCCGGCGCTCCCGGGGCTCTCCAGCCCTCTTCCGACAAACCTTACAAGTGTACCACCTGCCGGGTCTCTTACAACCAGAGCTCCACCTTGGAGATCCACATGCGCTCCGTGTTGCACCAGACTCGGTCCCGTGTGGCCAAGATGGAAGCCGTGGGCAAGGCGGACGTGTCCCCTGCTGAACTGGAGCCCTCCAACGAGACCTCTCTGGAAACCGAAACCCCCAGCTGCGTCCAGGTGCCCGCCCTCCCGTTTCTCACTCCACCCGCGGCAGAACTGCCCCGCTTCCCTACGCCCCTTTTCACCCCACCGCTGCTGCCCCCGTTTCCTCTGGTGCCGGAATCCCTTCTGAAACTACAGCAGCAACAACAACAGCTGCTGCTCCCGTTTTACTTACATGATCTGAAGGTGGCCCCCAAGTTGGCTTTAGCCACGCCAACCCTGACCCTCCCCACCCCGTCGCCTGTCCTGCTTCCCACCCTGCCCCCCAAAGAAGAACCGGCCCCCACGGCTGCCGTGAGTAGCTCCAAGGCAGAGGCAGCCGAAGAGGCCGAAGGGGAAGAAGTAGAGGGAAGTCAAGCAGGGAATGAGGTTTCTCGCACAGCAGCCAAAGCCCTCCTGGAGAATTTCGGCTTCGAGTTAGTGATCCAGTACAACGAGGGCAAACAAGCTGCCACCGTGCCCCCTACCGTGCCCCTGCGTCCCCCCGTGGGCAAGCTGCAATGCGGCACTTGTGGGAAACAGTTCTCTAACATGCTCATCCTGAAAACCCACGAGGAGCACGTCCACCGGCGGTTCCTCCCCTTTGAGGCGCTCAATCGCTATGCCGCGCAGTTCCGGAAGAGTTATGACAGCATGTATCCTCCTCCTCCTCCGCCTGTGCTCCCAATCGAGACAACTGTGGTCACCACTACTCCGGTGGCAGCAGTTTCAACCGTCACCACCGCTGTCATGGAGAATACCACCGTCACTGTGACGCAATCTTCTATACCGCTGGAGATCCCCTCTCTCTGTCCTCCGTTTTTGATGCAACCCTTGCCGGTAGTCGTGCCCCCACCAGAAAATGAGACTCCCTGTGTACCTCCTGAATGCCTGAAGTCTCTCTGGTTTCGAGGGGAGGAAGAAGAAGGCAAGAGTGCATCGTTGGGAGTCCTGGATCTTGCCCGCGGGAGCTTCCCTTCAACCCGGCGTTTCTCTCGTACCAAATTCACTGAATTCCAGTCTCAGGCTCTGCAGTCCTTCTTTGAGTCGAGCGCTTATCCCAAAGATGGCGAGGTGGAGCGTCTGTCTGCCCTTTTGAGCTTGCCCAATCGGGTAATCGTGGTCTGGTTCCAAAATGCGCGCCAGAAAGCCCGAAAGAGTGGCGGGAACGAAGCGAGCATGGGCAACTGTGGAAACGCCGCCGCGCAGCCGTCTTGTAAAAAATGTCGGACGGCATTCCGCTGCATCTTCGAGCTGGTGCGCCACCTGAAGAAGTGTTACAATGATCAGCTGGACGAGGGGGAAGGAGACGAGGACGAGAACGAAGGGCCTGAGGAGGAGGAGCAAGAGGAGGAAGAGGAAGCGGAAGAGAAACGAGAAATCTTGGGACTTGGTGGGGATACGAAGACAGACGGTGCTGGAGACAAACCTGTGGAAGAAGAGCAGCCTGTCCCTTCTGTACCCCCAGACATCTCCAAGAACCATCCCTGTGATCAGTGCACCGCCGTATTCTCAAGCAGCGACCTCCTCAATATCCACCGCATTAGTCACCTGCCAGCAGCTGGACCTCCCTCTGCTTCGACGGGCCCTCAACCTCCTCTCGACGTGACTTCCTTAGCATTTGGCGACCGTCTGGTCCAACCTGATCCTTCCCGTGCACAGAAGCGAAAACACGAAGATGGGACTTTGTCTCCCACTGGAAGTGAAACGGCCAGTGTTGCCGGGGCAGATAACGAACCCCCCCGGGACAAGCGTCTGCGGACCACCATTTTGCCCGAGCAGCTGGAGATTCTCTACCGCTGGTACATGCAAGATTCGAACCCCACCCGGAAAATGCTCGACTGCATCTCAGAAGAAGTTGGGTTGAAAAAGAGAGTCGTCCAGGTGTGGTTCCAGAACACAAGAGCCCGCGAGCGAAAGGGCCAGTTTCGGTGTAATACCAGTGCCACCACCCCAACCAGCAAGCCCCCACCAGCACAACTGAACGCTTTCCCAAAGTTTAACCCTCAACCACGGGACACCCCTATTCATTATGGGTCCTTCACACCCAACCTCTCTGTGATTAACCTCCAGCCTCTTCTAACTAAGCCAGATGTTGTCACGGAACCGCAGATCCAGGAAGAAATGGCCGAAGAAGAATTATCCAAGGACCACGAAGACCGAAGCTTGTCTGGAGGGGAGCTGAGCGATTCTTCCTCCTCTTCTTCCTCGGCTGACCTGGACTTTTCCGGCGGCCAGAGGAATCAAATGATGGATGGAGGTTCTGGAGAGTATCACGATTCCCTGGGGCAGAGACGGTATCGTACCCAGATGTCCAGCGTCCAGCTGAAGATCATGAAGGCGTGTTACGAGGTCTACCGTACTCCGACCATGCAGGAGTGCGAGGTGCTGGGGGAGGAGATCGGACTCCCCAAACGGGTGATTCAGGTGTGGTTTCAGAATGCGCGGGCGAAAGAGAAAAAGGCCAAGGCTGCCTCCGGCGGGACCAGTGGCGGTGATGAGGCCCCCTCCACTGCTCAGGCTCAATCTGAATGCCGCTACTGTGAAGTCAAGTACGATTTCTACGTCTCTTGTCGCGGTCACCTCTTTTCTCGCGGCCACCTAGCTCGGCTAAAGGAGGCCATCAGATCCCAGCTCAAGAGCGAGAGCAAGTGCTACGAGCTGGTGTCGGACAAAGGAGCACCTTCCCCAACCAGGCTGGGCGTGCCGGTGACTCCTACAGCCATGTCATCTTCTCTTGGGACCAAGCCCCCTTTTGTGCCAGGTGAGTGGGATCGTAGAACGGTGGGCATCCAAGGATAGTCGGGGAGCCTTGGGGGTTGAGTTGCCCGATGTGGGTTTTACTCAGGGGTGGGATGCTGCCGGTTGAACGACCGGTTTGGTGATCGCGTGCACAGTTTTAAAAATTCGAACCTTCCGTGTTACCATTTGGGAGTAACACAGCTGAGGCGCGGCAATCTGCTCTGCTGCACCAATCAGCTAAGAAGATAAAGGTAAATAAAGAGCAGGGATGGGCGGGCAGGCGGGCCAACCTGATTGTCGGAGAGAATCGGTTCGCTCCCAGCTGATTTTTGGAGCTACCGGTTCTCCCGAACCGGTCGAACCCCACCCCTGGTTTTACTGTACAACGTACTGTACGCTGCAATGTACTCTACTGTACGCTTATTGCATGACATCCTCCTTGCTGTAGGAATGCCCCATTCTGATCTTTCTGGGAACGTCGCTGATGTTCCGGTGTCCTCCGACATTTCCCAAATCCATTCTAAGTTCCAGTCCCACGTTTGACCTGGAAGGTTGGCCGACCACATTTTTCTTCCCTGGTTTCCTTTTATTTATTTATTTTATTAATTTAATTTATATACCGCCCTTCTCCCGAAGGACTCAGAGCGGTTTACAGCCAAATAAAACAGAGTTACAAAAATTAAAAAACATTTTAAAAATCTAAATTCAAATTAGGCTGAAACGAATAAAACAGTGATAAAACCGTAATAAAACCCACATTTAAAATACATTAGGCCAGCCCTGCACGATAAAACAAGGTCTTTAGCTCGCGTCTAAAGGTCCGGAGGTCGGGGAGTTGACGTATCCCCGGAAGCAGCTCATTCCAGAGGGCAGGAGCCCCCACAGAGAAGGCCCTCCCCCTGGGCGTCGCCAGTCGACATTGTTTGATTGACAGTACCCTGAGGAGGCCCTCCCTATGGGAGCGCACAGGTCACTGGGAGGCTATTGGTGGCAGCAGGCGGTCCCGTAAATAACCCGGTCCTATGCCATGGAGCGCTTTAAAGATGGTAACCAACACCTTGAATTGCACATGAACCTTCCATGGTTCATGAATCCTCACGTTCATACCTTCCTTCCTTTACCGCCTCGCTCTTTTTTATGAGGAGTGGGGGGGAGACATGCAGAGAGCTGAGGCGTTTTCCCATTCTCTCCTCTCCATTTTTGCTGCGGGTGGACTCCCGGTTTCACAGTGGTGAGGTTGGAGGAGGGGGATGGGTCCACTCGCAAAGGCAGGAAGATGGCTCTGCACTTTCAGCCAGGGAGAAAAGGGATGGAGGCGTTCTGCCCAAAGAGAGGCAGAAGCCCCCCCTCGATTCATCTCTCTTTTTTCTCCTGCCCGAACAGGCACGCCTGCTTCCTCTGTGGGAATCCTGAGCTCCCCTTTGGCCACCTCTCAGCCAGGTCTCTCCTTACCTCAGCATCTGCCACCGGAATCTGGCCAGGTCGGCCCCTTAACTGAGCCTGCTCCTGTTCCTGCTTCCGAGACCACGCCCAGTGACAGTCAGGCCGAACCGACTTCAAATCCAACCCAGGAACCCTCCTTGTCCTCTACCGCCACGCTGAAGAACCTCAAGACGTTGAAGGCTGCGGTGCCGGCCCTGCTGGGAGGCCAGTTCTTGCCCTTCCCGTTGCCAGCAGCGGCTACTGCAGCCGCAGCCGCCCCCTCTCTTTTCGGAGCGCAACTGCCCGGGGCGTATTTTCAGCAGCTCTACGGCATGAAGAAGGGGCTGTTCCCCATGAACCCCGTCATACCTCAGACACTTATGGGGCTGCTGCCCAGCCCCTTGCTCCCGTCACCCACACCTGAACCTCCCGTCGAGGTGTCCGAGGCCCCCGGCATCTCTACAGTTGACGTGACCCACCAGTACCTTTGTCGCCAGTGCAAGGCCGCTTTCGAGAGCGAGGGGGCAGCCGTCGCCCATCAAGCCGCGCTCTGCTACTTTGGGCGCCAGGCGCCAGCGGCGCCACCTCCACTGCGTGTGCCCGTGTGCACCTACCACTGCTTGGCCTGCGAGGTGCTCGTGAGCGGCCGGGAGGCGCTGGGAGCCCACCTGCGCTCCAGCGCTCACCGGCGCAAGGCCAGCTCCACCACAGCAACCGCATCGGTGTTTGCCAAAGAGGAATCCAAATTACCTCACTCGGACTCCAATCCAAAAAGTAACGCTACCTCTACGACACTACTAGCTTTATAGAGATGGATGCTGTACTGCCATCAATGGAGACAGATTGACTAGCGAATGAACCTGTGGGTGGGTGGACGCCCCCCCGCGAGGACCACCCCTCTGCTTCCACCCAACAGTCCTTCAAGGTCCATTTCAGACCCAGGTCCCCCCCATTTCTCACCGCCAGCCAGGAAGCTTTCTCGAGAAGGGGTTCCCTCGTGTCCCCTCCCCAGGTTGACTTCAAAGGGCCCGAGTCCCCACCCCAATTTTTATTCCAAATGTCACTCTGCTTCCACAGGATGACCAGAGGTTGAGCCAAACACAACCCATCCATTGGGGAAGCCTTGGTCCTTACTAAGCATCACCTTCTCTACCCAACTCAACACTGGCTGATGCAGATGTTCTCCTACTAGCTTTTCTACACACTGAACTGTTCTGTCCTTCCTCCCATTCAGGCATCTCCCTAAGGACCCACTGATGCTAATTCCCTACCTTCCCCCTCCCCCTCTCCCAGATCACGAGATCCTGTGGCCAGATCCAATGAGATTGGCAGCTCAGGACCTCCTCCAGAGTCCCTACCCACCTATTTCTGTATTCCTGAGTCTTCCGCCTCCTGTGCTGCCAACGGGTCCCTCTATGTACGTCTTCAACCACATTCCCAAACATCTCAAGAAGATGCCTCCTAAATTTTAACGTCTTCTGATGATGCTCCCCCCACCACTTTTATAATATCAAAATTATGTCACCCCTCTTCACATTGGTGTTCCAAAATTCTTCACCCACGTGTCCCGTTAACTCCTTGTTCCTCCTACCGCAAACCTTCCCTCGACCCATCTGCGCTACCATCTATCTGATCTCTTCCACTCACCCCGTTGAAGACACTTGCTGGCCAATCTTGATGTCCATCCTACACTCAAAAGTCTCCTCTCTCACACTTACACACACACTTACACACCTATACATCCTCCCCTCCACCTTTCCCACAAAAGCTCCTTCTCTTCACACTTAACCTTCCACTCTTTGTACTGTGTTTCCGACTGAAAAAAAAAAAGAGGCCAAAAACGAAAACAAGCAAAGAAAGAATGGACAAGAAAAATAATAATAAAAAGATAAACTGGAGGAGATGAAATTTAAGACGGGGGAAGGATTAAACGTGAGAAATCCCGTCTCCCGACACCAACCAACACCAATCCTCAAAAAAAACAAAAAAAAACAAAGCATGTGCTAACCATTTTTTGTATATTAAGAACTGTCAAGGACGGATGGACAAATTCCTGAACTGTTGATGGATTTGATTAGCAACCAAACAGGGCAAGAGTTTTTCTCTTTCCCGTAATTTTATTATTAGTTTTTTCTCTCGTCTCTCTCCTCTTCCTTTTTTCCCACACCCCCCCCCCCAGCTGGGTCTTTTCCTACCCTGGGGAACCAAATAAAACCCAACAACCTCAACTGTCTTTTTCCTCCTTGATAGACGCGAGTTCTGTCTCGGCGCGGGGGAAAACGACACGAAACCTAACTCCGATGGCTTTAAAAGAAAATAGAAATTAAAAAAAAAAAAACCACAAAAAAAAATGAGAGAGAGAGAGAGAGAGAGAGAGAACTCACTGAACGACTGATTCTCGTCAAAACACGCCGACGCTGTCGTGGGTGCCGTGTGTGCTGAGAAACCTTGCAAAAAACGAAAAAATATACACAAAAAACCCTTTTTAGGAATCCAAAGCTCTTAAAAATAAAAAAATAAAAACTTCTATACAATAACCAAAAAAAAAAAAAAAAGAGCGAGAGAGAGAGAGAGAGAGAACACCCACCAACAAAAATAAAAAAAAAAGCAAACTGGAAATAATTTTTTTTTTAAAAAAAAAGACACAAGATGAAAAATTTAACCCCTCAACGTTCTTTCCTGCCTTTGTAACCCTTATTTTGGAGGCGGGGGGGAGCAGCGATCTTTTGATTCCCCTCCCGCGGCGTATTTTCTATTCCTTTCCCCCAGCGGAACAAAGATGGACGTGAATTTTAAGAACTGGATGAAGATGGAAACTTGTGGGTTGAAAGAAGGAGACGCAAAAAACAAAACAAATGGAAAACCCACCGCCCTTACACAGATACCAAACGAACGACACGAAGGGGAGGGATGTTAAGGAAAGCTGAATGGAAGAACAGCTGATCCGTCACTTCCCGCCCTGTTCTCGACTCTCCTTCACCCCTACAATGCCACACCCCAGACTTGGGGGGAGAAAAAAAAAATTGTCTTTCTGTTGTGTATTTAAAGTGAGGGGGTGGGAAGGTTGGGGGAATGACTTAAAAAAAACAAAAAGAAAATAAAAATTATATTAAAGAAAACACATCTCGTAGGAAAAGAAAAGATCAAAGGCGAGATGATTTGAGATACCACAAAAAACCCAAAGAAACTGGGGGAGGGGGCGGGAATGGGATGGATGGACAACGACGACAGAAATTTGGGGATTTTGTTTTAGTTTTAATTCCTCATCTAGGTAAAGGTTCCCCTCGCACATATGTGCTAGTCGTTCCCGACTCTAGGGGGCGGTGCTCATTTCCGTTTCAAAGTCGAAGAGCCAACGCTGTCTGAAGACGTCTCTGTGCTCATGTGGCCGGCATGACTCAACGCCAAAGGCGCACGGAACGCCGTTACCTTCCCACCAAAGGTGGTCCCTATTTTTCAACTTGAATTTTTTTAATGTGCTTTCGAACTGCTAGGTTGGCAGAAGCTGGGGCAAGTAACGGGAGCTCCCCCCGTTACACGGCGCTAGGGATTCGAACCGCTGAACTGCCGACCTTTTGATTGACAAGCTCAGCATCTTAAGCCACTGAGCCACCGTGTCCCTACTAATTCCTCATTTAAGGCATTGCAAATCAGTCTATAAATTTCCAAGTCTCTCGTAAGTCTCTTATAAGTTTCTGAATGCGCAGGCGTTTTTTGTTCCGAATGGAGGGGCGCGTGAAATATTTCCATCGCAGCGTGTGCTAACTGCAAACTGACTTTTGAGTTGGAGGTTTTCAGAATGAGAATACACTCTCACCTTATAACCATTTGGTGCTGAAAATAGTGCCATCCAGTCCTCGTATTTTACGACCGTTGTAGCGGCCCTGCAGTCACGTGATCTTGGCAGGAGATGTATACATCGCTTTACAGCCCTCTGTAAGCGGTTTACAGAGTCAGCCTATTGCTCTCAACAATCTGGGTCCTTATTTTACCGACCTCGGAAGAATAGAAGGCTGAGTCAACCTTGAGTCGGTCAGGATCGAACTGCCGGCAGTCAGCAGTGAGTGGATAGGACAGAACAGCAATAGCAATTAGACTTATATACTGCTTTACAGTGCTTTACAGTCCTCTCTAAGCGGTTTACAGCCTATCGCTCCCAACAATCTGGCTCCTCAATTTACCAACCTCGGAAGAATAGAAGGCTGAGTCAACCTTGAGTCGGTCAGGATCGAACTGCCGGCAGTCAGCAGTGAGTGGATAGGACAGAACAGCAATAGCAATTAGACTTATATACTGCTTTACAGTGCTTTACAGCCCTCTCTAAGCGGTTTACAGAGTCAGCCTATTGCTCCCAACAATCTGGGTCCTCAATTTACCGACCTCGGAAGAATAGAAGGCTGAGTCAACCTTGAGTCGGTCAGGATCGAACTGCTGGCAGTCAGCAGTGAGTGGATAGGATAGGATACAATAGCAATTAGACTTATATACTGCTTTACAGTGCTTTACAGCCCTCTCTAAGCGGTTTTACAGAGTCAGCTTATTGCTCCCAACAATCTGGCTCCTCATTTTACCGACCTCGGAAGAATAGAAGGCTGAGTCAACCTTGAGTCGGTCAGGATCGAACTGCCGGCAGTCGGCAGTGAGTGGATAGGATAGGATGCAATAGCAATAGTACTTAGTCTTATATTCCACTTTACAGCCCTCTCTAAGCGGTTTAGAGATTCAGCGTCTTGCCCCCAACAATCTGGGTCCTCATTTTACTGACTTCAGAAGGCTGAGTCAATCTTGAGTCAGTCAGGATCGAACTGCCAGTAGTGGGCATTGTTTACTTGCAATACTGCATTCTAACAACTACGCCACCACAGTTCTTGCATTCATTCAATGCATTTATGACCACTGCAGCATCCCACATTCACATAGCTGTCATTTTGTGATCTCAGCCAGCTTCTGACAAGCCGGCAGGGAAGGTCGCAAGCCACGGTTATGTGACGCGCTCGCTTTAACAACTACGGCAGTTCGCTGAGTGATCACGACAAAAGGGCCATAAGCCTTGGGTGCAGTCACCTGATGCCTCACTTAACAATGTTTAATGATGAATGTTTCAGTCCCTGTTGTGGTCATAAGTCGAGGACTACCTGCAATACCGCAACAGCCCTTTTTAAAAAAAAAATTAGGATGTTCGGGAATGAAATTTTTTGTGTTGGGATTTCAGGCGTGGCCCGTTTCTCTTGCGCACTCCTAATCTCGTTTCCGAAAATCGGAAAGTAGAGATGAATGAACAGGGAAGGGGATTTTCAGCTTGGCAATTTTAAGACTTGTGGACTTCAACTCCCAGAATTCCCCAGCCAGCCATGCAGAATTCTGGGAGTTGGAAATCCACACGTCTTAAAGGGGCCACGTTTGAGAAACATGGCTTTAAATGAAGCATCCAAAGATCGGATTGGAATTGGGGGAATGGCTTGGAGTTGGCTGGGGAATTCTGGGAATTGAAGTCCACACGTCTCAAAAGTCGCCATGTTTGGAGACCCCTGAAATAGGGGCAAATTAGAAATGCCTCCATTTTCATCTTCCACAGAGACTGAAATGGTGTTAGGGAGAACACCCACCCCCTTACAACGGTTTATTTAGCGACCGTTCAAAGTTAACGACGACTCTGAAAATAATGGGGAGTTATGACCGTGTTTCAGAGTTACAACATTTGCAGCGTCCTCAGGGTCACGTGATCAAAACTCAGACGCTTGGCAACTGGTTCATATTTATGACGGCCACAGTGTCCCCCCGGGGTCCTGCGCGACTCTCTTTTGTGACCT